>NC_086082.1:13516026-13831386 GCF_948474715.1 Cydia amplana
GTTAACCATGGTCACTCCAGGTTTAACCAGTTAACCCCGGGTTAGTGAATGGTGCAAGTGGCCCTAAGTGATGCAAAAGATTTAACCTGAGGTTCTACCGCGAACCACGTTCGACGTGTTACCTCCCTGTCACACTTACGTACGAATTTACAAGTGCGACAGAGAGGCAACACGTCGAACGTGGTTCGCGGTAGGCCCTCTGACGTCAAATTGTACCTACTTAATTAAAAGTAGATTTGAAGGGTTGTTTATATTAAACCAAGTTCTTCGGCCTCGGCCTTATATGTTTATCTCCGAAACTACTGTGTCTAAAATTTTGAAAAAAATACACAAAATAGTTCTTTATCTGTAGATGACAGGAAAACCTATTAGAAATGGGCAGTCAAGCGTGAGTCGGACCTAATGTACGGAACCCTTGGAACGCGAGGCCGACTCGCACTTGGCCGGTTTTTTACTAACGGGTGTGACCAAAAATGTCACTAACTATAGCCACTCAAACAACTTTGTCAGTAGAAAAAGGCGCGAAATTCAAATCTTCAATGGGACGATAACCCTTCGCGCCCACATTTTTTTCGCCGCTTTTTTCTACGAACGGAAATAGCTTGACAGACTTTAACTCTGCTTTAACTACATCATGAAAATAACTGTCATCCGAATCCAACGTAGTCGTTTAAAAGTCGTGTTATTTGCCAATTAGTGGTAATTTAATTTAAGTGTGGTTTTATTCGTACGATGGCCCTCAATATTCTGAGAGGACATTGACTCTAGGTTTGATTCCATGTTTCGACGTAGGTATATACCTACTTAACGTGGCACGAACACGAGTTATTGTGTCATCTTCCACTTGACCTGTGCCTGTGTACCTATGTGTAAGCAATGTGTAAGTACTTATTAAGATTTTACGACATGCTCTTACCCGCTTTTTATTTATTTGTGAAATAATGAAGATGTAGCACGTCGATTGCAGAAAAACTATCGGCACAAAATCGTATTTGAAAAATATTAGCAAATGCTACACAATAGAATATTCGTCTCGAACATTGTTAAAATACCTAGTATTTCGAGCAGACGAAAGCAAACCGGTGTGTCTACATTCAAAGTCCGCATTCATATTAAAATTACCAGTTTTGCAAACACCATTATTCTGCAAACTGTATTTTGCCTCGTTAACAATGTTCACATTATAAACAGATTTGTTGTAGTTCCCAGTGGCCAGAATTAGTTGTTTGTTTGTATTATTACGGTTCCCTAGCTTAAACAGGAAAAATTGTATTACCGTTACGATTACCGACAGATTTTATTGATATTTATTTGTATTAGGTTAATTATTGAATTTTAGCTTTATTGTATAGGTATAGGTTTTGTCCGTTACGGACAAGAGGCTGGCGTCCACTAGACTCGCCGAGGCGAATCGAATCGAATCGCAATAAGCTAATTCGCCTCCTATATTTTTCTATGCAACTGCGTCCATTGACAAATAGCCGCGGCGCGCCGATTCGACTCTCCGCGCGTATTGCTCGTCAGGCGAATTTCTGCGGCTACGCGTTTCGACTCGACTCGGCGAGTCTAGTCACAGTGGACGCCAGCAGAATCGACGTAGGCATAATAAGGGTAAATGCAAAAGGTAGGTTATAAGTCGAGTAATTCAGTTTATGTATTATTGATCCAAAGACAGCCGTCAATACAAAACCAGTTTTCCCAAGGGTTAGGTTACATAAATTTAACGCAATGTTTCGAAAAATAACCATTTTCTGGAACAGATTTAAAAACATATACCTATTGAAACATTTCTTGTTTAACATAAGTATTAACATACAATTATAAAGTGATGCAGTGTCGTAATTTAATAACAAATCAATCATATGTTATGTGTACTTTTTAAGATGTTATTGTAATGTTTGTAAACAAGGGGGCGTGTCACACTTAGTCACGGTTATGTAAGTGCAGCGCAGTTCAACCACGATCAACGGTAAACATACTCAAGGCCACGGTATAAAACCACGGGTGCCTCTCGGGTCGGGTTCCGTCGGTTCCGTGCCTAAGCCGAAATACTCACGGTTTTATACTGTGCAAGTAGGGTTTGCAATCCGGATCCGGAATGTATGACATTATCCGGATCTGGATCCGCGGATCTTCCCATACATTTCGGATCCGTCGTATGAACCCTATGTGCAAGATAAGAGTAGGCTAGACTCGATGTCAAAGGCGTACGTAACTGCACTGTGAGTACGATTCTAATTTAACAATCTGTTATGGTTTTGATCTGGTTTTGATACGACCTTGACGATTGCGAAATTATTAATTTACGAATTATTCGTTGTGAACAATGTTCATATGAGTCATGAAAGTATTCGATTTAAATAAATCAGGAGCCCGATTCAGATGTAACAAATTGTCATGGTTTTGATACGACCTTGAGTATCGTCTTAGTAATCTCACGCAATTCTTTCACTTTATTGCGCATGCAGTAGTAGCGATCTTCAAGGTCATACTTAACATTCCTTAAAACTCTTATTATCGCATTTTTAGCCAAGATTGTGCCCGTTGCACGTTGCAATTAGTCATGTTTGTGATTGCGACTAATGCAGTTTTAAACCGTAAACGGAGCCGAGGCCACAGGCCACCCTTCAACAATACCTAATCGTGTCGTTATTAAGAATCGCAGTAACTGCTAGAAGAGAGCACGAGAAACATAAATCAATGGTACAATCTGTTACGATGATTAAATGGACGTAATTATATAGTACCTACATATAATAGTAGGTATGTGAAAGCATTTAAGGTATGTTATGTAGGTAAGTATATCAATCCTTGTTTAAATTTCTCGCTCTCTTAATGGTAACTAGATAGGTAGACTTCTGCAATCATCAACTGCATGCTGCATGCCTAAAGCAATTCGTCCAGGGTCGAAATTGATTCCAATTTCCAACTTCCAACTCGACTTTAGCCTAATGGAATACCTACCTATGCCTACAGTTATTTTTGAATGATTTACTTGCACTAGGTACAAGTTAAATAAAACAAGTAAAAGTAGTTAGGTACATAAAACATAGTATATTGAGTTAGGTACATAAGTAAAAGTACCCACGTATCTAGAAGACGTTACTTAATTTGGTAAAGAAAGGAAGGAAACGAGTACTCTGTGAGGGCGGGGCGGCAGGGGAGATAGTATTTCATGGAAAAATATCCCGTAGTAGGCAGTGTCCAACTGAGGCCATCTTAAGGGTGAAATGATGATAATGACAGCGATACTGAAATGGGCTATTTTACACTGAATATTATTGGTTATCAAAGCCACTTATTTACACAAAATCAATTTACATAGCTCCACTCAATTGAACCATAATCAAGAATATTTCTAGGTAATAAAACCGATAAAATAAATTATTAATGCGCCTAAGCGTTCTCTGAGAATGGAAAAACAATAGAATTCCTCGGCGGAGCCAATTGTATGCTCGGTTGTTTTCGCGGGCACGGTCAAGGTTACGCTTCGATGAATAATAGAGTAACACGGCGCCGAAGACTGGTAGGTACTGTCTAGCAAAGGAATGTAGAAATTGCGGATTGGCTATGCACATAGGCTATGATATTGAAGGGCTGCCTGGCGGCTATGTCACCTTACATTTGTCATATAGCCAATAACATTTGTTTTGACACATAGTGAGAACAATTTGGGCTCACGAAAGCCCAATTTTTATTGGTGGCTTTGAAGTTTTGGTGTAATATGGTTGGCGGTGGAAAATGTTGAATCAGGCATAATCTCCAGCATATATTCTGTCTGGAACACTATCAAACTATTTATTTATTATTTATATAATACACGAAAAAAAATTTCAAATGCGAATAATGATGTTCGGTGGGCGTGTCCCGCACCCAGATTTTTTGAAACAAAAAATTATTACTTAAGATGGGGCATTCGATCGGAGTGATAATCGGTATTCCCGCATAAGGTATTAGTTAACTTATCATATTCTTTATATCAAAATAATGTGTTTGCTTAACACATTGAATAAAACCAAATTTACGATGTGTCCCGGGCTAGTGACTAATTTCGGTGTAATTTGTAAACCATGTCTGTATTCTTACAAAGTTGTAGACCACTCAGTGGCTCAAACATAGTATGTGCTTTAGTTGTGCCTTAACCGTTGAATAAAGTATAGGTGCAGTCACAGTATACTCAGGTGATTTTTTAAACGTTTCTCTATCATTCGGTGGGTTTGGTCCTATGTTTTTTTGAGATCGGTGGTGCAATTTTCTCCCACAGCTTTAGTGCATTTATTGTTATGCAAGTGATTAAAAAATCCTTAAAAGTACGTGAATCTATCATTATTACATCACCTCTGTATCATTAATGCTGTTTCTGTAATTGCTAAAAAGCGATCAATTTTGATATCACTGGTGTTGATTTCCTTGGTTTCGGTGGATTTTTTGACCACCGATATCAAGAAAGTGATCACCGAATTCAAAACCTGCTTTGTAAACTAGTTTCTTGTACTTTATTTTCTAACTTAGCACACCTAAAAAGTACAAGATACGTTGTATAAACATAAAACTATGCTTGTTCGTAAATTAAGTCATAGTATAGGTACACAAAATCACTAGTTTACAATGAGTAGTTTTTTTTTCACCAGACGTATGTTGAAAATTGTAGACCCAATGTTTCTTTCTCTCTTTCCGCTGTTGTCTTGATATTCTCTTCGAACCAATGGAGTAAATTATGTGAATTTGCTCTCTGTATCACTTGAGGCCCTACACCTCGATACCTTTAAACGTGTCAGCCATATTAAATAAATGCAGTCAATTAGATCCCACTTCTTTTAAATACTATGCAAGACACCCACAGAACAAGGGGTTAAAAATAAAGTGGCCTTCTAATGTCGAGATCGCTTCAAAGGCACTGAGCGTACTGCTCAATATTTCTAAAGCATGGCCATGAACACAAATTGAACATCGAAGTGTTTGAGGGTGCAGGAGAACATAATTAATAGGTGATTCGATCTTTAAGACGACGACGAAGCATTTGAACGCCAAGTGATATCCTTTTTATTGAAAAATCCATTATACTCTGTAAAAGAATATATGGGAATGACATCTAATATTATAAATTGATTTTAATATATAATATCAAAATTGTTACTCTATTCTTATATTGTAATTTGTAACTACTTATAATTTGACGACCATTACGAGATGCCTAGGTATAAGTAGCCATATTGACATTTTTTTCCGTAATAATACTATCATTTGACATTGTATATTTATTTCCCAATATTTATTTGACTTTGTGATGAATTTATTTTGCTATTGATATTTGATGATCATTTTTATCTGTATTGACATTTGTATATAATAAATAGTTGACGATCATAATATAAATTCGTATAGATTAGCTTAGAATAATTTATAATGCAATTTCATATTATGAAATAAATAAATATAAATCTAAGCATTAGTTAACCACTTCAAATAGGTTTAAATTGAGGGAGTTCACGCTTTAAAACTCTGTCATTCGAAAATACTATTTATAGGTCTAGCAAAAATACTTGTTTTCCGTATTGTTTACATTGTTTTATAAGTGCATTAAATATTTTTGAGTATTGAACACCACTCAAAAGTTTCTATTGATCGGGTGTAGGTTATATAAGTTTCTTTTTGATGAGTGTGCCTTCGGATTGTATGAAACAAAAATTTTCTCCTTCATGGCACTTGCTGTGCATGTGCGCATTTGTGGTCGACAGGACCATACCCCATTGTATGAGGATAGTCAATTAGTGTGGGATAACTTCTAGAGATGTTGATTCATAAGCCGTAACTTGGTTATTTTAAAATCTTGAGTAAACAAAGGTACTATCTATTAAACTTATTTAATCTTAGGATATCATTAGCCTCGCTACATTGCTTATCAATAAATAAGAATGAAAAATATGAATATATTGTAATATAATTTAGATATATATTTGAAGTGTGATTTATATGTAAGCATTTTTGAATTCGGTGACGCAAATTGATTTCAGTGCCTGCACATGATTTCGGTGTTTTTTAAATCTCAAATATCATAAAAACTATAAGGTTCTAATGGAGGCCTCCACTACCAATATTTTTTATATTAAGGCTAGATTTTAGGAAATAAAGACGCGTATCAAATAAGTAAAAAAAAAATTCGGCACCGAAGTCAGGCACCGAACGTCATCTCTGAGAATCGCCCAAATACAAATACCTATGTCGTTAGAAAATATTACGGAGTACTATCAATTCGACATTGGTGTTTTTCCGTAGCGAATTAAAGTTTTGCCGATAAAACAGTAGAAACGCAGTTTCTCAAGCAATCTATTTACTTTAACCTTTGATTCGAATAATATAAGAGCCTATCTACAATGCAGGTACTTCTTACCTAAAAAACGTGACTTCACGCACGTCATGAAATGTTATGAACCTAAGGCTCGCATAGCCAGGGTTGGGCAGTATTTCAATTACATGTATTTGAAATACAAATTAGTATTTTGTATTTGTATTTCAAATACTACCTCAAAAGTATTTTGTATTTGGTATTTCAAATACTGCACTCACATGTATTTTAGTATTTTGTATTTCAAATACTTCAAGCTTCAAAATACATTTCTATAAATACATTTTATTAAATTCTATAATCCTAAAATGTCTAATCTCTCGCACAAGCTGTGAGCCGACCGCGAACCTCCGATCCAGCCGAGATACAATTTTCATTGGCTGGATACTGGATCTATATTAGGTCAACTTCTGCGTGGAACTTTTCGTTTAAATCTAGGGGATAGGGTCATTGCAGTAGTTTCCGTCCATGCACTAGTTTTCGACGACTTGACGGATTATCAAATATATATTTCATTTCTAATTTACTACTTTTTGCGAAATCTTCATCTTCCTCGCGTTGTCCCGGCATTTTGCCACGGCTCATGGGAGCCTGGGGTCCGCTTGGAAACTAATCCCAGTAATTGGCGTTGGCACTAGTTTTTACGATAGCGACTGCCATCTGACCTTCCAACCCAGAGGGTAAACTAGGGCCGTAATTGGAATTAGTCCGGTTTCCTCACGATGTTTTCCTTCACCGAAAAGCGACTGGTAAATATCAAATGATATTTCGTACATAGTTCCGAAAAACTCATTGGTTCGAGCCGGGGTTCGAACTCGCGACCTCCGGATTGCAAGTCGCACGCTCTTACCGCTAGGCCACCAGCGCTTCCTTTTTGCGAAATATCATTGTTATATGTAGACAGATATATTGCTTAGACGCCTTAGACATAAGGATTGAAATCAGTCCAAATTTGTGCAGGAATGTAGGTATATATTCAAATTTCGTCAAGTGGACGTAAACTAGAGCTGGACGAAAACTAGCGCAATGACCCTATAAGTTTATATGAAAGGATATTCGTTAACGTTAAAACTAAATGCTAAACACAAAAATAAATAAAGGTATATTTTGTAATTGAAATACATTATTTTAAACACTGTAATTTGTATTTTGTATTTCAAATACCCGTCACCAAAGTAGTTTGTATTTTGTATTTCAAATACTTTTAAAAATGTATTTTGTAATTTGTATTTCAAATACGTGGAAGCCAGTATTTTGCCCAACCCTGCGCATAGCTACTCTAAACTTCTAAAATGTGTCGACGAAATAAAGCAGTAAAACAGGCAATGAGTTTTGAATACTTGGTTTTGTTGGAGATGCCCCGACGAGGGCGACTTCCACATGCCTAGTTTCCTACTTACATTCGCATTTTGATTTATTAATTGTTGACTTTCAGTCATACAGTATGTAGTGTATGTAGTACCTACCTACCTATTTAAACATAAAACATGGGGATATTTTACAAGTACCTTGCTTTTATTTGGTATTAATGAAATCCGTAAGAATGTATGTACATATACGTAGTAGGTTACGGTTTTTATCTAGCTCGCATGGTCTGGAAGTATGGTACGCGCGGGCCACCGGCGCCGCGGCGTCGCATGGCGCGTGACATCATCCAAGGACACCGAATCACAGAATAAATGATAGTACTAAGTACAGAAGACTCTCTAACAAAACGCGTCTGTTACGATCAGCATAGATATGGCCGCTAGGTGGCGACAGCGCCACGCGCGGCTTATGGCTTTCCCCCCAAATTGGGGCCGGAACGGATGTACTTTTAGCTACCTGTAGCAAAGCGACGAAATCGCGGAGTGAGCCACGCCTGACCGAATCAAGGTTTTGTTTGGATACCACTGACCGAACCGTTGTTTTTTTTCGACTTGCTACGGAAGCTTCGTGCGTTTTTAGAGGTTAGGTTGCTTTTTAACCGACTTCCAAATCTAAAAGGAGGAGGTTATCAATTCGGTAGTATGTTTTTTTTTTCTTTTTTTAAATGTTTGTTTCTCCATATTGTATTAATAAATAATGCACATTCGTGCATCGACAAACGCCAAACGACACGTAAAAATGTATCGGGATTACATAAGCTACGAAAAGTTATGTGACGTTATATTGGCGTTTCCTATCAAGGATTGTTATCTTGGCTTGGCCCTCAGTGGGGATGGGGACTAGCAGATCTGGTGGTATACTGATTCGGAGGCCAACTCGAACTTTACGAATTGATCTTATTTTGACATCACTGGCAACGCATCTTTCTTGCACTTGCACCAATAGATAAGTATGAGCAAACTGTTGAGAAAGTGATGTCAAAATGACTTTGTAAAGTTAGAATATACTCCTCGGGTATCCCCAGAACGGCCAGGGGGCCGATTTTTGAATTTCGATCGCTCAATTTCGTCACTCGAAAATCGGTGGAAAACGGCAAAATGCTGATTTTTGAAATACGACCGATAGAAATTGGGAATCTAGTGGTATTGACCCACTCGTTTTCAATTCTATTAGTAGAATTTACATGCCTAGTAGTGGAGATATTACTGAACGAAATACCTACACAAAATCGAGCGGTCGAATTTCAAAAATCGGCCCCCTGAGCTTGTGCGGAAGTCGAAATATCTCTCTCGCTTTGCAACCTAATCGAAAACATGTATATTCGAAATGTTGTACTCATCTACAAATCACACTGACCTTGCCCACTTGACTATATTGATTTCCAAAAACCATTTTCTTACTAATAAAGTACTTAATTACAACAACACATCTATTAATCACCATGCCTATATTTAATGTTATCTACTTATAACGTCTTCGTAAACTACTTTTATCTTGCCAGCATTTATGTAACAATTATAAAAATAAATATCGTCTGCGGGAGATAAGAATTAAATCATAATTAATACGCGTGATTTTATGTATAGAAAAATTATTGTTCTTATTGTTTTTCCGTAAATTATATTCGACATCACTTTGCATTCCACTGCTTTGAAGGTGACCTAAGTATATACGTACTTTGAATTACAGGATTCCTTCCTATCATTCCCATAAAATACTTAGGCAACGGTCTATTGCTGTCTAAATTACCCAGGTCTAGACCTAGTCGCAGTAGCCGCCACAAATCAAAATCAAAGTACCAAGGCAAATGCAATTGATTAAATAAATGAAAAAAAGACTCAAAATACAATGGAAAAAAATTGCTTTTTTGACCTCTAGGAAGCTACAGGACGAGTGTTCTGTAGAATAATTGCAAGTTAAGAAAAAAAAAATAGCGTACTTAAATAAAAAAAAATACGGACGTCGGACAGTGTCGAGGGCTAATTTCATACAGACATAAAATATTGTCTAGACAGTCTAGAGATTACGAGATACGAGCTTTTCATAGTAAATGCCAACAAGCGTTGACAGTTACTTTAAAAAGCTCGTATCCCGTAACGTGTGTTGTATTACATTGCGGCCCGAATTATTTTGTATGGTTAAAATTTTCAATGCATTTCTAAGTAAAATCTATCTAAATATACTTTTTAGGTCCTATGCTAACCACCGTTTAAATATTCGCCCGTATTGGATTTACACACTGTATTAGTGATAAGATTCCAAGGGATATTTTGTTTTATTAAGCTTGAATGTATAATACGTTGATAACAATCAATGCCAACATTGCTTACCAATGAACGGTTATCTGGCGACCTGATTTAGATTTTGATATCGTTTTTATTATGACTAACTATTTAGTTCGTAGATTAAGAGTCTTAGTGAGAGTTTAACTTCTCAATAGTAATTCTCAATTAAGGATGCCCTTACTACAGCTTGCGGGACTGTGCAGTCCGACAGTCCATACAATCCGGCTGGTCGCAGAAGGGAAGCGGGAGAGCCGGCCGCCTAGCCAAGGTGACAATCGCTTGCGCTTCGCCATCGAATCGCTTTGTGTTTCTCTATCGTCCATGTTAGTTTGACAGTGACAGTTGCATTTCGTTCGCTACGGAGCGTCAGCGACTGGCATGTTGTCTACGGGGCCTGAAAAGACATACCTAAAAGCGAAATTTTGACTCGCATTAGTTATGCCAGCAGGACCTTCCTTCACAGGAAGCCCTTTCCTTTTTTCAGGAAGTCCTTAACTTTTTTTTCATATTTTTTAATGAGTTATGTTTTCGGTTCAACATACCGTCTAAACTACTGTATATTATGATTTTGTTACTTTCTTCCATACCTTCTTCCTATTTTAAATCGTAAAAAGTTTAAATTTTGTCATGATTAAAAAAAAATTGTGATCGAAAGTAAAAGATGTTACTTAGGTGGTGTTTAGGTAACGACTAAAACAAACAGTCACAATAGATTCTAATACTAGGTAAATATTTCTATATCGATAAAACCTTAGGTATTAACACAGAGCTATTAAAATTTATGGCGTTATTATGGTGTCCAGCCATCTATGTTGTGCAATATTCTAAATGTCACTGCGCAGTTTTCTAGCGAAACGAAAATAAAACAACATCGCAAAACGTGGCGCTAAATCAATTAACGGACGATTAGTGAGGCCCGATATCGGACTACAAAACAATATCTGCTTTTAACTAACAATTAATGATGACTCACGTTATAACGGCCCGGGTCCGGGCCGGAGCCTCTAACACTTCGTTTTCTAGAAAACATCACGTCACCGGCCACCTGTCATAGAAAATGAAGTTCAGTACATCGATGCCAAATTAAAATGGCATATAGGTTGAATAATTTGCTATCTTCTCATGCCTAGAAAAAAAAAATGGCGCACGTTTTTTTTACAACTCTACACCCGTTTTTCGGTAATTTCAAATAGTTGCGTGCGCAATAGTGAGAAAAACCGTGGGCAAATTTTATTTTCTAGGCTTGATGAGAAGATAGCAAATGACTCAACCTATCTGCCGTTTTAATTTGGCAAACATGTATCAAACAGCCTGTATAATAATCTATGAATGAGTGTCTGTTGCCTCGGCATGCGTTCATTAAAAATGTGCTACGCCTCCAGTATTGTTTTTCACAAGTCCTTCACCATTAGCATGTGTAGATTATCCTGTTTGTTTTGGCCCATATGCTTAATTAATGATAATGGTTTCCGGTTGGCCTATTTATTTATTGATCCAATACTTAATTACCTAACGGGTAAATTTATTTTCATGCGTAGGTACTTATGTTTATAAACAGAAATTGGTTAACAAGAGTTTTACTGATGCAATATGTAGACGTGTGAACTCGTCGGTTCAAACTTCAAACCTGGCTGTGCTGCATAGAACAGAAAAAATCGCTATCGGAATAAAATGCGAAAAGATGACTAAAAATTCCGCTGAGAAAAGGGAGGGTTGAAAAAGGAGATAAAGGCATTTGTCCAGTATTTAATTCCTAATAGTACCTAATGTAAGTATGTCGTAAGTCCCAATAGTTCCATCACTGGGGAAACAAACTTTAAAAAGAGACTTACAGCCATATTCGAATTTTAAGATACGTCAAATACTAGAGACTGAAACGATATGGATTGGATATGTCAGTGTCAAACCAGTGTCAAAAGTGACGCGTTGTTTGAAGAAAAAGATCCATTCCATATCGTTTCAATCTCTAGTATTTGACGTATCTTAAATCTCGAATATGGCCGTTAGGTAGGTATATCAAGATAGAGAGCGAGTTTATCCTGTCCTTTAAAAATATTATGATTTAGATTTCGGAAATAATGGGTTGCAATTTCAGCGTTATCAGTGAAATGAACTTAGTAAAGATTTATGTTTTATTCGATTATTTTTAAAGTTCATTTTACTTTGAAAACCTATTCCTTATGACTTTGAGAGTACAAGCGGTAATTAGTTATGTTTTGATACGGATTACAAAGTAGGTAGATTATCTACTGTTTTTTTTACCTATCAATAAAACAAGTGCTTCTCGAATAACAAAAGTTGCGTCAGAATAGTTTGTCTTTCGTATTATGTAGATATTGATACTAGAATAAATTATACATTGCAAAAAATACATCCACATGATGTGACACACACAAACAGAGACACTGACGCATATCCGATTATGTCAAATATGTCCATTACAATGTTACGTATATGTATATAAAGTGTCATTCAATAGAACTTGCTAACTATGTAAACAAAAGTTACTAGGAAATTGACATTCAGTGTCAATTTTAGTATGGCGGTTTGTTTACATAGTTAGCAAAGTTCTATTGAATGACAGTTTAGATATAGATATACCTTTAAACGAGCAATTCTTGTTTATTTATTTATTTATATATATATATATATTTCGGGGATCTCGAAAACGGCTCTAACGATTTCGATGAAATTTGCTATACGGGGGTTTTTGGGGGCGAAAAATCGATCTAGCTAGGTCTTATCTCTGGGAAAATGCGCATTTTCGAGTTTTTATATGTTTTCCGAGCGAAGCTCGGTCACCCAGATATTGTATATAGATATAGATAAATTAATGGTCTTTATTGTCAAGATTTCTCAAGATGTCACTTCTCTTACTATATAGTTGCGCTTTTTGTTAAAAATAAACAAATATTCAGTGTACCAGATCCAGATGGGAACAAGCGCTTAGCTAACATGCCAAGCGTTTACGCTCTATAGCGAACTGTCACTGTCGCACTAATAGGGTGTGATAGAGAGAGATAATTACGCTACGCAACGGAGCGTTAACGATTGGTATGTTGGCTAGGCACCCAGATGAGCAAATCGGAAGATACAAACCCTATTTTTTATTCTGCTGGAGACTATTGAGACTATACAGTTCAAAAGTGCATGCGAAACCAAGTGAAAGTCCTACGTATGTGCGCCAATTACTAAGACGATCTTCAAGGTCGTATCCGAACCCAGAACCATGACCATTTTTTACACCTGAATCAGGCTAATGGTTTATTTTAAAACGAATTCTATCATCACTCATATGGACTCATATAGTTCACAAGTAATAATTTGTACCTACTAATTTTATCACACAGGTTAAAAAAATAAGTAGGTATATACAGAGTAAGGAAAACCGGCGTCTTTTCTGTGGAAAATGTAGACATGATGATTCAAAGTGATGATTTTTACCTAGTGTCGCTAATTATAAGGGGTCATCCATTAATTACAACACACGTTTTTTTATAATTATATTTTTAATAGTTTTAATTTTGAAGGTTAATTTTAAGTTTAATTTTAAGTCTTAATCTTGATTTTAATTTTATTTTGTAAATGTAATATGGGTTTTATTTAAGACCTGAAATAAATGATTTATTTTCTATTTTTATTACAAAAGTTAACGATTTTGATACATTTTTCTAAGACTTTCATTATAGAAATTTAAAGAAGTAAAAGGTAACATACCCTACAAAGTACAGTAAAATAATTTAATTTCCGACCTATTTTGTATTGTACCTTGTCACAGTGACAATAGTACGAAGTTTCTAGTGACTTTCATATTGATTATCACTGTGACAAGGTACGAGATTGAAATCTTTGACAGTACGAAAATTAGGCTGTAAAGTCCTAAACGGACTTTTATGATATTTACAGGAAAATCGCATCCTAACTCATACTAACAAAGTTTTTGACCTATAATTACCTTTTCTGGTACCAATGTTCCACAGAGACGTGCTATGTCATACCGAAATCAACAAGTATATTTAGTAGGTAGGTATGTGAGTTACTTAATAAGAATAAGTATTCGTAATGCTACGTAAGCGCCACGTGTCCATGTTATTGTTTACGAGGTTTCGTAACGTACACCTCGTACATCTTGTACATCTCCCCGCAACTAGAATACTTCAGCAGACGTAAACAATCGATTTGGGTCAACAGTCTATTTCTAAGATATGAGACTACGAGTATGTGTGAACAACCTTGCAGTTGTTCTTTTTAAATACAGACATACCTAACCCCCCACTGCTGTCCAAAACTGTCCTACGTCCTTCCCTTGCCTTAAACTATTTCCATCCCAATTTTAATGTAAATCGGTTCAGCAGCGGTAACGCGAAGAGCAAATAACAGACAGACAGAGAGTTACTTTCGTATTTATAATATTAGTAGGGATTAATTAATGTATCGCGGTTACGTTTTAATTTTTTTTTGGCTTCTGTTAGTATAAGGAAATATTAAATCCAAGCGGAGAGAGGGGTTCAGGTATTATCGGATGAAAGAGCCAGTTTGGGAAAATGTCACTTATAATTCCTCACTATACTTCAAAGCAGTGAAAACGGGTGAGATTGTATGGAGATTTCTTTATAAAGTGACCCCTAAAGCAAATCCCGTTGCCTATCAGAGCTAAGTCTGTTAGGTATATGATAAAGTAGCAGTATCTACAGGTAGAAAACCGGTTGTGCACGTTTTAATATAAGAAGCTAGTCTATTTAGTCCATCCTTGAAGCCCCGCGATAACAATTCACGAATATAAATTAATCAACACATGACTTACACTGTTTTAAACTTTGCAAAAACTACGCATATAGCAGATTCGGTGTGGGTGTGTGGGTAATCGTAAGATTGGGGACGCTAGTGTGCGTGAACACAGATGGTGTATGCCACGTGTTTGTAGACGCGACAGTCTACTGAGCGATGTAAACAAATATTTCTAGAATATCAAAGTAAAGTTCCATTGAACTTCAAAGGGTGAACCTATAACTACTTATATGGATGTTGTTATATTTAATGCCAACTATTCTGCTAGCTCTTCAAAAAAAAAATTCTACCCGCCCTGCCTTCCCCTGGCAGAGGTAGTCTGTCAATAGGAGGAATTACCCCGCAAGGTTACACTTGGAAGTGTCATGTACCTACGTGTTGTATTAGCCTCACGCCTCACAGAGGTTCACCTCCCGTAATCACTGTAATATCTATTGAATAATCTCGGCGTGTTTTGATGCGAGGCACGAGTGTGCGACACGTTGGTCGCCTCTATACGTACGCGTTGTTCACCGGCATCGGCAAACGTATTTATTTTAGGCCCCGCCAGCGCCCGGCTCAGTCGCTCATTCCTTCTCCGACAGTGTGCCAGTGTTTGTGAATTTTGAACTTTACCAGCAAAAAAATAAGACACAATGTCCGCGTCCCCTATTGCGAGGCAAGCGACGCACAGCCAGTCGATCCCGACGAGGCGGGTGCTGATCTCGGACCCGGCGCAGATGCCTGATGTTTATTCCAGCACACCTGGAGGCACCATATATTCCACTACCCCTGGAGGTAATTTGTAATTGCGACCTTATTGAATATTATTAAAGTACAAAATGCCATTTCTAATTTAAAATTCTTTATTTAAGGTATGTTAGCTGCATAATTTTGTCGCTTATCTGCGCAATTTGCCTCGCGCTCAATATTTTATCTTTACGCGATAAAGTTGTCTAGATTGTTGACACGGTTATATTATACATACCTATATGTTGCTAGGTGGATGTAGTTCATGTTGCTAAATTGATTAGGTCAGTGACCTCAGGATGCATTTGTCCATTTGTATTAACTTCGAGAGGGGCTGAATTGCGACGAGCGTAAATTTAGATGCAAAATCGAACTGTTGTAGTCAGAACTTGCTCTAAGTAGTACCTAAATATAGGTACCTTCAATAGTTATGACTTGAATTTATAAGTAGGTACTTAACTTTAAACCAAAGAATATAATAAGCTTTAAACTCTGCTTGGCATCTTCAATTAGGTACACAACGTGAAACGAATTGTAAAACGATTTATTCCGATTCGAAGTAAAATCAAGTTTGACTTCTCTGAATAATAAATTATGTCCAAATTTGAAACACAAATTCAGTCGGGGCCGCAAAACCGCGTATTTCCGTCAAGGTCAGGTAGTTTTATCTTCAACTGTGTGTTTAGTTGTTTACACATGTGGTTATGTAATGCCACGTGGCTTGGTAAATTAGTTACCTCCATTTTTATTGTAGGTTGTTATTGTTATTGTTATTGTAGGTTAAGTTGGTTTATTAAATAACTTTATGGTGGTCACGTGGACCTTGACATGAGGTGTTAACGAGGTAGGAAATGTCACGTTTGTATGTCACGGATTAAGATAATGTATGACCTACTTTTGAGTTGTGAGCTACATTGTATAGAATATGGGTCAAACCAGTTATTTATTTAGGTGTAAGTATTTGTGGTTCCTGTTCCATATGAATTTGGGAGTGAGAAAATTTTGGTGATAGGTACTTTAAAATCAGATTAAAGTCCAATTGTGTGTCTTTAACGTTTAGCCATCGGTGACATTGATCCTTCCGTGTCCATCCATATGACCCTCATACGCAGATAAATGTCACACAAAAGTAACCTATCCCAAATGTGTCATAATGTATAAGAAAACATTGTCAATGTCACACTACAGATTAATAATTAATGTGTTTATAGTCTCCTAAATCAAAATACTTATACTCTAACAGTGCATTTTAGTAAATAATATTTGTAGCTAAGTACCTAAACAAAATAGCTATCTAAGTAAACTTCGATTCCTATTGTAAAAATTATAAATAAGAATAAGTAAGGGGAAGGGTGGTAGGTATAAAAAAGCCAGGTAGGTAGCCAGGTAGCAAGCCATGGTTGCGTTTTGTAAAAGGTCAACTTGTACCTTAATCTCTGTGTTTATCTCTGTCTATAACACTTATAACATACGTCGGGATCCGGGGATGTTATGTGTTATGGTATGGTTGTTAGAAAGCGACATAGACAGACAGAGATTCGAGATTACCGATTATTTGCTTTTAAAAATGCGACCGAGGTAAGCACGCGGCTAAGTCCGTGAACAAAGTTTTGTACGGAACACTAAAAAGCAATATAGAAAGAGAGTTTCTTTGTATAACTGTCTATCAACCTATGTATCCATTAGGGCTCATTTAGACGGGGCGAGAACTCGTATGCGAGTTTGATTACATTGCATTGTTTGATCGGTCGGCTGAATTGATGTAACGTCACTGGTCTGCAATGTAACTAAAATCGTATGCGAGTTCGCGCGCCGTCTAAATCAGCCCTTGGGCAGTAACCATCCTGAATAAAATATAATAAAATAAATAAACTGTGTAAGGTGATCCTGAAAGTATGTCTAATACTTATTGCCTAATTTATATGTAAATCCACTATTCACAAAAAACAAAGATGTCTTAATAAGCTTAGCTTCTTCGTATTGTACCGATAGGTTAGCAACAGTGGGCGATATGCTGAGGTCACGAGTTTAAACGGGCCCCAAGGCTGCCCAAACTGCTCGCTTGATTACAAAATAAATACCGTAAATGGATTATTTATGCAGTGTGTGATAACTACTAAAAGTACTAAAACTCAGAAGAGTTATTTACATTAGGCGCGTCAATTATTAAGCAGGTTTTAGAAGTAATGCTAATGCATTAACTTTGGGTGTCCCTTAGATTTTGCCGAAGAATATTGATATGTATTTTAGATAAGGTTTGTGTTATACAACAAAGATGGTTCATGTACTTAAGATGTACCTACTTAAAAAAGGAAATATTTTAACATTTATTTAATTTTTTTTTAAAGTTAATGAAAGTATGTTTTTATTCAAGATATTTATTTAATAAAAACACTTAAATAAAAAAAATAAATAATTGAATTGTAAATTTGACTTCAGACTCTATGTGAAAATTTGGGTTTTTTTAGATATACGGCACGATGGAGTTTTAAACATCGTAACCCCCACATATACACACATACGAAACGTTAAACCTAGTTCAAAAGCCTTGTCATCCTTGGTTTAAATATTCTATTTAGGAGATCGAAGAACATTGATTGTGATATTTGAACATACTAAATTCATTTGAGTAGGACGCACAGCAAAAACCACTAAAGATGTTATTAAACTAAACTAAAAGTATACCTACTTACATTACAACTGTAGGCATTATTTTACATTTTATCTTGGCTATAGGTACACACGTTTTGTGGTCAATAAACTCTTATTATATTGAATCAAATGTTTGTTTATTCCGCTAAGCCATGCGGTTAAAATCGTATTATTTTCCTACTCACTGTTAACTGCGCAATACTTAACGAATTATCGTAAAAATATGCACTACACAGAGTCAAATAAAACCACAATAACAATACGTACTACACAGTTCTTACTTCATTTGACATAAGACGTATTATGGTTACATAGACGTATTTGTTTCACGGATTTTGTACAACTCGTGTTCTGTAACCTTGACCGCGAGAATTTGAGTAAACAATGATATTAAACTCGTGGGTTTATGTTTTATAAATGTTAAGAAGGTTATACACGTGTAACTTCACGTGTATTACATAAAGCAAACACGTAGAAATAACATTTGAGTTGATAGTCAAATAGGACCCTGGAGGTCGATTCTAACTTAACAATTTAAAATGGATTGAATTGGTTTGGATACGAACTTGACGATTATTTTGGTGATTAGCGCGCATCTCACACACGACATTAATTTCTTTTCGCACGCAATAAATTTCTTTTCACATGCACCAATCAGAGTGAGCGATCTTCAAGGTCGTATCAAAATAAAATAAAAACCTTAATCAGTTATTTTATCTGAATCGGGCTCCTAAAGGGTTTGTGTTACTCGTACACAGACTGTCATTAATATTTTTTTGTTGAAGCTGTATGTAATTGTAAATACATAGCCTATTTACTTAAGCTGCAGCATGTAGAGTAAGGTCTACCTTCAATGATAGCATAACTACCAAAAGTCAATAAATAAATCAGATTTTCATAGCTTTCGTCAATGAATTTGCAGGATATTTACGCGCAAAGTATTGTCCAACCTAGTTTTGGTTTCGGTAAAAAATCCAGTTTTGTTCGGACACTAGAGCAAAGACATAGGTAGCTCGCAACATTGCGTGTGAAAAACACTGTGCTAATTAACTTAATAAAAGCAATTCTAGGTGCTGATACTGAACCTCACTGTATTGGCAGATAAACTTCACTTATTCACTTACTGATAATACGTTTGTAGAGGTTGCTTGTAAATAGAATAACTTTATCAAAAGCAGATACTTAATGTCAGGTTCGAAACAGATAAAGATAACAAGAACGTACGAGGGGTATTCAAAATATTCTCGGTATGAGAATGAAAACAAACAAGTACGAAAAGTTTGATATTTTTATTTTTCAATATACTCCCCCCCTATGTTCATACACTTAAAAGATCGATCAATTATTTTTTTTAATCCCTCGTAAAAATATTTTTTATCTTTCGTGTAAAAATGCTCCTCCACTGCCGCCTTCAATGCTTCATCGTCAGAAAATTTATTTCCACGCAGATCCTTTTTAAGATTGGGGAGCAAAAAGAAGTCGCTGAGGGCTAAGTCCGGACTATACGGTGGGTGAGTAACAGTTTTAAACCCACATTCAACAATAGCTGCCTTGGCAATATGAGCAGTATGGACGGGGGCGTTGTCATGCAGAAGCAGAATACCTTTGGTTAACTTTCCTCGCCTCTTTTCTTTAATTACATCCTTTAATTGACGTAGAATGTTAGCGTAGTACTGTCCTGTGATATTTACACCTTTTTCTTTATAATCGATTAGTAATACTCCTTCACAATCCCAAAATATCGTGGCCATGACCTTGCCAGCTGAAGGGATGACCTTGAACTTCTTGGGATGAGCTGAACCCTTAATGTGCCACTGCATGGACTCTTGTTTACTCTCTGGGTCATAATGATGAACCCAGGTTTCATCTCCAGTAACTATTCTTTGCAGCACCTCATCAGGATTTTCACCGCACAGGTCAATAAAATCGGAACAACAAGCTACACGCATGTCTTTTTGAAGCCGAGTCAGCATTCGCGGAACCCATCTTGCACTTACTTTTGACATATTAAGATGGTCATGTATAATATCATGTACGGTACCAATAGAGAGATTGGTTACTTGTGCTATAGATTTTACCTTCACTCGACCATCTTCCAATATAAGTTTTTCCACTTTATCAATATTTTCTTGTGAAGTAGCTACTACAGGCCGGCCAGGTCTAGGGTCATCTTCAATACTCTCCCTTCCGCGTTTAAACTCGCTTGACCACTTTTGAATGGTAGATAAAGAAGGAGCAGACTCACGGTAAACACAATCCATTTCCTCTTTTATGGTTTTTTGATTTTTACCCTGTTTTGTCAAGAATTTTATCACGCATCGATGTTCTAATTTAGTTAACATTGTCAATTCGCACATGATGTTCATGTTTGTTCAGCAATTGCAGAAAAACAAAAGACCATCTCGGTTCGAATTATACTTTTTTTTAATGTCAATGAAAAAACCTTAGCGGCCAGTAACGAAAGAAATTTTAGAAGAAGTCGTAAGATATCAATACCGAGAATATTTTGAACGCCCCTCGTATATAAGATATGACGACATAGGGAAAGTTATGGTCAAACTATCATTAGAAGCAGGGATGTTGCGGATGCTGATTTTTTGACATCCGCGGATGCGGATGCGGATGCGGATATTTAAAGGCTCACATCCGCGGATGCGGATGCGGATGCGGATGTCAAAATTAGGTACTTAAAAAACGTGTTATAGTCCGTCAACCAAATCTTGTCAGTAGCAATGTAAAGCAAACTAAAGTAGGGCAACACTCAAAGAGCAGTATTGCGCTAAGAATAGCAGCAATGTACATCGAACCAAAAGATTTTTTTTTTCCGCTGAGCGCGCCCTGCGTACGTCAATTCAAATTGTCACTCGCGGTTTATTGAAAAAATTTGAAACATGGACGGACAATTTAAAAGCGATGTTAAAACAATGTTAATCAAAATGATGAATTGATGAACAAATTTGAAGATATCAAAAACAACTCCCTATGGTAGTGCTTATATTCTCTTTGTTCCCTATCTATGTCTTCTATGTTTACTAAAATAAAATCATATCAAAATGCAGATAATTAGATAGTGCATATATTTGTTATTTACAATATAATATGCCACTTGTTAATGTAAATTAGTGTACTCTTCTGGATGAATATGACATACCTGTGTAATTTTTTTGATTGGTATATATTGTACAATAGGATTACATATTAAAAATAAAACAACTGATATTTGGGTGTTTATTTAATTTAAAGGTAAATAAGATAAGGGTCACTTTAGCTTACACTATAATTCAGGTCATTAATTGAAAAAATATAATGAAGTTACCAATGTTACCGGGTCACTTCAACCAAGCATAATACTCTGTAGTATTCTATTGCATCTTTGTAAATAGTCACAACTGATTGCTGAAAATATTAGACATGTGGGCCTATGGACGGTTTCCAGGACACAATTTATGGTCTTGTTGGATAGATTTAGGCATACGTTTTAATTTTATTTATGCCTTTTAACCCTAAAACAAAAAAACTGAACATAATCTTAAAAGTTCGAAAGAGTTCTTCCAGTATGTACTTGTCATAACCTCAATTTTTAGTAATGTTTACCATCAACGAGCATGATTGTACATTGTAGGCCCCTTAGCTTTGCTTATTCTTATTTAATGTATTGGTATTTAATGGTGACAGCAGAAATATCTCTTGAAACAGAAACGATTCAGAATGAAAACCAAATGAAAACAAATAAGGTGACGGCTGTCGTTCACGATACACATTCCACAGATAAAACACAGATGACACGCATTTTGGAATTATTCGAACACAGTGTTGCTAACCCGCGATTTTTCAAATTTGCCGCCTTTTACTACTGACAAGATTTGGTTGACGGACTTTATATTACATTTTTAGTAATTTTTCTTTAAAAAAAACGAAACGTTTAGTATTTGTGCAAGAATATAAGTGCGTTATATTTAATAAACAGTGACTTGGCCGACTTTTCTGGATCTAGACCACAGATTATATAATAGTTCTTACGAACAGATATTTATCTCTCAAAGAAAACGCAAATACCTACCGTTTTGATACCTACACAAAAATACAATGGAGTGACCTTCAACGCGCCGCTCCCCGCACCGCGCATGCCGGCCAAAGAGTAGTATAATATATACGCTAGAGTTGCCGACGCTTAGAAATGATAAATAAAATACCTACTTATACAGCGGAACGAATTAACATAAAATTTAAATCTACAATTATGTTATGTATTATGTTATCATTAATTTATAATTGTTTTACATAAAATTGTAATGCATGTTTTTTTTCTTTCTCTAAGAGTACTTTCCGCTGTAAAGTTAAGAACGTACTGTCGTTAAAATAAACTTTACCTACTAAAAGAACTTAAAAGTTTGCTTCCTATTTCAACTATGTCGATATCGAACGATAAATGTGTCATAATAAACACTACATGTCTAAAGAAATTCAATAGTACCTACCTACCTAGTTACAAGCTACAACTATCGTAAAAATTGGCAGTGCGGCACGCGGTGACGTGCGTGCGTGAGCGCGTGTGGCAACTAACTGGCTTGCTTTTCTACCGTGAACGGGAACAGATTCGTAGGTATAAATCCGTGCTCGCGCGGAGAGTTCCATAGGCCTGTCTAGACTATTCTAGACGATATCGTTATAGGTAATGACGAAATTACCTAGCACTAACGCCGCCGCTAAGACGCTCCTGTACCGACTTGTTCGACATCCGCATCCGCATAAGCTCCGCATCGATTTTATGCGGATGCGGATGCGGATGCGGATGCGGATGCGGATGCGGATGCGGATGCGGATGCGGATGTTGAAAATAATGCGGAAGTTCCGCGGTTGCGGATGCGGATGCGGATGTTCGCAACATCCCTGATTAGAAGGCAGACAGAATGTTACAAGATATTATAAACTTTCAGTCCTTACTTATACGGTATGCTTCACATTGCAATCTAATGGAATGGCTAGGTATCATAAAATGTGGCACGTCGTGCCATCTACGTCAAGCGATTTACATCTGCTTTGTTTATAGTAGTTAAAGATTGTTTAAATATACAAGAAATCGTTTGTTTTAATATGTGCAAGCGCATGTAAACATTGCGTAGCAAGGCTTGAGCCTCGTGCTCAATAACTACCTAGATTTTGCACTTAGTTGGAACATTACACGGTGCTAAAATGTTATCAAAACTTACTAACTTATTCCGTGTTCCATGTCGTCTTGTTAGTATTATGTAGCATTATGAAAACTAAACAATAAAGGACTGATATTGAACACATATAATAACTAATTATGTTATTCTCTTCTTTACAGGCACCAGGATAGTCTACGAAAGGTCTTTCATGTTGTCTCTGCGGCAGTCCCCCATCTCTCAGACGCCGCCGAAATGCTCGCTGCCGGCCGCCATGTTGAAAAACCCCGGCGCTGGCAGCGTCTCAGTGTTGCCAACACAGAAAGATACGCGCTCGAATTCCATCTCGTTCGACGAGTCACAGGAAACGTTTAGCATGGATCTCTAGAAACTTATATTAAGTTTCTAAACCTTTAAAAGTTATGACTTTTAAACTCGATGTAATTTTATTTGAGGCAAAGACAAAGGTTGAGAATTTTTAGATTTTTGACGACGTCCAAATTCCTATAAGATTGTGTCGTGTGGAAGAGGCATAAGAGACCTCATATTCTAAGCAAGCAAAATCACAATAGCTCAATTGTCAGGTACAGTTGAGGTTATTGTTTTCGTGCACAAATAGATAACCCGAACATGTAATTTCAATTACATATTCAAGCAGGCTCCTGTTTTGCTAAGAATATGGAGTCATAGATAAGTAATTATGTGCAGTTTATGCCTTTGCAGCAGGCTTTCATTATTGTCTTTAGCGATTGCAGAGGTTGTACAAAGCATTTGTGATTTCTGCAAATAAGTATTGCTTGCTGACAAATTTTAAAGGTTTCAATATTACATAGTTTTAAGACTTCAAACATAGTTTTTTAAGCGTGACTGAACCGTTGGTAGTGCGTTCAAAACGCAACCCATTGCCATTTTCATTACATTTTTGTAAATGGCAAAGGAGTTTTGTAAATAGTATCAGATGGCGTAAGACGCATAAATTAGTAATCGATTAGTTTATAGTAAAACAGCAAGTGCCATTGAATAGAAGTTAATTAGTTTAATAATTTACTTCTGAAGTGGTGTTGCGAACATTTAGACTGCGTTCTCAATATACTTATAAATGCGATGTGTATTTATTAATTTAACAATGATTTATTTAAAAATCTGTGTCTTGTGACCTTACCACTCGTATTTTAATAAATTGATAGGTATTATTATGTATCGCTGATTTTGATCCTTCATCAGAGGGCATACAGTGAAAAACGAGAATCGATATTTCGTTATCGGTCTCACTATCGCTTAAAATATGCAAGGGTATTAAAGAGACAGGCAAAGAAATCTCGTTTTTCGCGGTAGAGCCTCAAAGGTTATCAAAAGACGCAGCCCCAAACTATTGTTCCCAGTTCGCTATATGATGAGACGACAGCAAAGTATTGTTTATTTTGCTATCACTCATGAGCAATAAAAAGGGTAGCTTTGTTTAGAGATGCCGTACAAAGTGACCTTTTTAATTGCTCGTGAGTTTAGTTAAGGCTTGAATATGACAAATCTTGTTAATTGTTGTTCCAAAGCATTTAATAACACATATTGTAAATATAATATTCTGTTAATGAATTTGGCTGAAATTTATTACTCGGCTTGTATCGAGATAATTTGATATTACAATTTTCATTGACTGCCAATTTTTTATAATAAAGTTGATATTATGAGTATGTTTTGTTTTATTTGGTATACGTACCTACTTACTTTAAAAATAACGTCTAATTTCAATTGGTAAACTGGATTATTTTACTAAGGAATTAATATACATATGAGATGAAATGGCCACATCCATTGACGTATATCTCAGGACTGGCCTTACGGGCAGTACAGCGGTGTTACACCGCTACTTACAACGAGATTGATTGATAAGTTCGCATCACGCGCGCGATTGGTCGCAACTAGTTGCGTTAGTCTGCACGATTGGCTCGAATTCGTGAGTGACACCGCTGAACTAGTACCATTTTTAGTGCCCGTAAGGCCCGTCCTGAGATATATGTCAATAGCCATATCACTTAGAGTAAACTGGGAATACACTGTAAGTAAGTATTAATGTTTTGGTCGAACTACCACCCGTGGCAAACACCCCCATTACGAAACGTAGGTACCACAAATCCTGTAAAATAAGTAATTTAATACTATTTAACATCAGCAGAATATAATCACTACCTATTGCGGCAATGAAGCGGACAAAGCTTTGTCTTATACTTATTTTTGGAAATATGTACGAGTAGGAATAAATAATTATGGACCATTTAATTTACAGTAAAGATAAATTGAACAGATTTTTTCTCCCGATAAACAGATAAAACATATTTTAGGTATCTAGTTAAAAATTTGCTTTTATAAAATTATAATACCTACAACAAGTACAACACAAGTCTGCACGAGCTTACTGTGAGATTATTTCGGTCGATCTAAATTGTTTTATAATAATTATTTATTTATTTTACCTTTCATTTATTACAAGATCACCCCTCAAATACCAGCATTAATTAATACGGTAAGTCATTTTACATTTATTCAGATTCGCAAAGGTCAACGAACTTGCATTTCGATACCCCATGACGTGGGATATAACACCGTGTTAACATGAACTTCATTAACAAAGAGTTAAGGTTGAATTTGGCTTGTTAGTTGATAGGGAGACTGTTTCACCCTCTCCCCATGGTGTAGGGTATAATCCGTCTGGAACTAATACTTTATGACTGCTGTGATGTGTATCGTTATTGAGATGAGAGAATGTTTGTTGACATTTTCATCTAAACGTGGAATGAAATGCTTTTTTACCAGAGTTTAAAAAGGAGAGGTTCTCAATTCAGCTACCTTTAGAAAATAAAACATTTAAACACGTTTTCCACATTTAAAACTAAAGAGAGAGATAGTAATGATGGTAGTATCATAAATAAAAATAAATCTGACTTACACTACGAGTAGGTACACTACGCACTCGAAAATAGCATTAATTATTAAAGCTGAAAGGTCGTAGTTTTGGTGAGTTATAAAGATAATGCCTCACGTTTTCTGTTACTTATACTCGGAATTAAGCACTTTTCTGGCCTCATCATTATTCTACTAAATATTTCTAGAACATAAACTGATAATTTTGTTGTAAGCAGGGGATTTATTCTGTAAGTACATGGAAAAAGACGTCCTGATCGTAGAAAGCAGGGATGTTGCGAACATCCGCATCCGCATCCGCAACCGCGGAACTTCCGCATTATTTTCAACATCCGCATCTGCATCCGCATCCGCATAAAATCGATGCGGAGCTTATGCGGATGCGGATGTCGGTACAGGAATGTCTTAGCATCGGCGCGGCGTAAGTGCTAGACTGCTAGGTAATTTAGTCATTAGCCAAAAAAACCTATTAGAAATGAGCAGTCAAGCTTGAGTGGGACTTAATGTACGGAACCCTTGGAACGCGAGTCCGACTCGCACTTGGCCGGTTTTTTTAAATAAAAATTACTAAAATGTAATATTTGACGTTTTTTATGTACCTATCTTGACATCCGCATCCGCAACCGCGGATATGAGCCTTAAAAAATCCGCATCCGCATCCGCATCCGCATCCGCGTCCGCGGATGTCAGAAAATCGGCATCCGCAACGTCCCTGGTAGAAAGACATCGTGGATACTGTAATCGGTGAATGTACTGAAATCGGGAACATCCTTGCCAAAAATCAGGAAAAATGCGGAGCTGACTGGCTTCAGTAGTTGGAGATGGAGAGGCACTAAAAGAGAGAGAGAGAGGGGATTTATGGTTCAAAAATAGAGGTCCCGAATTTTGTATTGGCAGCCTTTCATTACGCAGTTGTTTTGGATACAATTGGAGAGTAACCGAAATTAATTTATTGCTAAGCTACAGTCTGCGATAACATGTTGGTAAGTACTCGTATGTAGCAAAAATGCTTCGTAGAGGCGAAACTAACATGTATCGTGATTTCGCGCTGAATGGTGGGCCTACTCAGATGGTAATGTAAATAACCTAATAACGTAATAAGTGTAATAACAAGCAGTTTAATTGTTATGGATATGCCAGTCAACCGCCGTCAAGTCAAGTCAGCCGCCAACAGTGACATTTCTTTAACATGAAATTACTGTTTGCATAGGTTTATTTACGAGTATGTCAGATAGGTTTTAATTTCTGGTTATCATAATTAGGGCGAGCGAAGCGAGCCCTATCACTATTCGACAAACTATGCATTCTTGTGGTACACTTTACGGAAAAACTATCGCACTTATAGGTTTGAAATTTAACATAGTAATTTAAATTCATGTCTAGATGTGTTATCAAACATAAAAATATCATTTTATCAACTTAATAAAATAAAATAAAGGAATAACACTTTGTATGACTACTAGCGCCATCTATTAGAAAAATTATGAATTAAAATTCGTGTCAATGTACTATGTGTTAACAACGATGAATACAAAAAACCCGGCCAAGTGCGAGTCGGACTCGCGCACGGAGGGTTCCGCACCATCAATAAAAAATAGAGCAAAAAAATCGTGTTTGTAGTATGGGAGCCCCCCTTAAATATTTATTTTATTTTATTTTTAGTATTTGTTGTTATAGCGGCAACAGAGATACATCATTTGTGAAAATTGCAACTGTCTAGCTATAGGTTAGGTTCGTTAGGTTAGGTAGCTTCAGATGCCCGAAGGGCAAACCGCCCAGAAATAGGAGCCCCGCATTTGCGGGGCTCCGTCTATTTAAGTTGTGAAGGAAATGTAGTGCGGTGGGACCATAGTAAAAATAAATTAAATTGCATACATTGTCAAACTCCAGTTACGTAGGCGACCGAAAGAACTGGTCACTCTACAATCTAAATAGTACTTAGATACGATGCGGCTACACGTAGGCCGCCTTATTGAAGAACGTATCGCAATGACAATCCGGCTAATCGTCGAACCGCCGCATTTCAAAACGCTCCTGTTTTTGAAAACGGCTAGCCGTAATGTAATACGGCGGATTATACGATCGGACTACGACATATTCACTGCGGAGGTCAATTTACTCTATGTTCTGTTCTGTGATGCCGATGAACTGATCAGTCATGTTATAATTCGACACGTCTTGATGAGCACTTGGGAGAGCAGTACGATAGAGCTGATGCTTAACCCTGGCTGTACCTAGCGGAACTCAGGTTTGGTGCAACATAGACACACACTGGGTTGGACATCCGACTCGTCATGATGATAACTTGGTAGAGCAGTACCCAAGATAGCTGATGCTGAACCCTGGCAGTACCTAGTGGAGCTCGGGTTTAATACAACATATGCACACGCTGTTTTGGTCATTGGACTCGTCTTGATGAGCACTTAGGAGAATAGTACCCAAGATAGAGCTGATGCTGAACCCTGGCTGTACCTAGTGGAACTCAGGTTTGGTGCAACATAGGCAAACGCTGTTTTAGTCATCCGACACGTCTTGATGGGCATTTGGGAGAGCAGTACCCAAGATAGAGCTGATGAGCTGATGCTAAATTCTGGCTGTACCTACTGGAACTCAGGTTTGGTGCAACATAGATACACGCTGTTTTGGACATCCAACTCGTCAGAATGAGCACTTGGGAGAGCAATACCCAAGATAAAGCTGATGCTGAACCCTGGCAGTACCTATTGGAAGTCAGGTTTGGTGCAACATAGGCAAACGCTGTTTTGGTCATCCGACTCGATTTTTTTAAGCACTTGGGAGATACCCAAAATAGAGCTGTAGCTGAACCCTGGCAGTATTTAGTGGAACTCAGGTTTGCAATATAGGCACACGATGTTTTGGACATCCGACTCGTCTTGATGAGCACTTAGGAGAGTAGTACCCAAGATAGAGCTGATGCTGAACCCTGGCAGTACCTAGTGGAACTCGGGTTTGGTGCAACATAGACACATGCTGTTTTGGAGATCCGACTCGTCATGATGATCACTTAGTAGAGTAGTATCCAAGGTAGCTGATGCTGAACTCTGGCAGTAGGTACCTAGTAGAGCTCGGGTTTTATACAATATAGGCTCACTCTGTTTTGGTCATCCGACTCGTCTTTTTGAGCACTTAGGAGATACTCACGATATAGCTGTAGCTGAACCCTGGCAGTACTTATTTAATGGAACTCACGTTTGTTGCAACATAGGCACACGCTGTTTTGGTCATCTCACTCGTCTTGATGAGCACTTAAGAGAGCAAATTATACATAGTTTATGTGCGGAGCAGCATGATTACCGCCAGTAGGTGTCCAGACGGGATAGTTTTACGCTCAATTGTGTGGTGTAGACGCATAAATAAATTCAAGGACATTGGCTCACTGACCCAACATTGCCAGAAAAGAAAAGCCAGTTGGCTTCCTTACAAGAAGTACTGGACGACCGTGTAGGATGTAATAAGGGCTTATGAAATTGTATATTACGTGTGGATGATATTGGCAATTTGATTTTGTCGTCTGGACACGTTTTTAATGGACAAAGTAAAAGTTGTATCAGACAGGCGTACCGGACAGCGACCGAGGGCCAATTAGTAGGTATATTTCTTTCTTGCTCTCACTTATAGCTGCGTCCTTAACGGACTTATTACGTACCCACTCGATTGAACATGGAACAAGCCTCGGACTGGATCAAAGTCGCGGTACGGTACGTTTAGGTAGAAAAACTCCGCGAGCCCTTACAAAGCTCTGCTTTTTGCTAGTTCGAAATTACTACCTATCTAAATGCACGTGGCACGTGGCTCTAGGTGAAATCTCATTTCCGAGTGCTACGGCGAGCTACGACGTGGCCACTACGGCGGACGGAGCGTAGCAGATACAGTTTCAGAAATCAGTGCCTGCCAGGGATCGGAACCGGTTTTTTGCAAAAACTTAGAAATAACCATATTTTTAGAATTATTTTATACTCGAAATGTAGGACTCAGTTGTGTGTTTAGGTAACGACTTCGTATTATTCGATTGCCCAATTAGAAATGAAGTAATTAGCAAAGAACGAAAAAATACCGTTTCCGTTCCCATACAAAAAATACCGGTATCCGATCCCTGACTGCCTGCTACAAAGAAAAGGAGCCCGATTCGTCAATGTCGTCTCAAAACCAGTCCAACCCCTAACAAATTGTTATATTTGAATCTACCTCAACGGTAAATGTTTTTGGGGTCTGCATAATGTATTTATATGTACTATTTTTTTAACTGTACCTACTTAAGTAAGTACTTATCATTTTTAGTGTTCCGTACAAAGCTTTGTTCACGGAACACTTATGGGATCACTTCGGTTTTGCAAATCGGTAAAATGTGATTTTCCCAGAGACCGTTTGACGTAGATAGTTACAATTTGGAACAGTTGTAGCAATTATCGCTACTAACATAGCAAGTCATAACTGCTTAATTATAATTTTAGGGGAAAATTTGGTGGTGGATCAGCGGAAATTATTTCTTATTATAATATTAAGGGCCGGTCGCGCCTTCTTTTTTGTTGCGGTTTGACTGTATGCAGCCTATGTAGCCAGTTATGTTCATCTCAATATTCGGAGCTCTCTTCAAACTGTTTCACTGCATATGGTTTAGGTCACCGACCGTCGGGACGCACTGACTAGACAAAATTGCTTCTGAGCAATGTCTAGTCGATTTAAATAACACTTTCCAGCTTTAACTCTAAGTGACGGATCAATTTGAAGAGCTCTTGAAGTTAATTGTCAATAAAATTTTAAAGTTTAAAATAAAACCCGATATTTTTAGTTAGGAACAAAGTTAAGTAGTCAATTACCTAGTAGTTACAAGTCGTTACAGTAAACATTTGATGATCCTAGGAAAAAAATATTGGTAGGCAATATTTGTAAATTGCCTACGTGGGTAGGTGAAAGATTCCTACAGTACCTAATTACCTACAGTCAGTATCAATAGTAGCGGATGAAATAGTGCATCAAAACTTTTCCGAATAGAGAAAAATCTCCAGTTCACGTTTAAAAGTATCGATTACTGTTTATGCTTCATATACATGAGTATTAAGTCAGATTCGTCCTTATGTTCATGTGCATAAGGATCCTTTCCTAATGGAAAGGTCGTTAATGCACATGAAACGTAAGGACCCTCTTCTAATGGAAAGCCACAATGGTTCTACCTACATACAGAGGCTTATTTTTTTTTCAGAATGGTGGATATATGCCTGCTTTTGGTGCGTAGTCTGTAGTTCGCTACTTTTGATGCTGCATATATGCGTCAAAAACATAACCAGCCCTAGTAGCACGGTCGCATTTTTATCATTTATCACCATGCCTGTCACGTTCTAACAAGTATGTAAGTGCGAAAGTGACGGGCTTAGTGATAGTGGATAAAAAATGGAACCGTGCTGAGCCCGCTGGTATTTGTTGTCGTTCAGTCTGTTAAAAAGTTAACCCGAAGTTCCATTGAGGTAAATGAGGTTTCTTTGCGAAGACGAAGCCAAATTGTACATATGTATTAACTAGTATTAAGTATGTGACCGAACTTTCGCCAGTAAAGTGGTCTAGCTAGACGCGTCATGCGATCAATAGCCTCTATGCCTATGCATGTTCTTTGGTTCTAGATTAAGCGCATTTACAGATAGCTACAAAGTTATAATAAAGAGAGCAATAACTCGAATTTAAACTGTTGTGAGACATACTAACATTGAATAATTTAACGGTTTACTCACTTCCGCATAATATTTAATGTTGCTATACCCTCTCAGGGTTCATGTTGAGACTTTACTTAGCTTATGCTTATATATAAGCATCAAATGTACACATGAAACGCAATAAAATATTTGACTTTGAGCCTAGGTCTCCTTTCTACTGGGTCTGGGTGGTTGGCGCGAGTGACTTACTTAAAACAAGTGAGTCTAAACCGTAAAATTATTCAGAGCAATAACTGCTTAATACCTAATCGCTACCGTAAATATAGTAAACGTATGGCTTTGGGACGTGTCAAAACAGGCTAGACATTGATTACAGCACCTCTCCCTGATAGAAACCCTTTGTCTAGTGCGTCTAGGGGGTTTAGTGTAATGTGTAGCATACTAAGTAAGGGGACGATCTGCTAAATTACAAAATGGCGTATGACAGTTGGATGTTATTTCCATCGTCGGTTCAGTGCATCGCCTCGGGCCAAGGAGCTTATAAACCGAATAGAGAATCATTGTAAAGGAAACCTTTGAAGGAGGAGGAAGGTTTTGCCTATGTGCATGATGAATTTCTTGAGTTGATAGTCACAATTACAATGTAACTTTAAAAGTAGGTACAACAAGTACCACAGTGATTACAATGTAATTGTGACTGCAGCAGAATCGCTGGGCAGCATTGTTGCCGACATATGGCTTCGAAACGCTGCAGGATATTGATATTGACATGTCCTGTAGATGTCCATGACATGTTCTCAATTTACGATAAGGTAAAAACCGAAAAGTGAATAAGGCCTCCAATATATTTGAAAAAAAAAAATTGTTTTAATATTATAGGTACTAGTTGGAATAAGGCGACACGCATTCAGCATTTCTAATAGCAGCCCTACAAATCGCAGGATTTACGGCTTTATGATCATCCCACTACCCTTTTGATGCATGCTCTAATCAATAATACAGCAATCACAGCGGCGTCACTGCACTTACCCAAGATAACACGATCCCTACTTCATTCCTTGATCGATAAACATCAGGGGTCTAGGCCTGTTGGTGATTAGTTATGGTGGCGAACTGCGCGCCAATGTTGCAGGGCTTCAGCTAAGCGCATTAAGACGACCTTGGCCAGCGGGCGCTCGGGCGGATCATTCGCTGTCTGGGTGGTTTATTCCATTGTCTGTTGACAAAACGGGGTGTAATATAAATATATAGGTATTAGGAGTAAACACGATGGCATATGGTAGATACGTAAAGGGTTTTTCAATTGGCGCGGGTAGATTTAGCGAGCATACAGCTCACCCGATGGAAAGGATGGAAAGCGGTTACCGTAGCTGTATTGTGCAGCCCCAACGCGTGCAACAGCTGGGTTATCACATGTGCGTTGCCATCTTTTACTACTACTACTCGTTAAATTCCTGAACACTTATTTTTAATGTAGGTACTTACCTACCCCATACTGCAACCTCTTGCATTTTTTATTTCCATCTTATCAGCAGCCCTTGTCACAGATTAAAGCATTAAAAGTCACGAGAAAGCTATTAAGCTTCGTCCGCTGCAGCGTTTATGACGGGTAAAGCACTTTACAATGAAAATTGTATCCAGGTCAGTTCCTCCCAAATCAACCTACATTTGCAATTGCCACGGCAAATTCTCTAGGGGAAAAAGCGCACTTTTATAGGGAGATGTAAAAATTTTTTACTCGAAAAAATATCCCACTCCATAGCAAGGACCTCTTTTTTTTCCTGGTACCTACGTAATACATGCTAATATGTATATAGGTACATAACTAATTTGAGAATCTGAATCTGAATAAGAAATGTTCCATCATATGATGAAACATTTCTTTGTGATCAGGAAGTAGAGTTTATTATATTAAAAACCGAATATTCTTCGTTCTTTTCGGGTCAGTTTCGAATCAACCTACATTTTCCACTGAAAATTCTCTCTAGGGAAAAAACGCTGACTCAAATTGAAATTAGTTATGCCAGGCCAGAGGCCGACTCAGATCGGGCTTGGAAGTTTAAATACCGCATTATTATATCATTTCTGAAACGATGACTTAACAAAACAATGAACGATCAATTAGTCATATAGGTATATACATTCACAAACTAATAGGGCAAATGATTTAATTGGGAATATATTATAATGAAAGGTTTCCAAAACAAATCCTTGCAATGCGTCAATCATTTGTTTAATATGCCATTGGGTTATCGATCGTGCAATAAGAAGGTGGCGAGATTCATTGAAATTAAACCTTAAGTTACCTACTTATCTTAATCAGTGATTGTGACGCGGAATAAGAAACAAACATTCAATACAAGCATATTAATGTGTCGCACTCGCTCACATATGGATGCTAAGAGCGAACGAGAGTTAGGATACGTTGCCGATATCGTATAGACACAAAATGTGCATTGGAGAAGAAGGTTCCGCAGGTTTGTTTACCGGGCGCTGGCGACGGCGAGGGCGGCGGTCAGCTGGGTGCGCGCGCCCGCGGTCGATAGGGCGGCACGTGGCGCGCAGGCGCGGCCCTATCGAGCCCACACGGGCCGCCGTCGCCGCCGGCCGCGCACGTCATGCATGCGGGGTCCTAGCACGCGCGCCCGCCTCATGGGCACCGTGCTCAGCTTCAGCCCGCGCGAGCGGCGCCCGCCCGCCGGCGCGCCGCCGCCGGACCGCGCCGCGCTCGCCTACTCCTACGAACGACTCAACAACGCCAAAAACAGAGAGAACAGGGAGGTCCCCCGCGACGAGCGCCGCGCCACCCTCGACGACGCCGCCAAAATCATCTCCGAGAAAACGGCGCTCGAGAAAAACTTGAAAAAGCACTCGCTGTTCATAAACGCCTTATCCTGGAAGAGGTTTTCTACGGCCAATAACAATAAGAAAAAGTTAGAATGCAAGACGAAGAGCGTGACGACGTTCAGAGCGCCTTTAACAGACAATGCACCCTTGGACAGGAACAAGAATGTGAGCGTCCAAGGGACGATATACGCGCGGCCCGCGCCCGTCGCGGCGCCGCTGCCGCCACCGGCCGAGGTCGCGCGGACTAACGCACTCAACAACAATGTCTGCTACTCGGAGAAGCTGCCGACGACGGTGGTGGGGCCGGCGGTGGCCCCGCGCAAGACCGTCATCCAGGCTTCCACCTCCGAGTTGCTCAAGTGCCTGGGGATGTTCCTGCACACGCGCTGTCACCGGCTACGGGACTTCCAAGCAGGGGATGCGGTGATGTGGCTCCGGACGGTGGACAGGTCGCTGCTGTTGCAGGGATGGCAGGTAAACAACCCTCGCGCAGCCGCACTGCCGTTCATTCACCTAGCATCCCTTGCATCATTCCTGTATTCCCCTAAATTCCGTATCCCTTTAAAGCACTTGAAAGCTTTGTTATACGTATAATGCGACATTAGGGTGGAAATAGAACGTTTCCCAATTACCGTTCCGTCGGGTCGCAAAGTGTGGGCGGAAAATCCTTTTGTTTTCTTTAGTACGTAGGCAGCACTTAAAGGTCCTCTAAAGGTAACCTTAGGTACACAATACGTAAATAGGTAGCTAAATATTCGGGGTATTGTAGGTTGAAGGTTATTGTATCTTTAATAATGCTTCCTCGATAGGAATCTCATGCGCCTTAGATGACAAACTATTATATATATCAACGTCATGGTATCTAGGTCATAAGTGCCTACAGTGATGAACAAACTTGCGCTTCTTTTCTACGCGTTAACAATTGTTTGTATTAGAACAGGACCACAATAGTCGCAGACATACCTATCCTCCCACTCTCGCTGCCAGTGTATTGCATTGGTCAGTTGGAATTGCATTCGTCGCATTAGAGTAAATAGCCTTGTCCTCGTTGCACTTTTTACTTCTATTGTGTTTACCTTCGAGGGAAAATAAATCGTCTTATCTTATAAAGTTTCCTCCTATTCTTACTGGTATATACAGTCAGCAATTTAGTTTAGTTAGAATCTTCGCATACAAATTTCTATGCACGGGGGGGGTACCCTTTTCTCTACAGCTGACTCTACTAAAGTACAGTACCAATAGTCTAGTAATTAGATTTTCTTCTTCTTATATTAGAGTATAACAATGTATCGGAATCGGAATGTCAAAAAAGCGGGAAAAATTGCCTTCGTTTCTGATAATTTCTGCCCGTGTGGAGTGCGCGTTAACACATTCAGTGCCAGCACGTGCTACGCGCTACGAGCGTAGCCAAATATAATAATAATAATAAAATGGGAAAATCCGTATGTAGCGAAAAGCGATTACGGACTGAGCGCCCGTCGAGCGGGTGGCTGGCAGTGAATATGTAAGGTGCATTTTTATATCCCACAGATACTAAAATTGGACAAATTTGGGAAATTGAACTGTAATTTTAATATCTGGGAAAGGAAGTAAGGTTTAGTAGGTGACCTACATTGCTAAAGTCCAATTTCGCTATCTATAAATAGAATTTGGTATTGTATCTTCATCACCTTAATTTGAATAAAGTTAGTATTCGCCGTAGATAGTGGTAGTACCTAGGTACGTATTTTGGATATTATGCGTGGAGCGAGCCCTGATCTCGCTCCACGCATAATATCCAAAATACGTACCCAAGGTTAGCCAAGGTCGCAATCGTTTGCAGAAAACGAAACCACTACATACCTACAATAAATACATTTAACGACTCTTCTCTTTCCGCACAGACTCTAACCTTTACTTAGCCGTTTTACAAAAATCTAGCTGGAAACCCCAAGTGATGTGCTAAATGATAAAACAGTAATAAATTGCGGCCGTAAACTCAAACTGTCACTTCGAGTTTGCGCAAATTAGGGGTAATGAATTCAGCCTACACCTGCCTCGGCTGCGGATGTTTAGACCAGATATTATCCAAGTAGGTCAAACTGTAATGAAGTTTCGTGTTTGCATGACTGGATAGACAGCTATTTTTTAAATCTATATATATAAATGCAAGTGTCCTGACTGACTGACTGACTGACTGATTCATCAACGCAGAGCCGAAACTACAAAAGCTAGAAAGTTGAAATTTGCACACTAGGTTGCATTTATAAAGTGTACAAGAGATAAGAAGCGATTTTGAAAAATTCAACCCCTAAGGGGGTTAAAAAGGGGATGAAAGGTTGTATGGGGTACAAGTTTTATTTTAAGCTAGGAATTTAAAACTTTGTCAAAATGTATTATATTAAAAAACAAGAAAACTAATTTCAGCATTTTTGAAAATTCATCCCCCAAGGTGGTGAAAAAGGGGTTGAAAGTTTGTATGGAGATCAAATATTTGTGTGAGTGTGGGACTTGAAACTTTGTATATTGGGGATATTATTATAAGACAAGAAAAGTAATTTCAGCGTTTTTGAAAATTCATCCCCTAACAGGGTTAAAAGGGGTTGAAAGTTTGAATCCATTACAAATGCTTTGAAACTTCTTAGAAAGGCATAATAACCGATTACAAAATAAAGTAATTGCGACGTTTTTGGAAATTCAACCCCTAAGGGGGTTAAAAAGGGGATGAAAGTTCGTCTTGGGGTGCAAATTTCATTTTAAGCTAGGAACTTGAAACTTTGCAAATAGATATTAAATTTAAATACAAGAATACTAATTTCAGCGTTTTTGAAAATTCATCCCCTAAGGTGGTGAAAAAAGGGTTGAAAGTTTGTATGGATATCAAACATTTTTTCGAGCGCGGGACTTGAATCTTTGTATTTGGGGATATTATTAAAAGACAAGAAAAGTAATTTCAGCCTTTTGTAAAATTCATCCCCTAACAGGGTTAAAAAGAGGTTGAAAGTTTGTATGTGGTTCAAATTTTATTTTAAGCTAGGTACTTGAAAGTTCGTAAAAAGATATATTATTAAAATACAAAAAAAATAATTTCCGCGTTTTTGAAAATTCATCCCCTAAGGTGGTGAAAAAAGGGTTGAAAATTTGTATGGATATCAAAAATTTTTTCGAGCGCGGGACTGGAATCTTTGTATTTGGGGATATTATTATAAGACAAGAAAAGTAATTTCAGCGTTTTTGAAAATTCATCCCCTAACAGGGTTGAAAAGGGGTTGAAAGATTGAATCCATTACAAATGCTTTGAAACTTCTTAGAAAGGCATAATAGCCGATTACAAAATAAAGTAATTGCGACGTTTTTGGAAATTCAACCCCTAAGGGGGTTAAAAAGGGGATGAAAGTTCGTCTTGGGGTGCAAATTTCATTTTAAGCTAAGAACTTGAAACTTTGCAAATAGATATTAAATTTAAATACAAGAATACTAATTTCAGCGTTTTTGAAAATTCATCCCCTAAGGTGGTGAAAAAAGGGTTGAAAATTTGTATGGATATCAAACATTTTTTCGAGCGCGGGACTTGAATCTTTGTATTTGGGGATATTATTAAAAGACAAGAAAAGTAATTTCAGCCTTTTGTAAAATTCATCCCCTAACAGGGTTAAAAAGAGGTTGAAAGTTTGTATGTGGTTCAAATTTTATTTTAAGCTAGGTACTTGAAAGTTCGTAAAAAGATATATTATTAAAATACAAGCAAAATAATTTCAGCGTTTTTGAAAATTCATCCCCTAAGGTGGTGAAAAAAGGGTTGAAAGTTTGTATGGATATCAAACATTTTTTTCGAGCGCGGGACTGGAATCTTTGTATTTGGGGATATTATTAAAAGACAGGAAAAGTAATTTCAGCGTTTTCTAAAATTCATCCCCTAACAGGGTTAAAAAGAGGTTGAAAGTTTGTATGTGGTTCAAATTTTATTTTAAGCTAGGTACTTGAAAGTTCGTAAAAAGATATATTATTAAAATGCAAGAAAACTAATTTCAGCGTTTTTGAAAGTTCATCCCCTAAGGTGGTGAAAAAAGGGTTGAAAGTTTGTATGGATATCAAACATTTTTTCGAGCGCGGGACTGGAATCTTTGTATTTTGGGATATAATGAAAAGACAGGAAAAGTGATTTCAGCGTTTTGTAAAATTCATCCCCTAACAGGGTTAAAAAGAGGTTGAAAGTTTGTATGTGGTTCAAATTTTATTTTAAGCTAGGTACTTGAAAGTTCGTAAAAAGATATATTATTAAAAAACAAGAAAACTAATTTCAGCGGTTTTGAAAATTCATCCCCTAAGGTGGTGAAAAAGGGGTTGAAAGTTTGTATGGAGAAGAAAAATTTTTTTGATTGCGGGACTTGAAACTTCGTATATGGAGATATTATTAGAATACAAGAAAAGTAATTTCAGGTTTTTTGAAAATTCATCCCCTAAAAGGGATAAAAAGGGGTTGAAAGTTTGAATCCATTACAAATGCTTTGAAACTTCTTAGAAAGGCATAATAGCCGATTACAAAAAAAGCTATGGGACATTTTTTGGAAATTCAACCCCTAAGGGGGTTAAAAAGGGGATGAAAGTTTGTCTTGGGGTTCAAATTTTATTGTAAGCTAGGAACTTGAAACTTCGTAAAAAGGTATTATAATAAAAGGGAAGAAAACTAATTTCAGCGTTTTGGAAAATTCATCCCTTAAGGTGGTGAAAAAGGGGTTGAAAGTTTGTATGCACATCAAATATTTTTTTGAGTGCGGGACTTGAATCTTTGTACAAGGGCATACTATAAGAATACAAGAAAAGTAATTTCAGCGTTTTTAAAAATTCATCCCTAGAAAGGGATTAAATAGGGGTTGAAAGTTTGTATGGAGATCAAACATTTTTTTTGAGTGCGGGACTTGAATCTTTGTATAAAGGCATATTATTAGAATACAAGAAAAGTAATTTCAGCGTTTTTGAAAATTCATCCCCCAAGGTGGTGAAAAAGGGGTTGAAAGTTTGTATGCACATCAAATATTTTATTGAGTGCGGGATTTGAATCTTCGTATAAGGGCATATTATAAGAATACAAGAAAAGTAATTTCAGCGTTTTTGAAAATTCATCCCCCAAGGTGGTGAAAAAGGGGTTGAAAGTTTGTATGGAGATCAAACATTTTTGTGTGCGGGACTTGAATCTTTGTATAAAGACATATTATTAGAATACAAGAAAAGTAATTTCGGCATTTTTGAAAATTCTTCCCTCAAGTTGGTAAAAAAGGGGTTGAAAATTTGTATGGAGATCAAACATTTTTTTGAGTGCGGGGCTTGAATCGTTGTATAAAGGCATATTATTATAATACATAATAAGTAATTTCAGCTTTTTTAAAAATTCATCCCCTAAAAGGTTTAAGAAGGGGTTGAAAGTTGGTAGAGAGTTCAAATTTTATTTAAAGCTAGGAACTTCAAACTTCGTAAATAGGTAGTTAGGTAGTAGGTTTTACTAAATAGTGGACTTGAAAATATGCTGGGGGTTGAGAGGGATTATATCGAGAACAATTTTATTCAGTTAGGGGCTTGAAACTTCGTAGCCAGGTTGTGTATAATAATTAACAAATGATTAACTACAGTCCCTACTGCTATCGTTTTCTGCATATTGTTCTAAGCTAATATAGAATATAAAACCACCAATATACAAATCCACGCGTACGAAGTCGCGGGCAACAGCTAGTAGGGGAGATAGGGGAGCATTGGGCAGTCGGGAGGTTCGGGCACCACCTTGTAAGTCGGGTCGTATGAAAGGTACTTAATTTTTTATACTGTGGTAGTTTAGCTTACTAACTGGCAACACCGCTCAGGCTAATGTCATCTGCCATTTTGATTAGTTGTCAGTGTCACATGGTGTCGACCGTTTCGTGCGTACAAAAGTAAATATTTTGATGTGATTTCGAAGGAAATAACAACGTGATCTGCGTAAAGCCGTAAGTTTCAGTATTGTCATCTAGTTATGTGTTTACGAAAGCTAATATTAACGTATAAATTAAGGTAAAACATTAGACTACAAAAAACATATTTGAATTTATTTGTGAAATGAAGGGGTGGGGAGCATTGAGCACTAATTTTAAAGGGAGGTTTGGGCATGCCCAATGCTCCCGCCACTATTGTTTGTTACGGCAATCGCTGTAAAAAGTAAGTTCTGTTAAAAGAAAATGTTTGGAGGAAGAAAATTCGTTTGATGAAGATGATGTGGTTGTATTAGATAGAAATTTTAAGGTCAAAGATTAAGTGCTAGTGAAATTTGACACTAAGAAAACTGTCTATCACTATGTTGGCCAAATTGAAGAAGTTCGTCACTCGATGGCAACTATTAAATTTATGCGTATGAGTACGATACGTAATACATTTATGTATTCAGAGATTGAAGATATATCAAGTGTCCCATTGAAAGACATCAAAACCAATTTGCCAAACCCAAAGATATGGGTCAAGCGTGGCAGCTCTAAGTATACTTTTGATAAGCCCATCTGGGTTATACCGAATCTTAGATAAATTTTATTACTAAAGTAAGAATACTGAGTATTGAGTACTAAATCTTTAGTATTTTTTTGTTTTGAGTACTTATAGTTTAAAACAGTTGATTGTTTGTTGATTTTATTGCAAGTTTTAATGATTATATTATTTAATATTCAAGTAATTTACCATTAAGTGGCCTATTTAATACAGTGCCCAAACCTCCCATTGAGGTGTCCAAACCTCCCGACCATTGGGAGGTTTGGGCACTTTTGACAGTATTCAGAAAATCTCTTGCAATTTTGAGACTGATTATAATTGTATAAGTGTTCTTCGTTATAATTGAAGCCAAATATATGTGCTACTAATATAAGGAGTAAAAAGTTGATTTTGTTAAAAAATTGCATTTTTATTAAGGCTTAAGTAAAAAAGTGCCCAATGCTCCCCTATCTCCCCTACATTATATAACTAATAACTCGATACAATAAGCAGAATGGGCAAAAAAATCACAAGTAAAGCGAACCTGCTTACATTACGTGAATTAGATGAGATAATGCAACCTGTAGAGTGTAGAGGCGAAGAGCCGGACATACAATAGTAGTTTATGCAACAGTGATATAATAAGGGTTCTTAAAATTCAAGGGTCGAAGTTACAAAACGAGACGTAGTCGAGTTTTGTAAAAAAAGACCCGAGAATTTTAAGAACCAATTATAAGCTGTTGCATACATTACTTTTTCTATGACAGCTGCAGCAAAAAAAAAAAAAAAAAAAAAAAAAAAAAAAAAAAAAAAAAAAAAAAAAAAAAAAAAAAAAAAAGAGTTATTATTAAAAAAAAGAGTTATTATTAAAAAAAAGAGTTATTATTTAAAAAAAATTGAGTTATTATTTAAAAAAAAAAGCGGCCAAGTGCGAGTCGGACTCGCCCATGAAGGGTTCCGTATTTAGGCGATTTATGACGTATTAAAAAAAAACTACTTGCTAGATCTCGTTCAAACCAATTTTCGGTGGAAGTTTACATGGTAATGTACATCATATATTTTTTTTAGTTTTATCATTCTCTTATTTTAGAAGTTACAGGGGGGGGACACACATTTTACCACTTTGGAAGTGTCTCTCGCGCAAACTATTCAGTTTTGAAAAAAATGATATTAGAAACCTCAATATCATTTTTGAAGACCTATCCATAGATACCCCACACGTATGGGTTTGATGAAAAAAAAATTTTGAGTTTCAGTTCGAAGTATGGGGAACCCCAAAAATTTATTGTTTTTTTTCTATTTTTGTGTGAAAATCTTAATGCGGTTCACAGAATACATCTACTTACCAAGTTTCAACAGTATAGTTCTTATAGTTTCGGAGAAAAGTGGCTGTGACATACGGACGGACAGACAGACGGACAGACGGACAGACGGACAGACGGACAGACAGACAGACAGACAGACAGACAGACATGACGAATCTATAAGGGTTCCGTTTTTTGCCATTTGGCTACGGAACCCTAAAAAGAGTTATTATTTAAAAAAAAAAGAGTTATTATTGTAAATGAAAACATACCTCTTTCAATCAAGATGATCGGAACTTTTATCTTTAAAAAAAATAAAGCAGTTGTATTATACTCATAAGATGACTGCTAGCAGTCATCTTATGAGCCTATAGACAAAGCATTCAAATGACATTGCTTTAGATATCACTGTCAGTCATTTAATTGACACATTTAAGTGCTGGAGTAGAAAAAAGCATTTTTGCACAAGATGAAACGGGGGTCCTTAGTTCAGTTATAATAAAAGTTTTTTGGACCGATACGTACCTATTAATGTTAGGGCTATTTTAAACCAGGTTGTCAGTAAATGTAGATTCATTAGGGTTCCGTACCCAAAGGGTAAAAAACGGGACCCTATTACTAAGACTTCGCTGTCCGTCCGTCCGTCCATCCGTCCGTCCATCTGTCACCAGGCTGTATCTCATGAACCGCGATAGCTATACAGTTGAAATTTTCACAAATGATCCGATGTATCTCTGTTGCCGCTATAACGACAAATACTAAAAATAAAATAAAATAAATATTTAAGGGGGGCTCCCATACAACAAACACGATTTTTTTGCTCTATTTTTTGTTGAACTCTCCGTGCGACTCGCGTCCGACTCGCACTTGGCCGGTTTTTTCTAAACTTTAGGTACTCTAGATACAACCACCCAATAAAATGAAAATACCAATATGTTTTTTTTTATTTTGCTTTGCCTGAGTTTTCTTTTCCCTTTTGTGAAAATGTTTTGCCTTAGAATTGCGACATTCGAAGATATAACAATTTTCGACTATATTGGGTGGTTTTACGGTACATACTCAGACATCAATTTTGTTTCTAAAAAAGTTTTTAATTTGGCACTTTGGCACAATTAGTGGAGTCAATATAAAGTTAAAGTTACATTAATTGCACAGTCAAATGTTTCTACACGGGTGAATTATATATCATATTGAATACCCGGCTGCGAATTAACAACTTGATATCTGTTCCCGTTTTTGAGAAATAACATTTTTTTTATTTTATATTTTATACTACCTAAACAGTAATTTCACACTAGAGATTTTTTGAAGAATGGGCTATGAAGCTTACACGACTACACGGTCAAAATTTCTCCCGACAATAATATTAATTATAGATTTAATGAAAAAAACAATAACTTTGTAAGTTTTTCATGACCGAGAATATCCCACACTGAGAGAAAAGTTTACTATTGTGGTTAATAGTATTTGTTTCGATCATGTTTAATTTATCTGCCTGAGGAACTGCTATATTCGCAGAATAGCAGCATGATATTGGAAACAAACAGCAAATAATGTTCTACACAATTAATGGACACTTCTAGTTTTTTGACAGTAAGTGTACAAGTTATTGAAGAATAACATACTTATTTTTCTCGCAATTATTAAATCAATTTTCAGCATAAAAAGTCAATGAAGTATGCTGTATTTCCAGGCTTCCACAGAGGCCAAGTCAAACTTTGTTTAAGATGTCAAAAAGATATCATTTTGTTATCATTCGCCCAACCGTCTCGCTCGCACCAATACATATTTCATCTAGTACGAGTGAAATGCATGCGCGAATGATATAAAATGACATCTTTTATAACAAAGTTCGAATTAGCATCAAGGTATATTAGGAAAATATACCTTATCACTTATGGCATTGCGTTAAGGTTTAATAATTCAATGCATAAAGTGTCTGTGTTTATGTGAAAAATGATAGGTGTCAATTTTTATATCTATTCACAAAACGTTTAGAATACAGGATGCACAGTCAGATATAAATAGACCCTTGAAGTCTTACAACTATCTATGATACTGGATCTCAAGCTTATTTGGTTAGTAAGTACCGTCCACCAAGTTATACTTCGAATAGCCACCCGGACAAATTCCAAAGCTAATTTCGAATTTTAAAATTTGACAATTCACGAGAAGAGTAACGTAACGTCAAAGGATATGTTTGTCCCTTTCCAACGATCCTGTCATCCGATGCTTGAGTAGAGTGAAACTAAAAGAAGCAAATGTCAGCAATTCGTAACGCTTAGTTTTTGTTAGCGTTAGCGCATCGCGACATGAGAACTAGTATGAGCCTGGCCCTCGATTACGTATAATTGCAAGGAAACTTGGGATCAAGTTATCTTAGTCAATTTAGAGCAGTTGGAATTCAACTCATTGTGAAATTTTTGAACGTTTTCAAATAATTTGTTGGATTAAGTAGTAAAAGTGTTACAGTGTGTTATATATTTGTGATCTACTTACAAGGCCCTTTCATTTGGTACCCCACATGGTATGTTTAAAAGAAAAATGGTAAAAACTTTGCGTCATAGCAACTACCCTCACCACTTTCGCGCTTGTCATCTCATATATTTGTGTTCAGGATATTATACTGAATGCACTGATACCAAATATACTCATATCCGAGACGACATGAGCGTAAATTTTTCTAGAAGACTTTTCGAGAAAAGGCCAGGCTACAATATCTTTATAGGTTGATTGATACTGAGTGTATTAACACCATGTTCACCCATATCCAAGACGATATGAACAAAAAGTAACCTAAAGCCACCCTACCAACATTTTCGTAACAATGAGAGATTATTTCTTGGAAATAATGTTGTAATATAAACTCCTTGTAGAGCACCTACCTGCGAAGAGATCGTGCTGTCAAAGTTGTTAATGATTTAATATAATATTGTTAATTAACTAAAGTTTTATTAATGCATCATTTCATTTTATACACCGCGGGATTTAATAACCCGAAAGATTTAAATCACGTATTTTTGACGACAGTACGAGTAAATAATGTTATATCAACATGGGTCCAATTATATATTTTAATTAAACTACTATTTCAGTACAAATTAAATCATATTAATTTACCGCTTCTTTGTGAACAAACCTTTATTCAGAGAGTGAGCGAGTTTAATTAATCTCAAGTAGAGAAACAGAGAGCGAGCATGACATTTCATGAATCACTCCGATATCATACGATGCACGGCGAATGCAGTGACATGTGTTCCATGACAAGAAGTGTCAAGTTATGTCTAGGATCATGTTTACGTTGAAATTATTTCAATTGATTGGCACCTCAAAATACCACAAATTGTATCAAAACTTTATTAATTACTACAACAGTAGGTATAGTGCAGTTATTATTGTTGAAACTTTGCGATAAAATCTTTTCCTTTGAGGTAACCAAAGCCATTAACCATGATTATATCCGAAAGAAATCACGCTTTTTTATTAATTTAATGAATTAGGTTTTCGAAGTGTGTGCCACCGTTTTCAGCACAAAGATTTAATTTTAAACGGATTTCATTATTTAGGTTTACAAAAGTGTTCTTTATTTCTTCGGAAGCCGTTCGAATTTTTATTAATAATTCTTCTCCAGAGTTCACTGGTGTTGAGTATTCCTTCCTTATCTTTCAGAGTTCCCCATAGAAAAAAACCAATGGCGTTAAGTCGGGTGACCGGGCGGGCCAGATTAGGACGTTGCTTCCACGGCCAATCCACCTCTCAGGGTATTGTTCGTCTAGCCAATTTACGAACTTCTAGGCTGAAGTGGGTCCGTCGTGCCGGAAGCACATAGTTCTTCGGGTTTCCAAATCCGTACACAAAGTGAATATCCGCTAAATGAATTTTATTTATTACAGTCAATCAAATTTAAAGATGTTATCTTGCGCATATCTTGTGTGACATATGAAATATGTCATTTTATTGACATCAATTTCGTCATTTTCGTCAAACTATCAGCCAGTTATCATAAAGGTAAATAGTTTGTACTCTCGTGATTGAGAACAGAACAAAATTTCGGTAGTGAAACCTTTTTGTAGGATATCAAACTTAATTAAGTGAAACTGGCTAATAACCATGTAGTTAGTGCGTCTGCGTGTAAAATTAGTTGGTGGCTACGTCACGCATAAGGGTGTGTTAGAATTGAGATTTTTTTACTTGTGATTTGTTTTAAATAATTAATATCTCTTAAATTAAGGGTTTTTGGACTATGTGTTATATAACTTTATATACTCTAATTAGGCTCTAAAATCGTTGGTTTAAATCTTTCGGGTTATTAAATCCCGCGGTGTATATAACCCTATTACCCTTTGAATGACCTTTTTCACGTTTTCTACAGCAATGCAGTCGACTGCAGCAATTTTGAAGCGCGACATTGCTACCGACTGCATTACTGTGGTAAATGTCAAAATCGAAGTTCCTATCTGGATTTTGGCGTCCATTAAAAATAAATAATCAAAGGAGGTCATCGATCAAATGGGCCGGAGGACAAGCCATCGTTAACTGGTAGAGAATGCCTTATGGCATTAAGTCCGCCTCTTGTACTATAAGGTTTTTCTTTTGTGCAATAAAGATTAACCACTTTATTCATAAACTTTACGGGCCTGATTTAGTTCAATTATGTTTATCCCTTACTTACAAATACATAAGTTAAAGTGACAGATAAGGACAAACGATTATTACTATTATTAGCTAATTGAGGTTTGTAGCGCGTTTATGAATAACGGGGGTTAAAGAAATAAAATAAATACAGATGATGACAGTAATTATATACGCATATTATTACGGAAAAAGATTTAATATTGGGTGTAAATGAAACGGGAATTGGAAATATAAAATAAAATGATATTATATTATTCATTTCCGTAAGTCAAACCATCATCTTTATTAGCATTGACATAACGCTCAACTTCGCACAAACCGTATGGTTTTTCACTAAGGAGTGATATATTCTCTTTACGCTAAACTTTATGGTGGGTAGACAAGTCTGTATACTTCTTTGGAACTAACTGCCATAGTCTGTCATAGCCATGTCATAGCCTCATAGCTGACATATGTGACGTATAGGAGATACCGCAATGCATGCATGCATTGCGCGTTTTATAGGAGCTTGGCCTGAGGTGTGTTAAGTAAGCGCGCAACGCATACCGATGAAACTGGGTAAGATAGTCATGGGAGAATTAACGGTCGACCGGATCGCGAACTCTCGGCTGTTGAAGCGGAACAATCGTCTGCCGCGAACATTGAAGTGAGACGGAGATATGGAAGTCGATAAAACGTTCTCTACAGTGAATCAGTACCCGCCATTTAGGGTAATTTAAATAGCTTGGATGATTTAATAATGGTTTTATTCCATACAATATTACATATACGTGGGAGATTATTTGTTGTTACACTAACATGAGAAAGAGATTTGAGAAAGTGAAAAACAAACCCACTGTCCATTTTCTCGAAGCAACGAAAACATTTTCAAAACAAAAATGGTTAATAGTAATTAAATGGATTAATTTACGTGAGAGATTTTTTTGTAGGATATAGTAAATATACAGAGCTTAATTAACATGTAATTGTTATGTACACATAGTTGTTATTTTTACATAAAAAAATATTTTTAATAAAGAAAATTATTGGGAGCTGGTTTTGGTGTCAAGCTGGGAGAAAATATAAATACATAATGAGTATATGTTTGAGAACTGCATATTAAAAAATCTCGAGTGTCGGATTCATGTTTTGATATATTTTTTCTATTTTAATAATAGTTTGGATTTATTAAAACCATGTGACATATTTTGTGGAGATTTTTTTTTAAATATAGTATTTGCAACATAGGTTATCACATCTCAAAAAATCTCTAGTGTGAGAATTCATGTAGAGCTCTCATACATTATGAACTGTGCTGACCCGCCTAAATAGGCTAGTTGAAGGTAGGTATCCAACAAAACAGTGTCCAAGAAAATTGTTTGGCAACCTTCGTAGCACTTTGTACTTGTCCAATATGCCAACTATTCTCTTTGTGCGTTGTATAGGAAAAAGCAGGTTTTAAATGGTTTTCTCATTTTTAATCTCGAAGGAAAAGTTTGGATAGATATAAATAAATAAGTACCGGAGTAGTTAACTAATGGCGTACGTAACGACTTGCCCTCTTACCTATTTATAAAATTTAGCAAACCTCTTTTGTAAACGCAAATGTCACCCCCCACTGGCAAAATGTTCCATATGCAAAACATCCTTGGGCTATCGCAAAATATCTTATGTGCAAAATGTAACCCTTTCACAAATCGGCTCTTCTTAAAAATTCTCTTTCGCGGAAGGCCTCTTTTCTGTTGCTAAATAACGCTAAATTAAGTGGTCTAAAAATAAAATCTTGTAGCAACTTTCTTGTGCAACTTTGTTGTAAATTAGACGGCACGTTTTATAAGGAAAAACGGGACATCTTGCTGATCCAATCTTAGCACAAAATACACGAGTGACTAATTAGGGTAATTCCGGGGTAGTTGGCCATAGTTTTTTTAGGACTCGATAAAAAAATCAGTTTACATGTAATTAAAGAAATATTTACTTCTTCATAAACTTTGATTAATTGACTTTCGAAAATGAAAGAAACAAAAAAATATTTCTATTGCGAACAGCTTGTAAAAACGTTTCAAATTTTTTTTACAATTGGCCATCTCTACCGAGGTATCCGGGAGTGATGATCATACCATTACAGGAGAGATGGCCATAACATAACTCTTCATTTGAGTATAATTTATTTTTCATTTTCATTCCCAAAGTCCCTTTTCTTCTCAAGACCCCTTTAGGCCACCTAATACCAGCCAACAGCGCACTCAACGCAATTATGGAGGGGAAGAGGCACGTGATATTTTGTCCCACACCTACAATAGTTATCTTTCCTAAATGAACTCCATTTTCCTTTTTTAATCGTTATCATGCCTAGGGGGACGTTGTCACTGATATCTGATAACCTAATTCGTGATAGAAACATCTTCATCACTGTGTGCCTACGCGGCCATATGGCCATAATACCCCAACTTGAACTGGCCATCTCTCCTTTTCCTCCGGGAGAGAAGACCACGCCTAAAATCAAAACAAGTTGATACTCGAGCTTCGTTCTTTTTTAGGTTAGAACAATACTACAACCGTATAATTTGCACCAAAAGCAAATAACAACATTAGAATAAGACACTAGTATCACCACCATGTGAAATATGAACCCTCTAAGAAACGTTTGCACTAGTCAAAACAATCAACAAGGATTTTACGTACTTTTACAAGTTTTTCCCCCAAAATGTTGGGCATATCTTTGCTCCCAAGCATGACGTGAAGCGTACTAAACTAGAACTAGCGACATCTAGCCATCAGAACCATGAAATATTTGGATGGGCAATCTCTCCCTTATGGCCATCTACCCCGGAATTACCCTAATCATGTATTTATGAATGAAATTCATAGTGTTAGAACCAATCAGAAACTGCAAATTCGTCACCTCTTTTAAGTACAACCTAAAAAAGTATTTACTCACAACCCAACAAGATTTATAACTTGGCGGACATATTCAAAAAGCTTTAAAAAATAAAAATAAAGAAATTGTAAAAAAATGTGAACAACAAAATATATTTGTTGACTCTCTCTCTTTCTCTTTCCTTCTTACACGTGATATGTCAATCTGTCTTGTTCTGATTATATCTGTTCTGTTTGTGTATTAGTTTTAAGGTTTAGCTTTTAATTTTGGGTGCCCCGAAAACCAGCGCAGTGTCTTAGAGACACTGCTTATGCTGAGCGGCATCCTATTTGGTGTACCTTTCTTTAATTAATTTTCTGTTGTACCTAAATAATGTATGTTTTTACGCCAAATAAATATTTTCTATTTCTATTTCTATTAACTAATCATTATAGATCTCAATAAGATCTATTCCTCTTTTTTACCCGACTACAGAAATGCGATTTTAGCAGCCGTATTCGAGTCGGACCAAACTTATTCTGCATGGCATTTGCAATTAAAATGTGTGTCAATGTCATCATCTAAGTAATTTTCTAAAGGAAAATATGACGTTTATAATGACGCTCCCCAACTTCTATTCAAGTCGGTGCAGAGTTAGCTTAGACGGGCTCCACTTGTTCTTGTAAGTCAACAAATATAAGCCATTCAAAACAAGCAACATCTTACCGCAACTGTATCGATCGGCCACACGCACCGCACCGCCTCCATATTGAATGAATTGCCCATAAGGCCAACTCGAACATACATTATGATATCTAAATGATATCATTTTACTAAGTACTTGTTCGTACATGATCGTACATGTATTGGCGCGAACGAGACACAGGCCAATGATAATAAAATCATTCCATTTTAGCACCGAAATGGAAGTTCGAATTGGCCTCCTGGCGGGAAACTAGCCTACTATGAAAAATGACAGCAGGGGAGAGTGTGCGGTGAATTATTTAAACCTGCAGTGAAAGACGCCATATTTCTCGGGAAAGTAGGGAAAGATAAATCGGTACGGTACGATTATGGGGCATCTGAAAATAGGTAATCTTCAATGTAGAACTCTACGAATCGCTACAGTCGTAGCTCGTAGCACTAGTCCGCTGTTATAGGTATCTAGAGAGTCTAAGAGCTGGGGCTGGCATGATCATGTAACTGATTTAAGTCCCGAAATAATAAATTAAAAAAAAATATCTCTGCAGTTCGCATTCAAAAGTATCTGCCACAATCTTAGTTCTTAAGTTTTGTACGTATTTATATTATTGAAAATACAACAAGAATCTAATGGTTCTCCATAATACCTATGCTCACTGTACACAGTATTTGAACAAAGGGATTTATTTTTATAATTTACGTATGCTTAGAAATTTCTACACTACATATTCTACAACGTCCACATTGGTGTGGACGTTGTAGAATATGTAGTGTAGAAATTTCTAAGCATACGTAAATTATACGTACGTATTATTATGTACGTAGTATTGGTATTAATTTATAGGTAAACCTTTGGAGGTTTACCTATAAATTAATACCAATACTATATTATTGTAGTTAAGGTACCGTAAAATGGGGTGAGTAGGGTTCGCGGGGAGAGTTGGGTTATGAATGGGGACAGAAGGGATGAAAGGGGGGTGAGATGGATTTTTAAGGCTACTGCTACAAAAATAATGTGTTCCAATTTAAAATCGAGCTATAGTAATATTCATAAGTAATAAAAAAAAATCGATCCAACAATCTTCCAAAATCACCTTTGTATGAAAACCCAACTCACCCCAAATACGAGAGACTACGGGGTGAGGTGGGTTTTCCTATTTATCGTCAAAGTTATGAAATGGAACTACCCAAAATAAAATAAAAACTAAAATACAAACATTCGGAAAACTTATTATAATATATACATACACTATTCAGTTTGCATATGTAAAAATAAAATGTTATCGAGGTTTGAATGTCAGTTTTGCGCCTACTCACCCCATTTTACGGTACCATACATTTTATTAAAAAATTGCTTTCTTTTCATTAGTTTCACTTCAAAGTAAGAGGAAAATTAGAACAGAGAAGCACTTGTGTTGGACACAAAAGAAATGGAGCTATGGATCGAACAATAGAAAGCGTGTCCCGATTGTGTTAAATTGTTACGAGTACGTACAAATTATTGTTACATGAGACTTAGTACAAAGAGAAAATCTCTATTTAGCAAAGTTACTTACCTATATTTAATAAAAGAAGTTTACCTATTTATCACTAGATAGTATAAAACATTCCTTCCCGCTGTCTATCTGTCCCTATGTATTCTTAGATCTTTAAAACTACGCAACGGATTTTGATGCGGTTTTTTAATAGATAGAGTAATTCAAGAAAAAGGTTTTTGTATAATTTGTTAACCCATGCGAATTCCATAAAAATAAAGTTACTTAAAATAAACATAAATTTAACCACAGTTAGGTTAGCTTCGCTTTGTACTGTCAAAGCGAAGCCTTTTACATGTAGGTAAGTAGGTTTTCTTTATTCCTGCGTAGAATATTAGCTGTGATTACCTATGAAAACTAGCTTTTCAAAGAAAGGAAGTCATTTTCACCACGGTCCACGAATACTTAAAGTGAAATTAGTCACGAATATTTCATCGAAACAGCCACTTTCCTTTCAAGGGCAGAAAAATAAATCGCATCAAATTACGATATTCACGGTTTATGTAGGTACCTAATGTGTCATTGAATGCTCGTGTTCTAACACAATGCCATCCATTTCTAGAAAATTATATTCAATTTCTTATTACCGGTGTGTCTAGTTTCGTATTTGATAATATCCAAATACTATCTAAGTTCGTCACATGTGTGCTACCCGGCTGGGGCCACACTGCTCCAGAATACTACTTACTACTACTTAGTTACCATTTTCTAGAAAACCACCTCGCAACTACTATACAAACCCTGTCGGGCTGTGAATAAAATAAGAATCAAGCTAAAGTATCTCCGATATCTCTAGGTTGCCTAGCAACTAAACAAATATTCGTTTTATTTTGTTTCCTGAACACGACAAGCCGATAAGTGAACCGTAAGCTGCATTTTACGACCTATAAAGTCGAACCGCCCTAAGCGAAGTGCTTGTTCTGCCCAAACTATTTTGGGAAAAATCAATAAGAATTATTGAGTAGGTAAGTGGTGTGATGTCATATCGATACCTTTAGGCTTTCTTAAACACGTGTCAGAATGTGCGCAATTTATACAGTCAACAGTGACTTTGCTTCATGGTTACACGATAGAAATTTGAATTGAAAAATTGTAATTAGTTTTTATTTTTTAGATTCTATATTGATAGGGATCAGAATTTTCATGTCAACGCCATAAGGTGACTCGACAACGACATTTGACTTTCAACTAGTTGGTATCCATGCTAAGTTGTGTTTTCGTGTTATACCTAGTACTTAAGTAAGTAGACAGCGTCGCTGTTTTGCAATGGCATATTTTTGATAATGGTAGATGCCACAAAAGAATTAGTATTATAGTAGGTACGTATACTTGTCTTAGAACCGTATACTTACTTATTCAATTTGTTCAGTCCAAAAAGCAGTGATGTAATTATCAAATGGAATAGTAGGTACCTACCTAAGGAGACAGAAACTACCAGGGGCGCATTTACACTATTGACCCTGGAGTGTTAAGGTTCTATGAACCGGGGGTCAACGGTTTAGGGGGGGGGGGGTCTACCCAAGGTGACAATCGTTTGCAGAAAACGAAACGAAACGCTATCATTTCGTTTTAGGTTATCTTTAGTTTCGTTTTCTTCAAACGATTGTCACCTTGGCTAGGCCCCCAGTTTTGAACGGTTACAGAGTAGGGTATTATACGGTATTAAACTATGTCTGAATCACGCAACGCTATGAAAGGATTCTTGTACTTATTCTAATGACCCGGCTACGATCGATAAGCCATGAAATAAAACAAGCAAAACCCAGCTCTATTCTAATTGTATTAAAGTTGTCATATTATTTACACCCACACTTGATCGTAAGAAAGAGGCATTAAATTTGCAAGATTCGTTCGGTTTCATGTAACGTGTATACTTAAGCTGACGTTTCGTTATTAAATGTTACCTGAATGCCGAAGGTGGGTTACTTTTTTGCGATGCTTATTAACCATAGTCATTTTGTATGTATTTTCCTGGACTTGTTAACGTTTGAGATACTATTCCAACTACACTATTGATTTACAGTATCAGTTTGCCAACCGTCCCATCAAATTTCAAAACGTAGGTAGGTAGGGTAGGGTAGGTAGGGCTAGGTAGGTGGTAGTTAGTATACTTATTTACATCCTATTAACAATACCAACATGCCACAAGCTGAATAAAAGCTTCTAATTTTATAATAATATTCAGGCCCTAAGTCCTAATTCCATTCTTTAAGCCCAGAAATTCAAATCAATTATATCTTTACATGGTCATAATAATATTGACTCTACCATCTTATCTGTACATAATGTTAAGCAAATAAACGCATTTCATTTCATAATATCAATAACAATTAAACACTTATCAATAACCCTCAAAAATGGTCAAAAATTCCAATGAGTAAAAGTAAACAACTTTCGTCAATAGGTATTATAAATATGATATTATTATTTTCCAGGACGTGGCATTCATCAACCCCGCCAACGTGGTGTTCGTGTACATGCTGGTCCGCGAGCTGGTCGACGGCGACCGCATCGGGCGCCCGCAGGAGCTGCAGGCCGTCGTGCTCACCTGCCTCTACCTCTCCTACTCCTACATGGGCAACGAGATCTCCTACCCGCTCAAACCTTTCCTCGTCGAGGACTCCAAGGACAAGTTCTGGGACCGCTGCCTTCTCATCGTCGACCGGCTATCCTTCAACATGCTCCGCATCAACTCCGAGCCCGGCTTCTTCACTGAAGTGTTCACCGAACTGAAGGCTTGCGGGGCCGTCGAGAGCCCGCCCCCCGCGCCCGTGCACGCGGCTCCTCCCCCGCCGCACGCCATCTCGGCCGCCTGACACACAGAGGTCGCGGTGCTGAGGTTAGCCCTGACTGACCGCCCCAGTCGCGTTTGATGTCGGCTCTACACGACCGCTCTTGTTCAATCGTCTGACTCCGTACGAGCACGGACGGGCTTAGTTAAACTCTCCGGGTTTAGGATAGCTCCACACGAGCCAATTAATCACTTCTAAGTGGAGTGTTCTTGTAGTAACGTCTGAACTGTTTGGAGAATGTAGTGAAATTGAAAGATATTTATTTGTAGGTAACCGTGAAAGGATCCTGAAAGCTTTGGTAGGAAATACTCATTTTTGAATCTAAACTGAAGTAAAACGAGCCAGTTTATGTTGTTCGAAGTGCAGCACGATATCGACGTTGTTATTTGCTCAAGAATGTAATCCCGCCGTGACGATTGACCAAGAATTTATTTGAAATCGTATTCATTCCATAAGACTGGTGAGCGCGAACGGGGGAAGAAAACGCGAGGACATTGATTGACCGAAAAAGTTGTAGAGCAACGAGCCGGTAATAATTAGAGGCTTTATGCGGAAGTTTGTTTGATATCGATCGTGGAAATTCAGCTGCTACGACTGTTAGACACGTTCCGGAATCAACGACACGGGCCGTAAACACGATTCGCGTTTGTTCGTCCTATTGTTACTGGGCCATATAACCTACACGTGCCGTGTCGACTTCGATTGCTGCATTTTACATAATTAATGTCTGTAATGTTAACGTAGGTAATTTGTCTGGTAAAGATATTTTCTGGGGCCGCTGCGGAGCGGCGTTTAGTCCAATAGAACAGCGGTTAGTTAGTAAGTTAAGAGTTTCGTAATGTAGTGAAATGCTCGCATGCCATATACCTAGTTAGTCGTTAGAAGCAGGCGGGGGGATGCAATAGCGGGGAACCGTCAGTAAAATAAAGGAATCCGGTGAATCCTTCTATGAAGTGTACGTAAATACGGCCGTCAGCTTAAAGCGGGGCGATTGAACCATTGGTTGAAGTATATTTAACAAATAGGTCAAATATTGCGAACGATTAAGCGTTTTGTACAGTAATATCTAATAAATTTATATGTTAAGTCATAAATAGTCTGGTGTGGTTAAATGGGGTTGGTTTGTTCGGTGTGGAAAGATGGGCGGAGCCCTAGGGCACTCGGTGTGACTTAACCACAGGCCTGGAACTAGTGAATGAATTTCGAATCGTAGATCGTATTAAACGAACGCAATAGCCTAAATATACTCAAGAAAATGTTTCCAGAACAGGGCGACAGAGTTTTTTTCTAAGATTGAGAAAGACAACGTACTTGAAGCTGTAATTACACTAGATATGGCGGTCACCGCATAACTTGTGTGTCTAAACTATGCGCCCATGTGGTCAACTTTGGGTATACCGCATGCGGTAGATAGTCAGTCAGTCAGCATGCGGCGACCGCAGTAATGTAATTGCGGTATTAAACTTAAGTTAATTATCTATTTCTAGTCAGCGTTTATTGTTTTCCTTAAAACTTAGTTTCTTGAAATGATTGTGAAATACTGTAGCTTAGAGAAATTAATAAAATGGATAAGTAATAAGATTCGTTCAGGAAACCGGCGCGGATTTTAAATGAGAATTATGACATTTCAGTTAGAATCGCGCGCCTACTCTTATGAATCTATTTAATACTCGTACTTAATCGAATTAATGAGTGATTGTAGTTAATAAACAGTGTCACCGAGTGCCGTAGTTAAATTTACGTTAGTAAAGGTACGAAGTGGCAGTATTTAATGAAACTGGAATCTCATTAACGACTAGGGGAAGTAGATGTCTGTGATGTTCATTGACTTAGATTTGTGTTTGTGATATGTTTCGTTTTGTTATTTATTTACTCCGATTGTTGTACTTATTCTTAGATGTGGTTAGATATTGTAAGGCAATAATTTATTTGGTCAACAGTACCTATACACATTCCGATAAAATGGTTATTTAATGTTTTGATTAGGAGAACATCGTGCTAGCTAATAATGAAAATTATCGGTGTCTAATGTCTTATTTAATTTTACCTAAATAATGCGAAAATAAACTCAATTGACGAAGAAATAACAGAAAGCGGCAGAAATATCTAAGCTCATAACTAACTCAAAAATATATCCACACGGACTCTGGATTGAGTCCGATAGATTTTTGTAGTGAAAACTTCTTTAGCGGCGCTGTGCACTTTTTGTGACGGGGAAAAAATGTTAAACTCGCGAGAGCGTAAGACGGTAGACGTAAGATGTCATTGAGTTTTCACTTCTGCCGGCACTCCCGGAGTTCAACCCGTTGTTTTTTTGTAACAAACGTTACTACCTCAAAGAATTTGTATTTGAACAAAAGAATATTCAGTCTTCAAGCTAATTGGTATACCTACATTTAGACGGTGCGAGAAATCGCATGCGAGTTTCATTACATTGCGTCATTTGATTGGTCGGCTTAATTGATGTCACCTCAATGGTCCGCAATGTAACTAAAATCGTATACGAGTTCGCGCGCCGTCTAAATGAGCCCGCTAGTGATTCCAAGTAACTACACACCATCGTCTACTCTTTACTGACAATTTGTCAACCTTATTGTAAATGTTATAAGGTCCACCGATGATCAGTTAAGAGTAGTAGCTGTCAGCAATTAGGTAAAAATAAGATGTCACTAACGCTGCACGATGTTGCTCCTAGTAAGGGTAGCATAAGAATATAAGGATGTTCGTTGGACTATTATATAAGACATGATCTTGATGCCGTCTGAATATCTAAAACTTCCTATTTACCTGTATTGAAATTCAAAAGTACCTACCTTATAATACTCTGTTTGAAATAGCGTAATGTTGAATCTAGTCAGTTTTGTTAGAGCTATGTTCTATTTTATCTTGACAAATGCACTTATTTTTGGACAAGATCCTACTAGAAATTAATTATTTTCTTATACCGCTGTTTACTTTCTTGGAAACAGTATCAGGATATGTACATTCCAATTATTAGTGAATAAGTGATAAGTTCAGAATGTTCAGATGCAGCTTAACGTCGAATTCCAGTGATCTCTGGGTTATTCTCAAACTTTATTCACAACGTTTCAAACACTGCTGACTCTGTAATAAAGTAACTATTAACTAACTTATTATTTGTTAACAGTCAAACATTTGAGATATATCGGGGACATACTCGACCCTTAGGCAAGGAGTGGCATAAAACTGAAAAAGGGAAGTTAAGTACCTTTGTACCTACATAGAAGATTGAATATCTACTAGCTGGACCAAGTGACTCCAATCTCACTTTAAAAATCAGCTATTACACGAAGCGAATCTCATACACCTTTAATGGCCACTCCAACCAAACGTCACCGTTAATCGCATGCGATATGCAATACATTGTGGCATTGGATCGATCGATTTTGTTCGTTGCTCCTACTTAGCCAGCAATTATCTGAAATCCCGCGCCATTTGTTGCAAGGTATATGGGCCATTTTATTTAAAGTTGTCCCCTACACTTATTATTTAATTTGTGAATTTATATTTTATTTCTACTCAGGATCACGAGCTCTTTCTATCTTAATAGGTGAAAAAAAGTGTCCCAAGGTTTTTCCCATTCCGTTACCATTTTTTCATAGACTTAATTGTATGGCAGTTTCGTAATGGAAAGATCGAAAAATCTATGGAAACCTTGGGACACTTTTTTTCTCCTATTAGGATCAAAAGAGCTCATGATTCTGAGTAGAAATAACATAAAAAATCCCAATTTTGAATAAAAAAAGTGTAGAGGACAACTTTAAATAAAACTTTAAAGAAGCGGTAAGATCGAGTGAGATGCACGGGCAGGTGATATCAAATTGAGATCAAATTCTAAGTTTGAATCGTCTTCTAGCGTTTGAAACGCTGTCAAATTTACCTGAGAATCACCCCTCTGATATTATAGCATAACTATAACATAACTTTGATATTTGGAACGTGCGGTGTCATAATAATCGAAGGTATTACTGATCAGAGGGTCTACCGCGAACCACGTTCGACGTGTTGCCTCCCTGTCACACTTACGTACGAATTTACTGGTGCGACATAGAGGTAACACGTCGAATGTGGTTGCGGTAGGCCCTCAGGTACCTCTTCTAATATTACCTACTCATGTAATTCACGTTTGTTAATTACTCTATTGTAAATATACCCAATTATTAAAAAAGACTTTCGTATACAGATTTTTATTTCATTAATGGCAAGTCATACCTACTTGTACCTTTTTGACAGCTTTTGTTAGAAAAGGCCTTCCACTTGTATTACAAGTTACAAGCTTTTGATAAACAGGGCACAGGTAATTAATAATCCATACACTACGACCTTATTGCGTATACCTACTTCTTAAATTATTGTAGGGCGTGGATGTCTTTTAACCATTGTGCAAATGTGCACCTACCTAAGTGTAACTAGTCTATGTCGAAATATTACCAATAGGTAATACGAGACGATAAATAGCTAAACGGCTATACTTTTACTTAACAAATGTACCTAAGTATAAATAAGAGTTACCTACTTACTGAAACAAGCTGAGCTGAATTGAGATATTCTGCCGGTGATCGTAAGGACACTTGGAAATGCTATAACTATAAAATATTAGTACTTATAGGGATGGTATAGGGACCGTGCGGTGCGCGTTGGAGGGTCTGCCATCTTGTGGTCTGAATCGGAAACATAAGCATGTACATTGCCAAAGCAAGTGCTACCACCTACCGTTCTCGTAACTTTTCTTGTGCATAGTAGGTTTTGCCATCTTGAGGGCTACATCGGAAGGGCCAAAAATCTGATGGCTTCTATGCTGCCCAGTCCCCTCTTACGCAGTACCACAGATTATATAATAGTGGCAGTACTTGTAATGACTAGTAGCGCCATCTTGTGTCGAATAGAAACAGTCTTCAAACTGCAGCTATTTAAGACCAACTTTATAACGCTTGAATTTCAACAAATTTGATTAGATTTTTTGACATTGACAGCTGTCACGCAAGCAGGCATGACGCTCATGACAGTCATGACAGTTTCATACCTATAATTTTGTTTTTATTTCGCGGCATGTATCGTAAAATAATTCAATTAATAATATTTACGATTTTCTAGCTTATTCTATTGAATACCTGTCTGTGAATGGTTTTGTGCAGCTTGTTTTACACGCGGTTTATTTAATTCATTCACAATGGGCGATTATCCGGACCCGGACGAGGAGTACGAGCTCATGTACGCCGATGAGCTCGAAATGCTCCGTGACAACGAAGATAGTTCAGGTAACAATCATTGAGGAGCAATTGATAAGGCCTTGGGTTCTTGTTGATACTTTACGTTTCGGTTCTATCCTCCTGAGTCCCAGAGGCCCTTATAACTTTAATTTTGATTAAATAAGTCAAGGTTCCAAATACAAAAACGAAACTTATGATTCTGGGACTTAGGAGGCTATAGAAATCTTGCCGTATTTTCGTACAGTACGCAACAAGTAAAAAAAGTAAAAGCAAGCAAAAAAAAAAGCAAAAAGCAAAAAGTAAAGTAAGTAAGTAAGTAAAGTAAGTGCGTTTCGTGCAGTGTCGTGCAGTTCGTGTAGTGCTGTACGCAGCGTAAGGACACACACACACACACACACACACACAGGAGATCACAGCCCAAGTCCAATGCAAGCAGCAGGCACTCTTTAAACGTCAGCCAGGTCAGCCAGGGCAATCGTAACTGGGCGTTTTTTTTTAAAGTTCTCCCCTACACTTTTTTTTCAAATTTGGGATTTTTTATGTTATTTCTACTCAGAATCACGAGCTCTTTCTATCCTAACAGGAGAAAAAAAGTGTCCCAAAATTTCCATACATTTTTCGGTCTTTCTATTCCGCGACCGCCATACAAAGTCTATGAAAAATGGTGACGGAATGGAAATAAAAACCTTAGGACACTTTTTTTCTCCTATTAGGATAGAAAGAGCTTGTGATTCTGAGTAGAAATAACATAAAATATCCCAAATTTGAAAAAAAAAAGTGTAGGGGACAACTTAAAAAAAAAACGCCCAACTATGGAGCAGTTACAATACTCTTAACACCTTATTCATAAAACTTTACGAGTCTGAATTAGTTAAATTATGTGTTATCCCTTTCTTACAAATACATAAGGAAAAATGACAAACAAATCATAGCTAATTCAGGCTAGTAATGCGTTTATGAATAACACCATAAAAGTACAAGAAGTGCGTCAAGCTAGAACCACATTCATGGCACACTTGCGCCAATCATAAAAGAGACTTCACCCATGATAGCTAGAGTCACTTCTTGTATTTTTAGAGTAGTTTTCTCTCTTACCTTTCTAAAAATACCATACACTGTTCATTTAATAGTATTCTTTTTCAGATCACAATGTAGTCAAGAAAAATCCTCTACCAGCTAAAAGAAGTCTAGATTTCTCTAGTCCAACTGTAAAAAAACATCTGCCTACATTCGCTAGTCAAAATATAGAGAAAGAAAACATAGACGGTATAAACTCTCTGCCTTTAAGCCAACCTACACAACCTGCACCGCTGATTTCAAGTAAAAGAACAGTAGACGACTTATTTGGGGATATAGGAGATATAGAAGATGATATTTTATTACCAAGTAAGAAGCAGAAAACTGAAGAGGAAGAAGATGAGGAGCTGATTCAGAAGATTCTAGAAGGTCGGAGATTGCGGCAGATGCTTCTGGAGCCTTTAAACAGGCTTCAGGGTGAGGCGAAGCCCAATTTTGATGTGAAAGATAATATTTCATTGGATATACCAAGGTATTTATTTAAGTATTCAGCAAAAATCTGGGTATCTGGGTATGGAAATCTGATTAGTCCATGACATTTGAATTTTTGTTTCTATTTTAACAGTTGAATCAAACTTCTATACCTTGGGCAAGAAATTTGCAGCGTGAGCTATTAGAATTTGTGAATTGAGTTACTATTTAAATAAAGATTGGTATAACAGAAAAGCTTATACTATTTCATAAATTTATTTATATATTTAAACATAATTGCAGGGTAAAAAAAAACAAATGGTGGAATCATTGTATTAAGGTGATTATGGCATTCTCTACCAGTCAACTCTAGGGCCAAACAGACATGCTATGATAATATTTGAACGGAAGTTTTCTCTGAATTAAATATTAATTTTAATTGTGCTTGCAACAGAATGAATGTAATTTATCTGTGATTTTTTAGATGGGCATTCATGCCGCTAACCAACTCTGACGGAGACAGGTTCTATGTAAGGTTAGAGTCGGAAGACTCGTGGGAGCACTCACTGGAGATGACGGAACAGATTGTCTCCCTGCATGTCAACTATGCTAACACATGGGCCGAGGCTAGGCAACTTGTAAGTATGCATTTGATATTGTCCCGTTGCTAGGGACATTCCTTGTCACGTTACCAAAAATAAAATAACTTTTCCACCTGTCAAGTTGGACAGTTAAGGACATAGGGTATGTCCAAAAAATTCAAAAACACCACTTCACACTAGCTAATTGCAATTTTAAGGTTTAATAAAAGCAAAACTTGTCATAAAAAAAAGTTAACTCAAATTCCTAGGAGTATTAAGTCTCTGGGGAGGGCACGGGCAACCTTTTTTGTCCTTCATCCAAACCACTTACCTTACCTTACCACTTATTTTGTTCTCTTTCTCTGAGGAAGTGCTCAGTTATTTAATTTTTCATAACATGGACTAGCAAAAATTTGTAACGGAATTTAAAATTAACTTTGTTCTGATGGGTAATCTATTCCTTAAGATATAAAAAAAAAACTTGTCTTTTTCAGTTGGAAGAAAAACAAAAACAAAAAGAAATCCAGCCTGAAGAGGTGCAGGTTGTAGAGAAAGATGAAAATGATAATCTCATGTGGGTGGACAAGTTCAAACCGCAGTCGTATGTGGATCTGCTGTCAGAAGAGCCAGTTAACAGGGCACTGCTTCATTGGCTGCATTTGTGGGATAAGGTAAAAAAAAGAGTCAGTAAGTTCAAGGGCAAGGCTCAGTGATAGCAGGAGTGCTCGAAAAGTAATGAAGTTGACAGCTGTCATCGAGTTTTTAAGTTAAGTTTTTATTTGCAGCCAACTCTCTGAATATCACGTGAAAGGTTGGCTCATGTCATGTTTCCGCTGGTGAACAGAGAAACTGCATGTTTATCCTCGGGCTGCTGTTATAAGATCCTCTGACTCAAATAGTGATAATAAGTAGTTGAGCTTTGAATCTACAACTTTTATACCATCTTAGTTAGGGTGGTATTCCCCCTGTCCATTTTTTTGGTCCAGTGTGCATTGCGTCTCACTCTATCCTAAAGCAAAATCTGAGACGCAAATAAACATTGGACCAAGAAATTGTACAGTTGGAATACCAGGACATTACAGTACCACCCTTAATGGTATAAATATTTGACCAAAAGCATTAAAAAATGATATTCCACTTTTACGTTACTTATTACTGTACATCAAACCTAATTAATTTCAGATAGTGTTTAAAAAAGAAGTGAAGACTAAAGAGCCGCAACAGAGAACCACGTTCAGCAAGCGCGCGGGCGAGTTCCAGCTCACCAACAAATGGAAAGGCAAGAAAGAGGCCGAGCCAGAGGTGGATGAAGACGGCCGACCGCACCACAAGGTAGGATTTATCGTATATAATATTAAAAAAGGAAGTGAAAACCAAAGAGCCGCAGCAGAGAACCACGTTCAGCAAGCGCGCGGGCGAGTTCCAGCTCACCAACAAATGGAAAGGCAAGAAAGAGGCCGAGCCAGAGGTGGATGAAGACGGCCGACCGCACCACAAGGTAGGATTTATCGTATAGGTATTCGCGGGCTTGGTTTCCGCAACTCGACGTCATATTATTGCGCCTATTTTGCGTGATGGGTTGGCGGCCTATTCCTGCCAACCCAGCTCTACCAGGAAGCCTAGCAGACCCTTGACGTTGCCGACGACTTCTGGGAGCGACCCCGGTGAGCCGAGGTGTTGTGCCCGGTATTCTGCCACCCCTGGGCATTCGAGAATGACGTGGGCGGCTGTCTCCTCTGCCTCCATGCACGCCCTGCAGAGGGGGCTATCTGTAACACGTAGGGTTAGTAGGTGTTTGTTAAATGAGGCGTGGCCGGTTATGGCCCCAGCTATAAGCCGGAGCTGTGGTCTCTTCAGCTGTCGCAGCCTTCGTGACAGATTGGGGTTGAGTGTCGGGAGAGCTTCCTTCGCCTGCCTGCAGGTGCCTAGGTTAGACCAGTATTGTTGGTGTTTTACCTTGGTGTTATGTCGCAGCATGTTCCGGAGCCAGGCAAATGGCAGAGGTATAATTGGCTCAGGTCCTGCGACCTTCAGTTCCGAGCCACCTCTCGCCAGGATGTCGGCTGCATCGTTACCTCGTGAGTTGCTGTGTCCTTTGATCCACTGCAGAGTTACGCCATTGGTGGTACATACCTCTGACAGAGCTTTGTGGCATTCGTAAATTAGCCCTGAAGTGAGAGTATAACTTTGTAGAGCTTGCAGTACTGATCGACTATCAGAGAGTATGCGGATGGGGTAGTCCATTACTTCCCTTGAGACGATTGCGTGTGCTGCCATTATGATGCCCATACATTCCGCCTGGAAGACTGTGTTATGGGCACCAAGTGGTGTTGAGATGTGTATGTTTAGGTCCTCTGAGAAAACCCCAGCGCCAGTGCCTGACCTTGTCTTTGATCCGTCCGTGAAGATTCTCAGCTCCCTTGGGTTGAGTCCTTCATGGGGTTCTTCATGTAATTGTATTTTGTATTTCTTGTCGAAGACGAACTGCTTGGGTATCCTGTCAGTCACCGCTTCTATGAGCGGTTCCCTACCTATGGCCTCGTAGAGGATTTCGGTGTGTGGCACCCTAGGCGGTCTCCAGAGATTAGATTTTTTAAGACGTACCGCCGCAGCTAGCGCTTCCTGTTGTATAAAGAGGTGCAGCGGCGGCAGGCCCAGTAAGGCTTCCAGGGCCGCGGTTGGTGTTGTCCTCATGCAGCCCGTTGTCGCCATACAGGCCAGCCTCTGGAGTCGTTGTAGTTTAGCCTCTACTGTGGATAGTAGGATTTATCGTATATAATATTAAAAAAGGAAGTGAAAACCAAAGAGCCGCAGCAGAGAACCACGTTCAGCAAGCGCGCGGGCGAGTTCCAGCTCACCAACAAATGGAAAGGCAAGAAAGAGGCCGAGCCAGAGGTGGATGAAGACGGCCGACCGCACCACAAGGTAGGATTTATCGTATATAATATTAAAAAAAGGAAGTGAAAACCAAAGAGCCGCAGCAGAGAACCACGTTCAGCAAGCGCGCGGGCGAGTTCCAGCTCACCAACAAATGGAAAGGCAAGAAAGAGGCCGAGCCGGTGGATGTTTAATATGTAGTATTTAAAAAGGGAGTAAAGACTTAAAGAGATGAGACAGAGAACCATGTTCAACAAGCGCGCGGGTGAGTTCTAGCTAAGAATTATAGCACAAAGTACGATTTATTTAAATACTACAGGATTCTATATATTTTTTAAAATTAAAACTAAAGAGCTGCAACAGAGAACCACAAAAATAATAACAACGAATACTGCTATGTCGAATTGATTATAACCTTTTACGCGGTCATCACATTAATATCAAACGCCACGCAAAATAGTATTGTTTTTTTTTTTATAGGTGGCGCTGTTGTGCGGGCCGCCTGGCGTGGGCAAAACAACGTTGGCGCATTTGCTAGCCAAGCTCGCGGGTAAGCTAATACCTCTCTTTATGAAGGCTATTTTCATCTGTAGGTTATCAAATCATCTACTAGACCCCGCAAATTGAAGAATATACGACAATGTCATTGGACGCATTAAAAGCGACGTCGTTTTTAATGGATACCTGGGGCCCGTTTCTCAAAAGCTTGTAACTTGTAATATGTACAAGCGGATGTCACTTTTTGAGACCTTTTGTTAGAAAGGGACTTCCACTTGTATTACAAAATGAAGTGCAGAATTTTACCGTAATTATTCTCATCAAGATCATATCATCATGCGCTTCAACTAGGATTAAATATAGACTCAGTCTTAGTGCCATCTTTCGTAACTTATATAAAAACAAAATACAGATTTCCATACTATTAGAAGTATTAGAACAAATTAAATTATTTTCACAAAATATTTTAATTTGTTTTTATTTCAAGTAGAAACACTACTATATAAATTATAAACACCTTACAATGATAAAAAGCACTGGAGGCCTTAGTAACTTTTTCTTCAGTTTACATATTGCCATTTCTATATTTCTATTCGGTTCGTACGATCGAGTCGAACAAATATGCTTCACAATGTCGTTTATAGTAGAGGTAATCTAATAAGAACGGGGTATAATTAATGTTTGTTTGCAGGTTACAGGCCAGTGGAACTAAATGCTTCAGACGAGCGCAGTACGGAAGCTTTCAGAACAGCGCTGCACAATGCTACTTTAATGCGGTCTGTGTTAGACCCTGACCGGAGACCCAACTGCCTTATACTAGGTAAACTAATTTATAAATCTTTCTTTTTCTCGATTATAAGCATAAAAGTCTCCTGTCACTTAAGACCCGGGACGTAGAAAATTTTATAAAACTTACTAATTGGAACTCAGGCCAGCGTAGAACCGATTTAAATCGTCATATAGAGAAATAACCCTTATTATTTTATACAGGGTGCATTTTCTTTTTCGGTCAGTGAGGGCAGCTACCAGATCCCGTGCTGCTACGAGAAAACGGTCTAAGAAGACCTTCCCTCGATTTCAAATTAATGAAAATTGGCTTTTACAGATTTTGGAAAAAACATACAGGCTGCGAGAAAAAGGTCATTTTTGACAAACTTTTTTTTTGATGCCAATCGATCCCATTCCTATTAAGGATCAAAAGCTTGTATGGAACCAAAAAAAATTTCCGGCTAGAAAAGCCACAAATCGAGGAAAACTTTTCCCATACAATTTGTATGAAAATGAAAACTTTTATTTTTCACATGCTATTTTTGTATGCCAATCGATTCCATTCCTATCCAGTATCAATAGTTTCCTAGGGGTCAACTTACGGTAATGTACAAAAAAGACACAAATTAATAAAAACTTTTTCCATACATTTACTATGGAGAAAATGTGAAATGTTATTCTAAATTTTCTATCTCGCCCATCAGTCCTACAGCAATGTCTTCATACAGTATTATTGTTCTTAAATGTAACAGGACTGATTGGCCAGATAGAAAAATGTGAATTAAATTTCACGTTTGCTCCAGCCCATCGACACCCCATACTATGATAACTTAGGAACGTACTTGTTACCAACGTTGAGGCATAGTAAATAATCTTATCGAATTAAAATGACTGCTGTTGCATTTTGGTAACACATACCATACTTGCTTTCAAACATAGACGTATTATACCTACTTTTCTTTAGGTTGGTATGATCGTTAAAACGTCTACCGTCATTCTAAATTGTGGTGAAAGCGGTTATGTTACGTGTTTATTTTTTTGTGTTTAGACCAAATAACTTTAGCTTTTATTTAAATGGGGGGCAAATCTTTAAGAAAATGTGAAGTTTGTGGGGTCAGGCGTGTAAGGAAACTTACTTCTGATATATTTTTAGCAAGATTTCCTCTTGATTCGAACAGGTCGGTAAACTGATGTTTTTGTGCGATATTTTCATTTTGAGTCGTTCCCAGATACTAATTTAATTAGTTTGGAGTAGTTTTTATCGTTTACCATCCTTGATTAAAACGAAAACATTCTGTGAATAGATTCTTCTTGTAAAAACTAGGTAACCTAAGACACGAATAGTGTGCGAACAACTTATCGATAATCCCTTTATTTCAGATATCGACTATGGGTAAAGGTAACAGGTAATGAGGATTTGGAATATTTACCTATACAAAGGCTGAATGAAACTCCAACCTCTGAATATCTACAAGTGAATGAGCCTGACAGCTTTTTCCCTTTGTGGGAAGTTGGAGTTCACAGGCAAGACTCAGTGTTTGCAGGAGTGCTCTAAAAGTAGATTGTAGCCTTAGTTACATTCATAAGCGTATTGTAATATGCCTACGTAAATATAAAACTATCTGTATCTTATCTTTATTATGTAAAATAAAATTATTTTTATATTTTGCATTTATTTTATTAATCCACCTGATTTTCCATATTTACTTTTACAGTAGTACAGTACAACAGCACGTATCGCACATTTATCGATATCGATAAACAGTAGGTACCGGAAGTGTCGAGCCCTAGCGTTGTTTTTTTTTGTGTTGGCAGTATTGACATGTATTTGGTGTGTTGGCACAATGTACGTTCTTAATTCGGTTTAAGGCTTGTTCGAGAGTGCCGACTCTTAAAACGTAGTGATTTAATACTCTTTGGTTTGCTCCATAGTAAATGTATCGAAAAAGTTTTCTTTGTGGCTTTTTAATACATTACCGTAAGTTGACCCTAAAGAAACTATTGATACTGGATAGGAATGGAATCGATTGGAATACAAAAATAGCACGTGAAAAATAAGTTTTCATTTAGGTACATACAAATTGTACGGGAAAAGTTTTCCTCGATTTGTGGCTTTTCTAGCTTTTTTTTGGTTCCATACAAGCTTTTGATCCTTAACAGGAATGGGATCGATTGGCATCAAAAAAAAGGTTTATCTAAAATGACCTTTTTCTCGCACCCTGTATGTTTTTTCCAAAATCTGTAAAAGCCAATCTTCGTTAATCGAATTTAAACTGTTGTGAGACATGCTAACATTGAATAATTTTACGGTTTAGACTCACTTGTTTTAAGTCACTCGCGTGACATGTTTCGGAGAGCCTAGGTCTCCTTTCTCAAGCACTAACAGTGCGAGCAGCGTTCACGACGGCCGTGTATCGCGTACTGCGGCACGCCGCGTCGCACGCTGCGCGCGCGCCGAGAAAACCGGTTGGGGGAGGTCTTCCGCTGTCATTGTAGGCGGGCATAGTGGTGTCTTTGGGCTTTGGTCACCTAACACTTGTAGCGATACACAGCACGAACTCACTATGTCCACTACACTGTCACAACACTCACTGGTATTCTGCTGAGGAATCACAGGCTTCCATGCTGGCGGCACAGCCCAGCCGCTATCCCGATTGAAATTAGGGCGCCGCCCAATCTCGATCGCTTCACGTATCTTACGTGGTATATAGCATTTTTCCCGTACCAGTAATCTCGCCTTGTCGAATCGAAGATAGTGCGACGTGCCTGTACCCAGGGCGTGCTCTGCCACTGCGGAGTTGCTGCAGTCCATCTTCTTTACACTCCGTATGTGTTCTACGAGTCTAGTGGACACGTTGCGTCCGGTTTCTCCGATGTAGGACTTACCACAATCGCATGGTAGATGCCCGGGTTACCCAGCGGATCCTTGTCCTTTGAAACATGTCGCGCGAGTGACTTAAAACAAGTGAGTCTAAACCGTAAAATTATTCAATCTTCATTAATTTGAAATCGAGGGAAGGTCTTCTTAGACCGTTTTCTCGTAGCAGCACGGGATCTGGTAGCTGCCCTCACTGACCCAAAAAGAAAATCCACCCTGTATATAACCTATTATGTCAGTCATGTATGTATGTTGTCATGGTTGTCATTAAACTAAGACTTTGAAATTTACTTTGGTACCCCTTTATTCCTAAATTTCCTAATACCATAGAGAAATATAGTAAGACAAGAGTGCTCACTCCATACATCAGTTCAGACTATTAATTTCAGTGTCTACATCTAGCATCGAGTAGCGGAACTATCAGTACTGCTACTTGACAATAGATGTAGCAGTACTGATAGTTCCACTACTCGATGCTAGATGCTAATAGTCTTTTTGGTACTAAAATTGATGTATGGAGTGAGCACTCTATGTATTTTTTTCTCTATGCTAATACTTACCAAAATACGGAAACTACGAAAGTTTTTTAATAACGCTATTCATATCTTTTAGATGAGATCGACGGTGCCCCGTTACCAACCGTCGAGTTGTTAGTGAAGTGGTGCACTGCGACCGCAGCGGCCGCCGGGAAGAAAAAGGCCAAGACCCAGCCTTTACGGAGACCAGTTATAGCCATATGCAATAATTTGTACGCCACGTCTTTGAGGCCGTTAAGGTAAGACTGCCTTGCTTTGGGTTCGTCATTTTGAAAACCGACTTATTTTTGCTGTCATTGTTTAATTTGATTTGTATAAAATTCGGCTGGTTTGAAGAGCCCCTCATTCTGGAGAGAATAAATTCGAAATCAGAACTACTTGTCCTGAAATAATTATGTTTCTTTTGTAATTTTCCGTGTAGTTACGGAAATACCGTACGTTTTAGGATATCTGTACTGTGAAATTGACCTTATACTATCTATCTACCAAATTTTATCGAATTCCTATGAAATACGAATAATTCTCGTTTAAAACTCAACACTTTATAAGTAAATAAGTTTTCGCATAGCTCGCTTATAACTTATTATGACTAACCGAAGACCTCGCTCCAGGTTCGTCCTTTTAAATAATACTCGCTAAGGAAAAGGCCAAGTGTGCTGCTGTTAATACGTAGAAGTGAGGTATAGATATCTCTACCGTGTGTAACGACTCTTGTATGTTTATTGTTAAAGTGTAAGTGTAAGGCCTGAGTGGACGCTCGAGTTGGGCGTGCAGCGGGGCGGGGCGTGCGGCGTGCATGTTAAGAGCGCTCCAACAAGAAAAGTCAAAATAATGCAAAATTGATGATATTCCTCGATGACATTCAGTACTTTAGGGTCATTATTAGAAACAATGAGTACTTGTTACGGTAAAAGCGTCTTCTTATCTTTAGGAATTACTTTTTAAATATTGGAAAAAGGGCTTATTAAATTAGTAATGATTTTTTTTCTGATGGTTGTTTCCGAAAAACCACGTGAAGCACTAAATTGTGAGCTCGTATTTGTAAATGTTGAGAAGTTTACTCCGGTAAAGCTGGCTATTTTGTATTACTAATACCCTGTACATTAGGAATTACTTTTGACATTTTTCCTAAATACCTTTGAGAAAGAGAAAATCGAAGAAAAACAAACTCAATTTTCTCTCCGAAACAAGTGTCAATTCCTACGAAATTCTACTTAATATCGAAGTCATTTTCATACTCAAGCAATCTGCAGCGTTTGCTTATACTGATGGTATACATTAGTGTTTATGAAATTCTACTATTATTTTTTGGCAATTTTTTGAAAACGACTCTAATATTACCGATGACGCGCGGTCGTGAGCTCAGTGCCGCGGCAGAGCTTGTAGAGGTAGGACGTGTGTCGGTCGGCTCCGCACGTTTTCAACGGCGACGACGAGGTTTTTTATCATTGTGTGCGGCAGGCGCCGTGTAAAATGCTATACTGTGTGCGTGACAGTGCGTGTAAACGGCGACTGAGAAACTTTGATCCTAGTACTGTGGATTTGGTTTTGTAGTATAGTATGTAACTACCGGACAGCATTAAAGATATTTGAAATGATCTGATATTTTATAGGTACTAAATTAAAAAATGACTGAATACAAATGCTTTTGATGACATGTCAGAATCAGAATATATAGGTCTGATGATGGAGCTGGAAGGTGGTCACCGGTACCAGTCAACCACGCAACTAAACCACTTCGTGTTTGGGCTCGTTTGATTCCTCTCAACGAGATCTTTGATACAAGATAGAACTCAGGGTCTGATGATGGAGCTGGAAGGTGGTCAACGGTACCAGTCAACCATGCAACTAAACCACTTCGTGTTTCGGCTCGTTTGATTCGTCTCAACAAGATCTTTGACACAAGATAGGACTCAGGGTCTGATGATGGAGCTGGAAGGTGGTCACCGGTACCAGTCAACCACGCAACTAAACCACTTCGTGTTTGGGCTCGTTTGATTCCTCTCAACGAGATCTTTGACACAAGATAGAACTCAGGGTCTGATGATGAAGCTGGAAGGTGGTCAACGGTACCAGTCAACCATGCAACTAAACCACTTCGTGTTTCGGCTCGTTTGATTCGTCTCAACAAGATCTTTGACACAAGATAGTACTGAGGGTCTGATAATGGAGCTGGAAGGTTGGCACCGGTACCAGTCAACCACGCAACTAAACCACTTCGTGTTTAGGCTCGTTTTATTCCTCTCAACGAGATCTTTGACACAAGATAGAACTCAGGGTCTGATGATGAAGCTGGAAGGTGGTCAACGGTACCAGTCAACCATGCCACTAAACCACTTCGTGTTTCGGCTCGTTTGATTCGTCTCAAAAAGATCTTTGACACAAGATAGTACTGAGGGTCTGATGATGGAGCCGGAAGGTTGGCACCGGTACCAGTCAACCACGCAACTAAACCACTTCGTGTTTGGGCTCGTTTGATTCGTCTCAACAAGATCTTTGACACAAGATAGTACTGAGGGTCTGATGATGGAGCTGGAAGATGGTCACCAGTACCAGTCAACCATGCAACTAAACCACTTCGTGTTTGGGCTCGTTTGATTTGTCTCAACAAGATATTTGACACAAGATAGTACTGAGGGTCTGATGATGGAGCTGGAAGGTGGTCACCGGTACCAGTCAACCATGCAACTAAACCACTTCGTGTTTCGGCTCGTTTGATTCGTCTCAACAAGATCTTTGACACAAGATAGGACTCAGGGTCTGATGATGGAGCTGGAAGGTGGTCACCGGTACCAGTCAACCACGCAACTAAACCACTTCGTGTTTGGGCTCGTTTGATTCCTCTCAACGAGATCTTTGACACAAGATGGAACTCAGGGTCTGATGATGAAGCTGGAAGGTGGTCAACGGTACCAGTCAACCATGCAACTAAACCACTTCGTGTTTCGGCTCGTTTGATTCGTCTCAACAAGATCTTTGACACAAGATAGTACTGAGGGTCTGATGATGGAGCTGGAAGGTTGGCACCGGTACCAGTCAACCACGCAACTAAACCACTTCGTGTTTGGGCTCGTTTTATTCCTCTCAACGAGATCTTTGACACAAGATAGAACTCAGGGTCTGACGATGAAGCTGGAACGTGGTCAACGGTACCAGTCAACCATGCACCTAAACCACTTCGTGTTTGGGCTCGTTTGATTCGTCTCAACAAGATCTTTGACACAAGATAGTACTGAGGGTCTGATGATGGAGCTGGACGGTGGTCACCAGTACCAGTCAACCATGCAACTAAACCACTTCGTGTTTGGGCTCGTTTGATTCCTCTCAACGAGATCTTTGACACAAGATAGTACTGAGGGTCTGATGATGGAGCTGGAAGGTGGTCAACGGTACCAGTCAACCATGCAACTAAACCACTTCGTGTTTCGGCTCGTTTGATTCGTCTCAACAAGATCTTTGTCACAAGATAGGACTCATGGTCTGATGATGGAGCTGGAAGGTGGTCAACGGTACCAGTCAACCATGCAACTAAACCACGTCGTGTTTCGGCTCGTTTGATTCGTCTCAACAAGATCTTTGACACAAGATAGTACTGAGGGTCTGATAATGGAGCTGGAAGGTTGGCACCGGTACCAGTCAACCACGCAACTAAACCACTTCGTGTTTGGGCTCGTTTTATTCCTCTCAACGAGATCTTTGACACAAGATAGAACTCAGGGTCTGACGATGAAGCTGGAACGTGGTCAACGGTACCAGTCAACCATACACCTAAACCACTTCGTGTTTGGGCTCGTTTGATTCGTCTCAACAAGATCTTTGACACAAGATAGTACTGAGGGTCTGATGATGGAGGTGGTTTAGTTGCATGGTTGACTGGTACCGGTGACCACCTTCCAGCTCCATCATCAGACCCTGAGTATCACCTAGTGTCAAAGATCTTGTTGAGACGAACCAAACGAGCTAAAACACGAAGTGATTTAGTTGCAGGTTGACTGGTACCGGTGACCACCTTCCAGCTCCATCATCAGACCCTGAGTATCACCTAGAGTCAAAGATCTTGTTGAGACGAATCAAACGAGCTCAAACACGAAGTGGTTTAGTTGCATGGTTGACTGGTACCGGTGACCACCTTCCAGCTTCATCATCAGACCCTGAGTCCTATCTTGTGTCAAAGATCTTGTTGAAATGAATAAAACTAGCCCAAACACGAAGTGGTTTAGTTGCATGGTTTACTGGTACCGGTGACCACCTTGCAGCTCCATCATCAGACCCTGAATATCACCTAGTGTCCAAGATCTTGTTGAGACGAATCAAACGAGCTCAAACACGAAGTGGTTTAGTTGCATGGTTGACTGGTACCGGTGACCACCTTCCAGCTCCATCATCAGACCCTGAGTATCACCTAGTGCCAAAGGTCTTGTTGAGACGAATCAAACGAGCTCAAACACGAAGTGGTTTAATTGCATAGTTGACTGGTACCAGCTGCCACCTTCCAGCTCCATTATCAGACCCTGAGTGTCACCTAGTGCCAAAGATCTTGTTGAGACGAATCAAACGAGCCTAATCATGTTACTACATGGTTGATTGGTATCCGTGACCACCTTCATCATCATCATCAGGCTTCATCATCAGATGCTTAGTATCAGCTCGTTTCTAAACTTAAGGTACAAATTAAAGGTTTTATTATATAGCTAAAACAGTTTCACTATACAACCTATAGGTACCATATGCAATGACGAAAAATGAAATTAAGCGAGTACCTAAGTAAGTACGTATAATTTCTTTCTAGTAATAATGACCTACATAAGTATGTATATTTGCACTGGATTTAGTATTTTCGTACCAAATAACATTTTTAAGACTTTGATATTAAAGTACAGTTAGTGTTGTTATGATTGATTTCAATGTGCTTCACGATCGGATCAAGAATGTTTAATCCATCATTGTAGTGCGACCGAGGGAAAATGCGGTGGAAGGGTTCGGCGACCTGAGATCGCGGGGCCTGCCGCAGCGCGTAAAATACCTAAACACGCTCATCCCCGAAATGTAATAGCACTCTTAAACAAATGCAAGCGTATAGGAGCGGCCTTAGTGCACGCTGCTCAAATCACTCGTGAGCCCGACGCCACGCTGCACGCCCCGCCGAACGCTCCGCTTCGAGCGTCCACTCAGGCCTTACACTAATGTTTCAGGCCGGTATCTCTAATCCTGCAAGTGTCGACGGTGTCGCTGCCGCGGCTGTCTGCCCGCTTGAGCCTGGCGGCGGCGCGCGGCGGCGCGGGCGTGGCGCCGCGCGTGGCGGCGGCCGTGGCGGCGCGCGCGCACCCCGACGTGCGCGCCGCGCTGCATCTGCTCAGTTTCCTCCACAAGCTCAAAGGGGGCGCTCAGGTACGGCCAAGGTCAACTCCAACGTCATTTTTTTAGGGTTCCGTAGCCAAATGGCAAAAAACGGAACCCTTATAGATTCGTCATGTCTGTCTGTCTGTCCGTCTGTCCGTCTGTCTGTCCGTCCGTATGTCACAGCCACTTTTCTCCGAAACTATAAGAACTATACTGTTGAAACTTGGTAAGTAGATGTATTCTGTGAACCGCATTAAGATTTTCACACAAAAATAGAAAAAAAAACAATAAATTTTTGGGGTTCCCCATACTTCGAACTGAAACTCAAAAAATTTTTTTTCATCAAACCCATACGTGTGGGGGATAGGTCTTCAAAAATGATATTGAGGTTTCTAATATCATTTTTTTCTAAACTGAATAGTTTGCGCGAGAAACACTTCCAAAGTGGTAAAATGTGTGTCCCCCCCCCTGTAACTTCTAAAATAAGAGAATGATAAAACTAAAAAAAATATATGATGTAGATTACCATATAAACTTCCACCGAAAATTGGTTTGAGCGAGATCTAGTAAGTAGTTTTTTTTTATACGTCATAAATCGCCTAAATACGGAACCCTTCATGGGCGAGTCCGACTCGCACTTGGCCGCTTTTTTTTGTCACAGGTGGAGGTAATCCATTGGATACCGCCGGCCCGGTATCCAGTAGCATGCCCGACTCGGCTGTACTATAGTACATTGTGCAACATGGCTGGAGCGATTTATAGACTCGAGTTTGCAATATTATTACGCCCCGAGTTACACACAATGTTTTTCATCACACTTGCGAAGAAAAAACTAAATTTTAAGGGAAATCATTTTTAAATACGCACGGTACATTTCAAAGATTCATCCGCCATATTGTCTTGTTTTGGCAGGTTAGGATTCTAAGGCACAGACCCATCCGGATTCAGCCATAATTGAAAATTGTGTAAAAAATAATTTAAACGGCTATTAAATTAATCAAATTAAATATTTTTAAACATACACATAAAAAATAATTTCTAAACGTCAGTATTTTCAATGTAAAACTCATTTAAAACTACGAATTAGTGACATAGTAAAAAAAGCTATAACTCACTCGTGAATTCGCTCGGTAAATATTTCAGTGTATAGTGTATGTGATAAGTTGTGAAGTGTTGTGTGTGTTGAGTCATAGAGAAATATAGTAAGACAAGAGTGCTCACTCCATATATCAGTTTTATTATGACTATTAATTTCAGTGTCTACATCTAGCATCGAATAGCGGAACTATCAGTACTGCTACTTGACAATAGATGTAGCAGTACTGATAGTTCCGCTACTCGATGCTAGATGCTGATAGTCTTTTTGGTACTAAAACTAAAATGTATGGAGTGAGCAATCTATGTATTTTTTTCTCTATGCCACCGTGTACCTGCCGCACTAAAGAACTATGTCTTCCAGACAACCTTTGGGTAACTTAGCTTACTTTTGCGGAGTTCATTCAAATGCTTAATGTTCCGTACAAAACTTTGTTGACGGAACACTTATGGGATCGCTTCGGTCTTGCAATTCAGTTAAATGCGTTTTTCTCAGAGACCGTTTGATGTAGATACCTAAAATTTGGAACAGTTATTTTTTATTATTGCATGTTTTTCGCGTGTTTTGTTCCAAATGTCCCAATACACAGTTATCTAAATACTAACATGTCATTTATCGATCGCAGGTGACGGTAGCGGACGTGGAGAGAGCCTCCATCGGCACCAAGGACTGCCACAAGAGCCTCATGCAGGGGCTGCAGGCCATTTTCACCATCAAAGACAAGGACCCGGACGTACTGAAGACGGTACAAGCGGCAGGGGAATATGACAGGTACATTTTACTCATTACTACTACATTAAAATAATCGGGTGTGTAATGCTTAATATAATTATAAAAAAACTATCATACATTTGTTATAACGCCATTTGATATATTATTATACGATATAATGTAATTTTTATTATACGTTTCCTTTGTTATATTGTGATTTCATCTAAACTGTCATTGATATAATGCCTATTGTAATATAATTTTTAATTAGTATAAATACATGTTTTATAACGACATTTGTTATAATATATTTTTGTATAACGTAATTCTTCATACAATTTTATCAAATATAAATATATATATTGTATAACATTTTTTGTCATATTTCATTAATTGATAACGTAAAGTTTTACTAACTTTTTAAGTTTTTATTCTAGGGAGGTCGCAGTTCTAACCTAACCTAACCAATTTTTTCACGGTTTTCAATTCTGCGAGGGCCGCAGTTCAAACTTAACCTAAACCATTTTTAGCTAGGTATTTTATTCTACGGAGGGTCAAAGTTCTAACCTAACCTAACCCTCCTTTTGCTAGTTAGTTATTCGTTTATGCGGAGTCGCAGTTCTAACCTAATCTAACCCATTTATGTCATGCAACTATTATGCCACACAAATAATTATGTGATATCATTTGTTATAACAAATAATATGCTTTAGAGTATGTAATAATTATGGCAATGTATATTAGACAAAGTGTAAATATACCGTTATGACCATTATACCAATAATAACATGATGTATATCGTTAAGTAGGTATTGCGGTAGTATGCCATTTATTACATTATTCAAAATAACGATATATCAAACTATAATATATGAAAAGTAATTATAAAAAATGTAATGCACCCAAATAATCTTATTAAAAAAACTTTTAGGTGTCCGCCACTGGGGGACTGCCCTCTATACTTTTTGTTCTGAACCCATTGAGGTTAAGTTGTCAGGACTCATGACTGCATGCCAACCTCCCATGTAGTTGCATACCTCAAGTCCAATATGTTACAAATTTAATTAAACTAAGCCTTACGTTAAAAAAAAATGCAGGTTAGCAGATGGGATTTTCGAGAACTACCTCCAAGCTCGCGTGGACTCCCGGCTCCTCATAGCTTGTGAAACTCTCTCCTGGCTTCGGTTCTACGACACCATTTACTCGTGGACGCTGCGAACACAGAACTACTCTTTGTACGGCGCGCTACCGCTGTGTATAGCTAGGTAAGATACAGACCATAGTTGTGTGCAGGATTCGGTGGTTTTCCAGGGTCCATTCAATGAAGACGTTTATTTAAATATGTAGAAAATTCGTTTATTACGAAAAGTGGCTTTATACAGCTCAAATTTTAAATGTAACGAGTAACGTGTTTATCGTGTCGTATATCGAGGCGAATGAACGAGACAAGATGAGCGCGGAGAGGGGCGGTATAGCAGTTGTCGTCGCAGCGCCGCTAGATGTCGCTAGTAGGTGCGTGAACATGCCCCCGGCCTTGGGAGCACCGTCTCCCAAAGTAGTCTTCATCCGTCTAGGTCTGCCGGCTCTGGTAGTAGCGGGCAGATCTTTGAAAAGCTGCGTCGTATTGTTCCTGTCGCTGTGAGGATGTCGGCGACACGGTTCACGCCATCGCTCCCAGGGTATAGACGCGTGATTCGGCCTAACCGCCATTTGAGAGGAGGCAGGTTATCGTCCTTGATTAGAACGAGACTGTTTAACGCTATGTCGTCTTTCTGCGTCTTCCACTTGGTTCGTCGCTGGAGCTCCGCAACGTACTCCGTGGCCCAACGACGCCAGAAGTGTTGACGTAGGGCTTCGATCCTGGCGTAGCGAGACAGGCGGGAAGGCTGCACGTCCGTCAGGTCCTCGCTAGCAGGGCAGGTCAACGGCCGACCAATTAGGAAATGGGCAGGCGTGAGCGGGGATAGATCAGTAGGATCTGTGGACAAGGGTGACATGGGCCGGGAATTCAGGATGGCTTGGGCCTGTGTCAAAACCGAGCTGAATTCCTGGTACGTTAACCTAGCATTACCTACTACCCGTTTTAAATGAAATTTGCACGCTTTTATTCCAGCCTCCCACAATCCGCCAAAATGGGGGGAATAAGGAGGAATGAAACTGAATTTGATGCCGTCATTGGCAGCGAAATCGACTATATCCTTCGAATTATTTTTAAAAAATGTGGAAAATTCTTTTTCGGCCCCAACAAAGCATTTTCCGTTATCCGAATAAATTATATGAGGCTTTCCTCGTCTACTAATAAAACGTTTAAGCGCTAATAAATAATCTTCAGTGGTGAGACTCGTAACAAGTTCCAAATGAACGGCTCGTGTGACCATACATATAAACAAACAAATATACGATTTAATAAGCTGAGCTCCTCTCCCCTTTCGATTAAGGATGAAAATTGGCCCGCCATAATCAACGGCTGTGCGAATGAACGGGAAACCAGGCTCTAAACGATCCAAAATAACATTACCCATGATAGGACTAGGTACTTTACCTTTCATTCGAATACAGGTAACGCATTCTCGAACTATCTTCCTTGCCAAATTTCGCGCACCTAAAGGCCACCAACATTCACGCAAAGTAGATAAGAGTAGCTGCGGTCCGCCATGTAGCAGCCGCTTGTGTTCATAATTGAATAACAACACCGTTAACTTATGTTTACTGCACAATAACATGGGATGTTTTTTGTTGTAATCGAAACTTGTGGAATTACACAATCTACCACCGACTCTAATCACTTTTGAATTATTACGATCATCTAAAAACACGTTAAGACCGTATATACGATTATATTGTTTACTATTCGTCTTAATCGGTTTATTTTTAAGTAAACTATCGTAGACGTCCGGAAATGATTGCATCTGTGCAAATCTAACTAGCATAAGACGTGATGCACTCAGCTCGTCCACCGATAATGAACCGGTTTGGCGGAGTTGTTTACGCTCAGAGTTAATGCGTGAGTTTAATATAAAGCGGAGTACATACGCGCCGATTCTAATTAATTTATTGTAAGACGAACATCTATCGAAATTAAATAGTTCATCTTGCTGATTGCAAACTAAACTTACCGCGGTCGAACGTAACTCGGGTAAATCTTCGATTGCCGTATTTTTACTCGTATCGTCATGAATAAAATCCGATTTTGTGTCATGCAAAAATGATGGTCCGAACCACCATAAGTTACAATCAATTAAATTATCTAAAGCAACGCCTCTAGACAATAAATCACTAGGGTTGTCTTCGCTTCTCACATGCAACCATGTCGCATTACCGGTGAGATCGTTTATTTGCGTAACGCGATTTTGAACAAAAGGCTTCAGTAAATGCGGAGACATGCCTAACCACGAAATTACTATAGTCGAGTCACACCAGAAGTAAACTTTAGTGAACGCTAACCTTAAGGAATCGGTTATTTTCTTGTAAAGTTTAGCAGCAACGAGCGCTCCTGAAAGTTCGAGTTAGAGATTTCAAGGGTGCGACTTTACTTTTAGCACACAATAATCTAACAGTTACATCCGACCCTTCATCATATGTCCGAATATAAGCGCACGCGCCGTAAGCATGCAACGATGCATCTGAGAAAATATGCAATTCCGTTTGTCGAGTGTGTACACCCCTTACATGACGCGGAATCCGTAAATCGTTTAAACGGCTCAAAGTATTTATGAAATTATTCCACATCGATTTAATGTCTTCTGGGACCGGGGTGTCCCAATCGATACGACTTAACCATAATTTTTGAAGCAAAATTTTGGAAATTATCACCGCAGGAGAAAGTAAACCTAACGGATCGTAAATCTGTGAAATAATCGATAACATCATTCGTTTATTTAAGTACGACGAGTTAGGCGAGGGATCGATTTTTGTAGTGTAATACAATTCATCGCGCGTATTATCCCAACCTACCCCGAGCGTTTTGTTCTGGGTGTGTTCACCAACAAAATGCTCCTTGGACTTATCCTGCGTAACGTCACAATTAAAGGTCCATTTACGTAAAGGAAAGCATCCTGATTGCAGAACGTTATACGTTTTTTGACATATGTCAAGTAAATTTTGGAAATCATCATCTCCCGTAATCAAATCGTCTACGAATATATCTTGGTTGATAACGCGCGCGATGACGTCATCACCACATTCCAACGCTAACTGACGTATACAACGTTGACTTAAATATGGCGTACTAGTTTGCCCATACGTGACCGTATTGAGTTCATAAACGTGTAATGGATCGGTAGGTTTTTCACGCCAGAGGATCATTTGCAAGGATCTCTGATCTGGTTGGATCAAAACCTGCCGAAACATTTTCTCCACGTCAGCACAAGCAACGTACTTGTATTGACGGAAACGTAGCAGAATAGCAAAAATATCGTTTTGAAGTGCTGGACCCGGCAGCTGAATGCTATTCAACGATTTATTCGTGGTGGTGGGGGCAGCACCACTATACACAACGCGTAATTTAGTGGCGGCACTCCCCTCCCTAAATACACCATGATGAGGATGGAAGTAATTAGGTGTACCATAGTCGGTAACACGAGTCATGTGACCCATTTCTTCGTACTCTCGCATGAAATCACAATATAAACGTTTATATTCCGGCAAACGTTCTAGTTTACGTTCTAAGGATAAAAATCGATTTTTCGCTAACGTATAAGAATCGCCCAACGTATCAGCTGATTCTCTTAGCGGCATTCGGACGGAGAACCGACCGTCTTCTTCGCGTTTAGTCGTATTGATAAAAATATCCTCACATTTCTGCTCGTCAGCTGTAAGAATACTATCTACCTGAGGGATATCCTCGATCTCCCAAAACTTTCTAAGTTGAGAGTCAATCGTTTGAGTAAAATAACAATGGACTTGATTATTAATGCGCAAGTTCCGTGTATTATTTGGACCAGATACCAACCAGCCGAATTTCGAATTTATTAAGTACGGCCCTGTTGGCAATCGAATCTTTTCACCGTCTAAAAGGTCCCAAAATATCTCTGAACCTATCAGTATATCGATTTCTGAAGGCACGTTAAAATTGGGATCTGCTAACTGAATGTTATCAGGAATACGTATACTATCTAAGTCTATGTAAGTCGAGGGCAAACTGGATGTTACGCGCTTCAAGACAAAACACCTTAATGACATAGAATAATCCGAATTTTTAGATCTTATAGTTACATCGCATGACTGATTTGACTGTGTAACTATTTCTGAAACACCGGAAATCTGAATAGTGGACTGTATGGGTTTAACGTTTAATCGATTACGTAACTCTTCCGTTATAAAACAATGTTCACTCCCATTGTCTAAAAACGCGCGACACGTATGGTATTGATTGTTCGCGTCGGCTACTTCTATTAACGCAGTAGTAAGTAAGCCTCGCCTGGGAATGAACCGATTACCTTCCGCGCCACCTTCGCACTGAGCCATAGGCGCGCGGTCAGCTGATACACAGTAGCTAGATGTACTCGGCACTGATAACGGCGCGTTGTGTGCAGGCGCACTCGACGGCCTCACGCACACATTATCATCGCGAGTACTATCCATATGCAATAAACTATTATGTTTTTGTTGACACTGCTTACACGGACCGAATATGCATTCATTTAAGGAATGCCCTTCGCGTAAACAGTTATTACATATGTTTTTATTACGAATTAAGTTTAACCTATCTTGGACAGATAAATTTAAAAACTTAGCACACGTATAAAGCGCATGATTCTCGTTACACATCGCACAGTTTCGAAAACGTTTATTATTTAAAGGCTTTGATTTATTATTAGCATTGACACTAGCAGAGACACAACTGACCACTTGCGTAGGTTTATTGGACGTGTAATTGGGCTTAGTACTAACCGCGGTCGGTGCCTTAGAGTGATTAGAGTTTATCATTTCTAACGTATCCGCCCGGTTTCTGAGGAACGATAAGAGATCTTCCAGCTTAAGTTTCTTAGACTCATTATTGATTGACTTATCCGAGATAGACCCTATGTGAGATTCCCACTTACGCTCCGTGGTCGTATCGAGTTTCGACACAATTAAATGAATAATCAACGTATCCCACGAGTCGGTAGGTTCATCTAACGTTTTTAAAGCGCGTAAATTACGTAACACGGTATCTATCAGTCTACGTATTTGAGTCGAAGATTCTTGTTTCAAGGCTGAAATATTGAACAACGATTTTATGTGATTATGTACTAAAAGCCTAGGGTTATGAAAGCGAATTTCAAGCAATTCCCATGCTTGAATGTAGTTGGCAGCCGTGAATTCTAACGCACTAATTACTTGTAATGCACTACCACTTAGCGATGATCGAAGGTAATGAAACTTTTGAATCGCGTCGAGATCGGAATGTTTATGAATCATTGTTTCATAAGAATGTTTAAATTCGAGCCAACGATCATACGAACCATCGAACGAGGGCAACTTAATTTCGGGTAGTTTAAATTTTGAAAACGGTTTGTTCACGGCAGCATGGTCACAACTTGAAATAGTAACGTTATTTGTCTCCACACCATCGACTAAACAATTAGCGCTAGCCATAGTACCGAAATATAACTCCTCGAGAGTTTCTACGTATTCAGAATTGGCTGACATTTCTGTTTCTGGAGAGTAAAGTTCGATTTGGCTTTCAATGTCATTAAAATTTTTAAAGGTCTCTGTAGCTGCTTGCATACGTAATTTTAATTCAGCAATTTGTACTTTAGAAGGAGTCACCGATAAAAGAGAATCAACGAATTTTTTAAATTGCGTAAGCCTGCCTTTCAAGTTACCTCTTTGTTTGCGGAGGTCTGAAATTGTAGCCTGACTTTTTCTAGGTGACCCTGATCCAGAAGGAATAGTTAATTTAGCACCAGCTTCATCCCCCTCACCCATTTCGAAAGATTAAGAGAAATTGGAACTACTCACGTGCACAAATTCCAAACTGGTACGGTAGATCACAAACTGCTGCTGCGCGACTTGCGTAACGAGCGGCACTGGAATGCACAAAAAAACTCGGTTTTAACACAGATCGATTAGGAAAGGAATAGACGGGATTGGTAGACCTGACCGTTCACTGCTGCAGACGCTGATGAGGTGCTGGTGTCGTCTCGCAAGGGTATTTCGTCTTCCCGACGAGCTGACTTCTCTCGCAGTATCCGGCTCGAGGATCAAATTATGTGCAGGATTCGGTGGTTTTCCAGGGTCCATTCAATGAAGACGTTTATTTAAATATGTAGAAAATTCGTTTATTACGAAAAGTGGCTTTATACAGCTCAAATTTTAAATGTAACGAGTAACGTGTTTATCGTGTCGTATATCGAGGCGAATGAACGAGACAAGATGAGCGCGGAGAGGGGCGGTATAGCAGTTGTCGTCGCAGCGCCGCTAGATGTCGCTAGTAGGTGCGTGAACAGTTGTGTAAACCTTCTATAAGAGCGGATGGAATATTCGAGAACTCCCAACTCCTCATAGCTTGTGAAACTCTCTCCTGGCTTCGGTTCTACGACACTATTTACTCGTGGACGCTGCGAACACAGAACTACTCTTTGTACGGCGCGCTACCGCTGTGTATAGCTAGGTAAGATACAGACCATAGTTGTGTAAACCTTCTATAAGAGCGGATGGAATATTCGAGAACTTCCAACTCCTCATAGCTTGTGAAACTCTCTCCTGGCTTCGGTTCTACGACACCATTTACTCGTGGACGCTGCGAACACAGAACTACTCTTTGTACGGCGCGCTACCGCTGTGTATAGCTAGGTAAGATACAGGCCATAGTTGTGTAAACCTTCTATAAGAGCGGATAGAATATTCAAGAACTTCCAACTCCTCATAGTTTGTGAAACTACTGGCTTCGGTTCTACGACACCATTTACTCGTGGACGCTGCGAACACAGAACTACTCCTTGTACGGCGCTCTACAGCTGTGTATAGCTAGGTAAGATACAGACCATAGTTGTGTAAACCTTCTATAAGAGCGGATGGAATATTCGAGAACTCCCAACTCCTCATAGTTTGTGAAACTACTGGCTTCGGTTCTACGACACCATTTACTCGTGGACGCTGTGAACACAGAACTACTCCTTGTACGGCGCTCTACCTCTGGGTATAGCCAGGTAAGATACAGGCCATAGTTGTGTAAACCTTCTATAATAGCCAATGGAATATTCGAGAACTCCCAACTCCTCATAGCTTGTGAAACTCTCTCCTGGCTTCGGTTCTACGACACTATTTACTCGTGGACGCTGCGAACACAGAACTACTCTTTGTACGGCGCGCTACCGCTGTGTATAGCTAGGTAAGATACAGACCATAGTTGTGTAAACCTTCTATAAGAGCGGATGGAATATTCGAGAACTACCAACTCCTCATAGCTTGTGAAACTCTCTCCTGGCTTCGGTTCTACGACACCAGTTTACTCGTTGACGCTGCGAACACAGAACTACTCTTTGTACGGCGCGCTACCGCTGTGTATAGCTAGGTAAGATACAGGCCATAGTTGTGTAAACCTTCTATAAGAGCGGATAGAATATTCAAGAACTACCAACTCCTCATAGCTTGTGAAACTACTGGCTTCGGTTCTACGACACCATTTACTCGTGGACGCTGCGAATACAGAACTACTCCTTGTATGGCGCTCTACCGCTGTGTATAGGCAGCTAAGATACATGCTAATGCTGTGAAAACCTTCTATAATAGTGGGTAGAATATTCGAGAACTCCCAACTCCTCATAGTTTGTGAAACTACTGGCTTAGGTTCTATGACACTATTTACTCGTGGACGTTGCGAACACAGAACTACTCCTTGTACGGGGCTCTACTACTGCTACTACTGTGTATAGCTAGGTAAGATACAGGCCATAGTTGCGTAAACCTTCTATAATAGCGGATGGAATATTCGAGAACTCCCATCTCCTCATAGCTTGTGAAACTACTGGCTTCGGTTCTACGACACCATTTACTCGTGGACGCTGCGAACACAGAACTACTCCTTGTACGGCGCGCTACCGCTGTGTATAGCTAGGTAAGATACAGACCATAGTTGTGTAAACCTTCTATAAGAGCGGATGGAATATTCGAGAACTCCCAACTCCTCATAGCTTGTGAAACTCTCTCCTGGCTTCGGTTCTACGACACTATTTACTCGTGGACGCTGCGAACACAGAACTACTCCTTGTACGGCGCTCTACCGCTGTGTATAGCTAGGTAAGATACAGACCATAGTTGTGTAAACCTTCTATAAGAGCGGATGGAATATTCGAGAACTCCCAACTCCTCATAGCTTGTGAAACTCTCTCCTGGCTTCGGTTCTACGACACTATTTACTCGTGGACGCTGTGAACACAGAACTACTCCTTGTACGGCGCTCTACCGCTGTGTATAGCTAGGTAAGATACAGACCATAGTTGTGTAAACCTTCTATAAGAGCGGATGGAATATTCGAGAACTTCCAACTCCTCATAGCTTGTGAAACTACTGGCTTAGGTTCTACGACACTATTTACTCGTGGACGCTGCGAACACAGAACTACTCCTTGTACGGGGCTCTACTACCGTGTATAGCTAGGTAAGATACAGGCCAATGCTATGTAAACCTTTTATAATAGCGGGTAGAATATTCGAGAACTCCCAACTCCTCATAGTTTGTGAAACTACTGGATTCGGTTCTACGACACCATTTACTCGTGGACGCTCCGAACACAGAACTACTCCTTGTACGGCGCTCTACCGCTGTGTATGGCCAGGTAAGGTACAGGCCATAGCTGTGTAAACCTTAGAAGGTTTATATATTTATTATAGATAATAGCGGATGGAATATTCGAGAACTCCCAACTCCTCATAGCTTGTGAAACTCTCTCCTGGCTTCGGTTCTACGACACTATTTACTCGTGGACGCTGCGAACACAGAACTACTCTTTGTACGGCGCGCTACCGCTGTGTATAGCCAGGTAAGATACAGACCATAGTTGTGTAAACCTTCTATAAGAGCGGATGGAATATTCGAGAACTCCCAACTCCTCATAGCTTGTGAAACTCTCTCCTGGCTTCGGTTCTACGACACTATTTACTCGTGGACGCTGCGAACACAGAACTACTCTTTGTACGGCGCGCTACCGCTGTGTATAGCCAGGTAAGATACATTTCACAGCTGGGTGAACGTTCTTTAATAGCGGATAAAATATTCGAGAACTCCCAACTCCTCATAGCTTGTGAAACTCTCTCCTGGCTTCGGTTCTACGACACCATTTACTCTTGGACGCTGGGAACACAGAACTACACCTTGTACAGCGCTCTACCGCTGTGTATATCCCGGTAAGATACATTTCATTATATACTGATATACTTTTAAATAAAAGGAATAAGCGAGAACTACTTACTCTCGCGTGGACCTCGAGTCCTTGTACCATTACCACCATTTTAAGTTTTAAACCTGAACCCTAAAACCTTACAACTGAATTACTTACATTAAAACTTAAGTTGCAGTGGGTTCAGTCAGCAGAGTTCTTAAAAAATCAACAATCATGAGGCCTTTCTTTAGTAAGTAACTTCATCGATTCGAAACAACTTTTACTCGATATAAAAAAAATCATGATCATACACTGTAACCACAATGATTGAAGTAAGGTTTATTTTTATTTCTACAGGTGTCACACATTATTAGCGTCTAGAACTCCGCAAAGAATTAAGTTCCCGACTCAAGCTCAAGAGGTCAGTATTTGCATGTATCAGACGTTTCAACATAATCCGATAAAAGTAAACGAATAAAGAGTTTTATTTTTGCGCCTATAACAGCGGTCAGGTAAGCAAAGTCATTTTGACGGTTCGAAGCATATGAATAGCAGTAAGATTACATAAGCACAAAAGTGAAAATGCATATAAAAAATATGAAGCGTAAATTCTATGTAGATTAAAACTCTTTGCTAAGACCGAATTTAAACTGTTGTGAGACATGCTAACATTGAATAATTTTACGGTTTAGACTCACTTGTTTTAAGTCACTCGCGCGACATGTTTCGGAGAGCCTAGGTAGCTAGGCGTACGCGATACACGGCCGTCGTGAACGCTGCTCGCACTGTTAGTGCTTGAGAAAGGAGACCTAGGCTCTCCGAAACATGTCGCGCGAGTGACTTAAAACAAGTGAGTCTAAACCGTAAAATTATTCTCTTTGCTAAGGTTACCAAGTTGAAATGGAATTGGGCGGGACATGTTGCCAGGCAAAGTGATGGCAGGGTCCACAAATGTTGAGATATTGGTGGCCGCTTTCGGATGAAAGAAGCGCCTGGCGCACGTTGGCTCGTTGCGTGGATGACGTACGAAAAATCGCGGGACATTTCTGGATGAGATTGGCCCTGGCCATAGAGAAAAAAAAAACATAGAGTGCTCACTCCATACATCAGTTTACCAAAAAGACTATTAGCATCTAGCATCGAGTAGCGCAACTATCAGTACTGCTACTTGACAATAGATGTAGCCACCGACCGGAAAGTCTTATGCTGTTAAGATAAGACTTTCCGGTCGGTGCTACATCTATTGTCAAGTAGCAGTACTGATAGTTCCGCTACTCGATGCTAGATGTAGACACTGAAATTAATAGTCTGAACTGATGTATGGAGTGAGCACTCTATGTATTTTTTTCTCTATGCCCTGGCCCAGGACCGGGATGGGTGGCGTGCACGCAGAGAGGCCTATGCTCAGCAGTGGGCGACTGGAGGCTAGAATGATGATGATGAAGGTTGCCCAGCAACAAACAATATTTTGCTATAATGCTTTTTAAAAATATTCTATTATGTTCACAGATGTACCGGCGACAAATTGAGCTGGATGCGACAATGTCGTCAGTCGCGCGAGGTTGCGCGGCCAGTGTCGCGTTGTCGCGTACGGCGCTGCGACTGAGCCTCCTACCGCTCCTGCCTTATTTATTGTCGCCCGTGCTGCGTACTGCTAACGTACAGGTAATGTATACAATATACATTCAATATACAAACGGAGCTGGATGCGACAATGTCGTCTGTCGCGCGAGGTTGCGCGGCCAGTGTCGCGTTGTCGCGTACGGCGCTGCGACTGAGCCTCTTACCGCTCCTGCCTTATTTATTGTCGCCCGTGCTGCGTACTGCTAACGTACAGGTAATGTATACATTCCGATTGCGACTGCAGCACTACTGCTGCGACAGTGATGGTGCAGCGTTGCAGCAGCGAAAATAGGCGTTACTGTCAATTGCCTCCTCCCATCTACTGAATTCGTGATTAACACATAAATAAATGCTGTTACCGGGTTTAGAACCCGGTACCTGTGTTTCGCAGGCAGGGTCACTTCACTGCCAACTAAGCCGTTGACTACTTCAGCAATGCAGCAATGTCACAAGAATGCAGCAATCCGTTTGGCTTTTGTATGGCTTTGATGTTGATCTTCATAAAACAAACCCCTAATACATTCGATTTCCTAACATATAATTTTTTGACAGCTATGCACCGAATATGAACGCAAAGCCCTGCGAGCGTGCGCTGGTGCCATGTGTGACTACGGCCTACAATACGTCCAGCAAAGAACGCCTGAGGGGCTGTACGCGTTCGTGTTAGAACCGGACATACACAAGATCGCCTTCTTTGGTGAGTTCATATAGAAGATAGATCGCCACGAGTAGATCTTGCTCGAGCTAATGTGCAACAATTTCAATTGGTGCCGTGACCAGGATATAGTACAACATCGTTACTTCGCAAAAAATGATTTCTTGTTATAACATGCTGCAAAGGACTCCCGAAAATACATACTGTATTACGTTGGGCGTGATACAGTATGTATTTTCGAAGCGCTGGTGGCCTAGGAAGCGCTGGTGGCCTAGGAAGCGCTGGTGGCCTAGGAAGCGCTGGTGGCCTAGGAAGCGCTGGTGGCCTAGCGGTAAGAGCGTGCGACTTGCAATCCGGAGGTCGCGGGTTCGAACCCCGGCTCGTACCAATGAGTTTTTCGGAACTTATGTACGAAATATCATTTGATATTTACCAGTCGCTTTTCGGTGAAGGAAAACATCGTGAGGAAACCGGACTAATCCCAAACGGGCCTAGTTTACCCTCTGGGTTGGAAGGTCAGATGGCAGTCGCTTTCGTAAAAACTAGTGCCCACGCCATTTACTGGGATTAGTTGCCAAGCGGACCCCAGGCTCCCATGAGCCGTGGCAAAATGCCGGGACAACGCGAGGAAGATTATTTTTTATTACGTTGGGCGTGAATATATCTTTTGAGATACAGTCCATTAGTTTTATAAGAATTCTTAACGTCACCGAATGAGTTTGAAGAAAATTTAGAGTCCCATTAAACGTTACCGAGAAAAACTGCTAACATGTTATAATAAAATACTCCTTTTGTCCTCCTTTTAATTTATAATTATTTCTGCACCTAACATTTTTATAAAACATATTTGTTATCTAGCTGCTACACTGAGGATCACACAGGTATTACGCACACACATTGTCTTTTGAAATTGCGTCTTATTACTTGATGTTAAGGTAATGTGTCGTTTGACAGGTAACGAGGACAGAGCGCGTCCGCCGCCGCCCGTGCGGCAAGCTATCGCTCGCGAACAACAATTGGAGGTTATTCGCAGAAACGAAGAAATGGTAATAATCTTGTTTTTATCATTTTCTCATCATCTTTGCATTGTCCAGACTTTGCCCACGCTTGCTATGAAAGCCTGGTAGCCGCTAAGGGGCTGTTCATAAATTACGTCATCTATTTTTGACGATTCCCCCCCCCCCCCTCCCTAAAATCATCCAAAAATCATGCTTCGAATGACCCCGTTTCCTCCTACGTCATGCTACCATCATCCGATGTCCAGCCCCCCCCCTCCCTAATTAGAAATGACGTAATTTGTGAATAGCCCCTAACTAGAGGTCGATTCACGAAAGCTGGCACGAATGTAATTAATGAGTGAATGAAAATATCTATGTGTGTATCACATTAACTAATAAAATGGTGACCATGGCTGTATACCGATACAGGTGTCACTCATACAAAGAAAATATCGTTCATTCCATTCGTGCAAGCTTTCGTGAATCGACCTGTACATTTGTCCGGTTTCCTTAAGATGTTTTCCTGTACTGAATAACGACTGAACATTGACACCAATCTCAGGGGTTTTCCGGAAGCAAGGAGCCCGGAACTCATTGTTGCAACTGGTACAAGTACGGGGTTCAAACCCGCGACTTCGGTTTGAAGTTTGAACGTTTTAGAAGTCGTACGCTTTACCGCTAGGCCGCCAATGCTTCAATGACCTTTCGGCCATAAATTAAATAGTTAACGGCAAAAAAATATACAAATATATCGTTTATGGGGCGTTTTCTAAAATAATAATCGAAAACCTGATTCTTTCAAATCTGGACATTCTTGGGCTCATTCTACTCAGAATCGACAGCATTCTCCATCCTTCCATTAAAAAAAGATGTCCCAAAATGTCCATTCCATTACGTCACGTTTTATTATGAGAAAATTTTTCACTTGTATGGACGTGACGTAGTGGAATGTACAATTTTCATACAAATTTTTGGGACAAGTTTTTTTTAACATCAGGATTGAATATGCTAGTGATTCTGAGTTGAAAAAACCCAAAAACACCAGGATCTGTGAGAATCGGGTTTTCAATATTTATTTTAGAAAACGCCCTTAATATGGATGGACTTGGTTTCTTGTCGCAGGCTAACAGAGTGAGCGGTGCACAGAAGAGCACAGAAGGAACCAGCAGAGCACCGTCAGCGATAAAAGAGCTACCTAAGAAGGATGTTCCATTACCCAACCACTTGCAAAGGTTGAAGGCGAAAGAAGTAACCAAGGCTGCTCCTCAGGTTAGTTGCATGATTATTTTCTTTTTTCATCATCATCATCATATAAGTATTTAAGAGTAAGGGGTCACTTAGACGGTGCGAGAACTCGCATGCGAGTTTCATTACATTGCGTCATTTGATCGGTCGGCTGAATTGATGTAACCTCAATGGTCCGCAATGTAAATAAAATCGTATACGAGTTCGCGCGCCGTCTAAATCAGCCCTTAGACTCTTGTCGGTGGAGCAATAGGGATGATGACACATGTTGAATTTTATAACAAAATCTAAGTAAAATAGATAGCAAACGAGCAATTTATCACAATAATGTGGATATTAAAATAAAATATTGAAAAATTACAAAATTACAGGACCTGAAAGTTTCAAAATTTAAGTTTTTTTTAACTTCCAAAAAAGATAAAAGTAAGGGTACCATTCGATTTCTTACATTTCATCCAAAAAAATATTGTATAGCAACTACATACATAAACGCAATATTTCACCGACAAAAACCCAATTTTCTTGTTTTGTCCATACTACAAGATGGGCGATGACGTCACGGCCTCTGGCCATTTTGTATAGGGCGTTTCGCGAGTGAAGTGCGACTGTCGGACTTTGACTATAATTTCTGACTTTTGTGTTACTTTAATGCAATGGGTCCCATATAGACATTTGATCCTAAAAACAAACCCGATCGATTGATACCATAAACAAAATTAGTCATGTAGCCTATTGTTTGGCGGTCTTCTGCCTTCTCTTTGACAGCCTGATACGATACGACGTTAAGTTTTTCCTTTATTTGATTCATGTACGCTCTCCTTGGTTTTCCTTTCTTCCTCTTTTCTTCAACTTTCACTTCTATGATGTTTTTGATAAATTACTCGTGACGTATCAGGTGCCCTAGCATCTTTCCTCTAGCCCTCTAGCCTCTAGCTTTTTTCTTGACACTAGTATTCTTTCTTTTTTTTAGCCCTTTCATATCTGTTTACAATAACCTATCTACTAGATGGAGAATATATTACATCGTCGGTCACCAACGGTGACGTTCTCAATCAAAAGGTACCACTTTGTCGCTTACCATAAGGACGCTCTGACAGGTTATTCGTATAAAGAGACAATTTCGTCTTTATGGTAAGTGACAAATTGGTACCTTTCGACTGAGATCGTCACGACGTATTCCGCCCTCATACTAAACTTTTTTTTTGTTGTTTGGAGTAAATAACCACGAGGTATGAAATAAATTTGAAATGGAATTTGAATGGTATAAAAGGCATAAGCTGAAAGTTAATGAGAATTTGAAACATAGACAGATATGTCTATCTGTTTATGTTTCACGAGCAAACTTCACGTAAAAAATTCATTTTAATGAAATCTAGCATCTGATATAGAAATCTTTTTCTAGCATCTGGTAATATAAATAATCATCACAATGTTAACTTTACTATGCGCTGTATTTATATGTGTTACATATTACATGAATAAAAAAATAGTGTGAAGTATTTTTGTTACCGGTTTAGTAAAAATTGCACTTTGAAGATACAACCTGAAAAATTCAATTCTAACGATCTTTTAATGCCATAACATCGAAAAAAGGGGTCGAATTTTTTATACAACCTCTCATATGTCATTCAAGATCGTATAGCAGATCTCTGCAACCAATTAGAAAAGCCCATCCTACACTTGCAGCTAAACTCCCACTCGAATTAGAATGCCAAAGAACGGTTGGTCTGATAAAGAAGCTCATTACGGCTGAATGGGCGGCGCGCAGATTGCGGTTTACCCGCTTGATGGAATATATTAGCGGGCTGCCCGCGGCGGCGATGCCAGTTTTGGTGACAACAACGTTTTAGGAGAGACTTTTTGGTACTATAATGCAAGTAACCTAAGTTTAGATTCTTTTGAGCCTGAGGTGGAATGGTTTTGATACCGTAGGAGGTACTTAAAAGGTACCTACTTTGATATGTTAGCGGGACGCCCGCAGCGCGGCGATGCGAGATTTACGATACATTCTAAGAGACATTTTGGAATAGCCCTTTTAGGACGTAACCTGTTTGATTCTTTTGATGCTCAGAATATCCTGAGTCAGAATCGTTTTCATACGGTCATCCGAGGCAAGTTTCGGCAATACGAACAACATTTTCGATGATATTTTATTTATTTTGAACCACAACGCCAGGATCTAGAACTGCTAGAGGCGTTAACATTTTGGCACTAGTTTTAGGTTTAATGAACACTTTGGACTTAAATTACATGCTCTAAAACTCTGCGTAACCTAAATTTACGCGATTGTAATATATTAATCCTGTTTAAGTTAGATACCTTAAATGGTTTTGTGAAAATCGAATTATTCCGTGAAAGTTTGTTATTACGGGTTCTACACGGTCAAAGTCGAGAGCCAAAGCTAGTCGCATAAATACCAGAATCCCGTAGCGTGGTGTCAATACGCGACACATAACAGCACTCGGCATCGCGCTAATTGCGACTGTGTTTGCGGATCCGCGTCGCATTGTGCGCGTCTTGTTGAACGATGATGATACGCTGTAGGTAGACGGGGCACTGCTTTTATTACACTGCATCTGACCACATACCTACACACACTTAACCGAGGCCTTTTGTCATTGTATTAAGGTTCATGAATGGTCAGATTATTGTGTGGTGTCAATACGCGACATATCGCGCTAATTGCGACTGGGTTTGAAAGAAAGAAGAAAGAAAGAAAATACATTTATTTATGACAAACACAGATGACAAAAACTTGTTGACACATATACATAAAGAGCAAATGCCATAAAAGGGTCACAACTCAGCATGTAGCTGGCAAAGCCAGCGCTGTTCTTCCGTTGTGACCCAGGTGTACGCCGTTCGACGACGAGGCGGCTATGCTTTAATTAACTAATTAATAACTAGATCTATAACTATACCTAAAACATTAAAACTAAACTAAACTATTACATAAAAATTAAACTAAACTATTAATACACTGCGCGTTTAAGTTACATACTGCGCGTTTGCGTATCCGCGTCGCATTGTGCGCCTCTTGTTGAGCGACGATGATACGCTGTAGGTAGACAGGGCACTGCTTTTATTACACTGCGTCTGACCACATACCTACACACACTTAACCGAGGCCTTTTGTCATTGTATTAAGGTTCATGAATGGTCAGATTATTGTGTGGTGTCAATCAATACGCGACACATCACATCGCGCTAATTGCGACTGTGTTTGCGGATCCGCGTCGCATTGTGCGCGTCTTGTAGAGCGATGATGATACGTTGTAGGTAGATGGGGCACTGCTTTTATTAACCCTCGACGCAAAAAGAAAGAGAAACGTTTCACTTGTGTATCGAGTTATTTGTGAACAAGCTCGGTCTTACTCCGCAAAGATACGAGTTGACGACACTGCGTCCTGTCAAGTGCGATTTCCTTCCAATTTTTTGCACGCCTCCCGATACAAATTTTAATTTATTGGAAACGGTTATGGATATATAGCTGGTCAAGCAAATCTTGTCAGTAATAAAAGGCGCGAAATTCAAATTTTCTATGGGCCAATATCTCTTCGCGCCTACATTTTTCAAATTTGCCGTCTTCTTCTACTGATAAGATCTGCTTGACTAGAATCTGTCAGCTATCAACAGTGAAGTGTTACAGGCCATATCCATAACCGTTTCATAACAAGAAATTAAAATCTAAATCGGGCACCGTATCTTTCCAGCGGTACATGAGGCGTCCTATTCTTGTTGATTTCATCTCTCCTACAGTGTTTGTTTCGGACACCAAGGTTTTCCGGATCCTACTCTAGCTGTTTTTTTTTTCGTATTTAGAGTTGACATGGTCGAGAATGTCTTTAGAGTCTGTGCGAAAAGAGAAGAGTCGTGCAATGTATGGGGCCCAATACATTCCACGAGTCTTCTCTTTCCGAACGGACTCTAGCTGTTTGGTATAACTCCAGTTTTAACAATAGGTACATTAGTAGAGTTTAGTAATGTATTTTTTTTTTCAATGATAGGTACGAGTATGATACCTTGTCTGTCTCGCAACTCTTTGCCGGCAGAGGTCACGTAATCGCAGCAATCTCCGGCGGGGCGCGCACAAAAAGAAATGATTAACTGCGCGAATGAACACATCCGTGTTTGCATAGTTACTGAAATACATGGTTATTGCATTTGTTATATACTTGCATGGTTGCTAACAGTGCGAGTAGCGCTAGAGCTCTGAAATTATGCAGCTGCAAATCTAGATTCTAGGGATTTAAAAACACAAATACGCCCGTATTTGTGTTTTTAAATTTCAAATCATGAGTTTGTATTTGTACATGTACGCGAGTGTTTATCTATTACAAAAATACGGCATTGTAAGATAGGTACCTAATGATTCTAATGAATTAAAACCCGTGTACTAACTTTATAAATATACCTACCCAAGTCACAAAAAATAAATTACTTTCGAACTCAATATAATTTCTTTCTGCTTTTAAAACGAACGATCCGTGTCTTATCATCACAACACAAATAAACCAAAAAGATTCCCCAACCTTAAAAATCTTAATTACAATTGCGATTACAAACTCGTTCATTATTAAACAAGTCCATTATAAGATTCCGCAAATCCTTTTCAAAAATGTTCAAAATCAGACGTCAGGATGGGATTTTTAATTCCCATTAAAGTGGGGGTGGGGGGTAATTTTTGTCAATACCGGTCGCGAGGGGCGGTAAATACAATAACTAATCAAAATAAAAGGGTTGCGGCCGCCTCTCTATTAAAAAGTCTGTAAGAATTCCTCAGGAGGGTCGGATTGAGGGCGACGCACACTGCGCTTTTCCGTCAAATGTAGTAAAACGTCAAGCCCGTAATAAAAATTGGCGCGAAAGGTTGACCTGTTAAAAACTGTTATCCAGGACTGTCCGGTTTTTCTCTACCGACGGAAAGGAGACGGTATACAAATACATATGTGTTTTGGGTGAAAAACTGTTTGTGTAGGTACATGGGCTGATTAAGTTGAGGCACAGGGCGGACACGCCATACAACAAAAATGATTTGCGTTTATATGTGTGCGCCACACGTCTGTACACGCGGTCATTGTGTATCTGACGGACTTCTGGCATGCTCTCAGTAGAGCGACTTACGCACACATTTATGTCGCGGCCAGTCGCCAACGACGAATTTTTAAATGAGCTTTTACTTACCAGGGGCCTATGTCATCATGGTGGCAATCGACATCTGGCATGTAAGGTGATAATTTCACAATTATCAGGTGATCATTTATAGGGGCCTGATGGCTCTGTAATCATTTAGTCGAGGTTTTAAAATTTTACGGTTATTTATTCGTAATATTTATTTTTGTGGTTAAGTCAGTGCACGTCGCGCCTAGCTCCATTTTTCCTGAAGTTGCCGCCCCGCTAATGGCCGCCGCGGTGCCGTCGATTCAAGCCATAATTTATTACTTAGCCCGATGTTTTTTCAATTTCAATTAGGATGCTTTTGCACCGGGAAAATTTACTTTGCGAGCTTGCTTATAAGAAGTTATGCTGTTATGGGGGTTCAACTCTTAAGAAAAGATTATAGATTATTTTTTAAATTTCGTTTTAACAAATAATAAATTAAATTACGTAGGTTTCTATTCAGTTGTCATCAAATGTCTATAAAATAAGACATGACGTTTATCGGGGTAGGTATTTCCACACTTAGTCTCTCCAAAGTCGTTGTAACATTAAGGTTATGCGAGGGTCTTTTGTCACTGGAACAATAGGCAGGGAAACTCACTCATAGTGTATTTTCTTACGTTAGTATGACAAAGGAAAGAATAAAGTTTATTTTTAAATCTGTTGCCAGAAGCTTAGACGAATAAAAAGACGAATAAAACATCGACACAAAAGTAAAATGTAACGAAACTGCTAAACGCCCACCAATCTCATTTACGCTTAGTAAATCCAAGCAATCAGCGCTCTCGTCCATCGCGAGCCAGCACTTTAGTGGCGCTGTGCCGGTCGCGTGTGCTCCGCGGCCGTATTCTGACGCTAACTGCAGTCAAATTGCTATAGAATCGTAAGAAGTTTTCTCGTTGCAAGCTGAACCGCCATCTACAAGATGGACCAAAAAGTTTTTTTTTCTTTTAGCTGTCTTGTAGCTGTGTGTGTAATATTCAACTTTCCTAACGATGCCTAATACTAAGGGTACGCAATATCGCAACCGCATATGTAAACAAAACGCATAAAAATGATAGCATTTAAAAAAAAACACTGAAGATGAAATTGTTACTAACTAGTCCACTAGTGCACTAATTAATTACTTACACATTAGGTAAATAAAGCACGTTATGAGGACATGAGGAAAGGAAATACGTGATGTAGATCTAATAAGAAATAAGTCTTAAAATGATTAAAAACCAACCTGGTTAATTTTCGACCTAAGTCAAAACCGTTCTAAAACTTGCTCATCGACTAAAACTCCCACAAAACTCCTATCAAACTTAAGCTTACAATAAATTGTAAGTGGAAAAATTACTGTCTTGGGTGAGACTTGAACTCACGGCCTCTGAATCGATACTCCAGCGCTCTTACGGTAGATGTCGCTCGTCCCTTGACCCATATAGTGGAAAGATTTGCTGGCTATGGATGAGGTCTTGGTGGCTCAGATTGCAGAGCGCTGGAGTATCGATCCAGAGGCCGTGAGTTCAAGTCTCACCCAAAACAGTAATTTTTTTCACTTTTAAATTTACCTAAGCTTAATAGCGTTGTTCGCAGACGTTTCTGCTTGTTAAAAATTAAAATGTATATCAAACTTGTTTTATTTCATCCTCTCCAGAATACTCCCTCGCAACGGGAGGTCCAGCGCGAGTTAACAGCGAGTAAATTTATTACATGGGCGTGAATACCCATTTTTGTGCTCGCACTCGGTAATAGATGCTAATAACCCTCCCCCTCTATACTGGTCTATACCAGTTATAGCCTTAGGGTGGTGAGGAGCTTTGTTCGGAGATTAGGAGTAGTGCGAAGGGATTTTGTGAAGATATTTTAAGTTTGTGTTAATGGAAGTTATATGATAAAGAAATATTTTTTTATTCTTGATTCTTCTAGAATTTAAGAACAGTTATGGTTAAACCGGTACAATCGAGCATATATATTCATTAGCTAAGATGAAATGAACTGTATTATACAAGTGTAGTGTGTAGTGTGTTTCTTGGCAACATATTTTACAAATTGACCATCATTGTCTACAAAAGGTGTAATTTGTCCCGTCAAAGAAACTAATATAAATTATACTTACCGGCAATATTAAAATTGTTAAACTATTATCGAATATGTATTGTTATTTCATTAAAAAAGCTCTGAGGCGGAATATAAGGTATAGTTATGTGTCTTATAATAACGTATAAGCTAAAAATAAAGTAAATCCATGTAGTAACTTGGTTATCTGTCTTTGTCTCATTACGAGCGCAAAAAATGGGCTCCAGTATAAAATTCAACTACGTATGCGCTCAAGTCAATGTGTCCCAACCTCCAACAGAATTACTCAACACACCCTTAGCTTATCAAAATAAATAATTCAGTCCCAACGACGCCTGGCGATCCATTCGCGATCCGCTCTTGTAATCCGGATGAAGGACTGCGCGCCGTCGCGCCGCGGACGTGGAAAAATCTCGCCCTAACCAAATAACCCCTTCGACACCACTGATAAAAACTAAATACGAATAACCTTTAGAAAAAGTAACCGCATCTCGCTCTGAAGTGTTGCAAAAAACAGAGACAGACCGATGCGGTTTAAGCGTGGAAATTGTAAGGAAGACAAGATGGCTAGGAGGATTTTTCTGTAGCGGGGGGTAAGGTTAGCGCTCGCTTCCGATTGGCCGCCTCCCCGGAAGGATATGACCTATAGTTTTTCTTCTTAAGAACTTCCTCCGTCCATTGTCGGTGTGATTTACGACTAGGCGGGGGGGCACGATTGATGATTGCCAGTATCCGGCTCGCAATCACATCTGCCGGGCTCCGAGCAATTTCCCCGCATATTCGTTTACTTGGCGCATTATAGGGGCACTCTTTCCGAGGCTGAGTGTTATTGCCGCTATTATGAGAGGGCTTAAGAGGGTAGGCAAGGCTTATACGGTTTACGTAATCAATGGTATTATGGGTTTGATGAATGTTGAAGCGCCTTGGATGGAATGATCGTCTGGTTTTCGACGTTGGTATTCAATTTTGGTTGGAACGCCGGTATTTGGTTCTTATTACTGTTAACGACAAGCAATTTAAAATTGAATAAATAATGGCATTTTGAAAATAATAAATAATAAAATATAAATTAAGGTAGGTTCATTTATAGATAGGTGGTAATCAAAATTTCTTTATCTGCCTCGGTGTCACTTTTGTACATTCGAGCGATAGAGAGACAAATAGACGAAAGAAAGAACAAAATTGTTCGGTGAATGCCCTCTGATATCAAATAAATCTAGTATAGCGTTAAAACTCCGTTAAGAAACTTAAAACATTGTAGGCTGTTCCAGTATTTTAAAGACAAAAATATTGCAATGGAAACTGGCATCGAAAATAAATTCAACCCTATTTTCTTAAAAAAAGCGTGTTTTATTGCTATTGCTTTGTTGTTTTATATTATTAGTAAACTTAACCACACGTTAAAGCGGTTAAAGTATAAGTACTGTGAATTTCAAACAGTTTTCTTTCGTTAACGATTCACTTACATACGTTGAAATTCGTACCTATTCTCTATTCCCTATTGCCGGTTAGGCACATTCATGGCACATTAAACTGGTAACAGTATGATTGCGCCGCAGTCTTTATGGCATTATTCGAATTTGGAAAACGAACCACCCACCGCCCCGCGGGCATCCAACCCTATTTGTTGCCAGCTCTAAACACCAAATCGAAACGAAGCATAGAGTAAGGATGCGCGATTTATTCTTTTTTATGGTTTTAATGCGCAAAGGCGAATCTATATTCAGCCAGTTGCTTTTTTAATTTTGGGGTTTGGAAAAGTTTTATGGACTCACTTCAATGATTTTATATTACTATGATAACCAATGATCGGAATAGGTAGTGCCATTTGGGGTGAATGACCTCAAACATTGTACTTAACATGGATAAGACTCGGGATTCCAAGACTCTCATTTTTAGGGTTTCGTACCTCAAAAGGAAAAAACGGAACCCTAATAGGATCACTCGTGCGTCTGTCTCTCCGTCCGTCTGTCACAGCCCATTTTCTCCGAAACTACTGGACCAATTAAGTTGGAATTTGGCACACATATGTAAGTTTGTGACCCAAAGATGGACGTGTAACGTAAATAAATGAATTTTAAATATGGAGGCCATTTTTGGGGGGTAAATGAGAAAATTAAAAAATAAAGGTTTTCAAACTATATCGTGTTACATATCAAATGAAAGAGCTCATTGTAAGGATTTCAAATATAATTTTAGGATTAATAGTTTAGCAGTTATTCAAGAAAATAGGCAAAAAATTACCATTCCACCACATCCCCCCCCCCCCCCTTATCTCCGAAACTACTGGGTCTAAACTTTTGAAAAAATACACATAATAGTTCTTTACCTATAGATGACAGGAAAACCTATTAGAAATGTGCAGTCAAGCGTGAGTCGGACTTAATGTACGGAACCCTTGGAACGCGAATCCGACTCGCACTTGGCCGGATTTTTTCACAAAAATATTTTTTGGCATGTCTTTAATTGAAGTAGGTAATATGAAATCCCGGGGTGAAAAGGTATATCCATACTAAGTTTACGCACCGAAGTCCCGTGAAATGGCACTACCAATTCCGATCACTGATGATAACACGTAAAAGTAACTGCTTGACCCTGATAAATACTAAGTGAAATAAACCTAATAACAAACAACAAACTTTTAATAAATGTGTAATTTCGACATTTTACACCCACCGATAAAGGAAAGGGATTCCTCATAAATTCACATTGCATAAATTTATTTGTAAGCTAAAGAAAGATTTTAACGTTTTTTAAGTAAAACTTTCGGTGTACTACAAAATCATGTTTTTATATACGTCATATATACCTTTACCTTTTAGTATATTACAGATGATTTCTGGTGTAATGAGGTAAGTGGGTAGGTATGGCGGTAATGAAATTGAATATATTATTCAAAAAGTTACTCCAAATTCCATTACAAACTCCACATCTAAAACCTATTCTCGCCCAGTCGGCGAAAGGGAGCCGTTATTGCATAAATTCTTTTTCCGAACGAATTCATTTGTGGAACATGGTGAAATTTGAATTTAGAACGTTCCCGGGCGAGCGGCAAATTGTGAATTAGAGAGCCGCGGGCGCACCCGCTTGTTAGCTAGTTTTTACGCTGGCAACCCTTTGTGCGGGATTGCATCAATGCAGCTTATTTAGACTTCGAGGCGAGATTGTAACGAATCACACTATTTATTTAGGACATTTCTAGATGCTTAAGCATATAAATTACGCGTTGTATTATACCTATAATCAATATATATTATAAAAGAAAGTGTACAATGTGCGTGCCGCTAAAACTCAGAAATGAGCCCCGATACGATCGATGAAGTTATATGGTGTGGTAGCCCTCTATCTCCCGTCCATGAAGAAGTTTCACGTTTTTACCTGAAGCGTGTACTTTTGAAGATATAAGGGCTGAAAGTTTCGCCCACACCCAGACTTAGAAGCAGTCATATTGTTATTGAATATTGAACCTTAACTTAATAGACGAAAGTTCAGAATCGATCGTGAAACATATACCTTCAAAAATTTGTACCTGGGGTGGTGTCTCGGGTCTCGGAGGCTAGATATTTCTAGAACAGTCCAGAACATTCGGGGAAATTCGAGAGCATTCCACATTATTTCAGAATATTCTGGAATGTTTTCAAATGTTTGAGAACAGCCTAGATCATTGTGGAACATTCCAGAACACTTTCGAATGTTCTGGAATATTCTGGACCATTCGAAGGCTTTTTTATAAGGTCCGAGCGGAGCTACCTATTGGTAGGGGTATATAAAGCAAGATCCGTCGTGAGGTTCGAATGTTCGAGAACATCCCAGAATATTCTGGAATATATTTCCATGAAGAAGGTTCCTGTTTTTAACTGGAGGGTAGTGCTTTTGAAGATATAAGGGTAGATAATTTCGCCCTCTAGACATTTCTAGAACACTCCAGAGCGTTCGACAGTATTCGAGAGCATTCCACAACATTTAAGAACATTCTGGAGTGTTGTCGAATGTTCCAGAACACTCTGGAATGTTGTGAACTCTGGAATATTGGGCGCCATTTGATTTTTGCAACTATCACACAGTCACATGTATACTCTCTGAGCGAAGCCGGGTACCTCAGCTAGTATATATGATATTAGAAATGCGAAAGTAGTTAATGTTGTCTGCCTTTGTGTCAGTAACCTATTTCTTCTAAATTTCGTATATAAATAGTTTGGGTCTTGCAACGAATCACACTATTTATTTAGGATATTTTTAGATGCTTAGGCATTCTGAAATTACGCGGTATATACTTAATACTGTAATATTATTAACGCGAAAGACACTGTCCGTCTCTTACCTACTTAAAGTGCTTCTAAATTCGATATGGAAGTAGTTAAGGTCTTGGGGAGGGACATCTGATAGTTTATGACAAAAATCATCATTATACGCAGACGAAGTCGCGGGTAAAAGCTAATGACTAATTGTATTTAAATCTATTTTATCCTGCAAGTGAAGGCATAGTTTCCAACTCTTTTTCATTACGGCTCATTCTATATTTGAACGAACTGAAACTAGAAACTAATTTAATATGAAATATGATTTTACGAACGCACCGGAGTTTAATACTTAATTTTGAAATGCGATTTCAACGAAATTGGGAAAATGGAGTAAGCAAATAGTTTTTACGAATGTAATATTTTTATTTACCCCTTTGCAACACTTTTACGGGAAAATGTAATAACGCAACTCGTTTGAATTTATAAATTAGAAATGTGTAATTTCGTTGAAAATAGTTATTGCGTTTTTAAAGCTTTCCCATTATATTTAGTTTTCTTTCTCACTCATCGCTTTAAATCTAAGGTCGGTTTCAAATTTTATCAAGAAAAAAAGTCTAGGTATTTTCTACATAAAGACATTTATGGCGATGGTCCCTATTTATGTACCTATGGAATTTTCCAAAGGTCCATCCTAGTCGCCATCTTCATACATATGCGGTCTTCCACTATATCGTCTCAAGTATTGTTATTACAGATGTAGTGCATAATTATTTTCCTTCGCATTTTCACGGAAACTAACGAACGTGTCTTGCTATTTCAGTCAGTCTCGATACAAAAAGTACTGACATTGACTGAACTAGCATGACAAATACGAACGTTTCCGATAAAATACGAAGGAAAAAAACTATGTATGCGCTACATCTGTTACATCTGTAGTATTATAAGAGCAGACTGAACATGTAAGACTGCAAGTACACCGTTTCATAGTCGCCGCCAATGATATTATATAACCATAGATAGGTTATACTCATACTAGAGGAGCACAAAAAATACTTCCATATTTATGTCTGTGCCTACGAAGAAATCTGTTATTTTCGATTAATTTTCTCATTCCATCCATCTTTGTCACACTCGTTGTTAAACATAAGGTCGTCTCTTTCTCTTTCGGTGTGCAGGAGCTCGTTAGCACGTGCACATTTCTCGCTTGTCCAGCCGCGTCTAAAGGCAACTTGTCCAATTTGTCACAAGTTAAGCGCTTCAATTTTGGAACGCCTATAACGTATCTTGAGTTATAAATCATTGGTCGCCGCCGGACACATGAAAGTGCTTGGTAACGTCTATGGCATTAATTGCAACACTAATCACCGCATTTTGGTGGCTAAGTCTGGGGAATAACGTCCAGAATAGTGTGAAGAACAAATAGGTACTTTATTAAGAAGACGTATTAAATAGATACTTGACTAAATAGGCTAAAAGTCACAAGTACAATCCGAGAACGTTACAGATAAAAGCTACATTACCCTGCATTACCCGTCAATCGCTTCATACGTTGCTTAAACCAGCTACGACCAAAAATATTATTTGATATTCCTTTTTAATAACTGGCAGCATTTCTCAGTAAAGTAATTTTCATTTCAACGAAGTTTTTATCCGCAACCACTATACATCCATTATCAGATTTGCCAGTCTATCCAATCTTCATCAAATAATGAAGACATTTTTGCCATAACAGTATTACGGTTTACGACGTTACCTCGTTTCCATTTCGGTCCGCATTACAAGGATTACAGTCCCAAAGTCCCAATTTACAACCCTCGCACTATTATTGTAACTAATCTTGTCACTAGACAAACATAACACCAACCGCCAACTATTCCAAATGAATCTTTATTACCTCTGAATAAAGTCCTTGCCAATTGTCATTTAAAAACTGGTAATCCCTAGTCCGATTAGGAGTTCCAAATTCAAATAGGCTCAAATAATGCGGTTCGAAATTTAAACACGCGTATAATTTTTAAAAATTGGAAGCCATGTGCATAGCCGACGGCAAATTTTTTCAGACAGTGCGGGGTTGTTAAATAAGCGTTAACATGAATGGATATATTTAAGTTTTTCATATTACGCTACGTTATTTATAGTAATTTAAACTTTGAAGTCATTATAGTACAGTGCTATTTAAAACCAAATGTATAAGTAATGTAAGATGCGAGCTTGCGAAAGTGGTCTCCCGAAATGTATTCATGAGAGGGTTGGATAATAAACGCTTTATTGACTCGATCATCTGTCACAACCTAAACTTATGTTGTTAAGATTGCGGTTCACTTTCCTTAGCTCACAATGTTTGTAACTTTTCAAGATTTCGATTGTTTCTTGAGTGACCTATGATTCATTTTTGTCAGAATATAATTAATGAGTACCTATTAATTTATATTTCCATTTCGTATCTTCTTTTTTTTCGTATTCATGGTCTCAAAACATGGGAATTTAGTAGTGCCTATTTTAAAAGATAACATACCTACTTGGATTCAGATTCCTCAATCCGTTATAATCATTGAATCCAACATGTCAGGTGACGCCGCTGAGGTCATTTATCGTCATATGGTTGATAAATAACCCTTCCGCGGTCACTGATTGTGTTGATGGGTTAGGGCGGAGATTTCGTGGATTTACTTTTTAGGATTCTATAATAGTCAATAAGGAACCCTTTTAGTTTCGCTGCCATTCCGTCTGTTCGCGAATTAGTGCTAAATCTGAAAGTACATTATTATTATTGTGTTATTATTGTTTTTTTATTAACTTTATTTTTAAGTAGTGAAATAAAAACGTGAATAAAGATTTAAGAATCTATCCTTTCCTATATGTAAAGGAAGATTGTTTTCCTTGAAATCCACGGTGCCTAGAGGATTCATCTTTCTAAAATATTGCAGATGTCTAAATCCATTGTACCTAATCAAACCAGTGCCCTGTTTATCAAGAGCTGGTAACTTGTAATACAAGTGGAAGTTCCTTTCTAACATAAGCTGTCAAAAAGGGACTTCCACTTGTATTACAAGTTACAAGCTTTTGATAAACAGGGCACTGTTATCGAATTAAGAAAAATATTTAGTAAAAAAATACCCAATTTTCGTTTACAGTTTTACAAGAAGTTTCTATAAGTAATCTAGTAGTATAATCGAAAAAAACACACGTATGAAATCGTGATTAAAGGAAATTGCCACAGTAAATAAACACTTCCAAATCAAATCAAACTTCAAATCATCCCAAAAACATTCTCTCACCACCAGACTAAATACCAGCAAACAAAATTCAATGACTGAACTTAAAAGCGACATTTGCCGCATAAAAACCCGGCATAATCGTCTTTTATGCCCGTCAGCAAACATGCGGCATATTGCTCTATCCCCTATCAGATTAACGCAAACATTATGAGAGGTTCCTTAAACAAAACGCCGGTTTTGCTAAGGGTACGCTTGGCGGTTGTGACGTTCTGTAGAAAGAACGCAAGCTTTGAGCCCGTGCCTTGCGGCCAAATGACTTGAAAATCAACGGGTTATTACAGTTTGTATAACCCTTTTGTGTGGTTAGTGTGCACACTTGTGAATCTTTACTGACCGGGGTTAATGAATGCTTTTTCAATGGTTTAGGGACTTTAAGGCGTGTTCTTCAATCTTAAGCTTTAAAACATAGAGATGACAGTTGAGTCAATAAAAATAGATAAATATTATCAGACTTTTTTTCTCAAATTGACTAAGCTCAATAAGGTTTGTGCTATGAGTACCTACTTTCTGCTGTAGACCGCTTCTGGGTAAAATAAAACGAAATATATAAATTATGTATGAAATTCATAATCCATGTGTAGAATAATGAAAGTTCTAATAAATAAATAAATAATGAGTAAGTACTTAAATAATGATTTATGTATAAATAATATACTTACAAATAATTATATAGATGCACAGACAATACATCCATGACAACAAATATTAGTGCTCATCGCACAAATGAATGCCTTCACAGAAAAAGTAAAAATAAAAAATACATGAAAAGAAGAGCTAGGGCACTAGTTTCTGAATGTATACTTTTTGATCTTCTTTTATAAAAATAATTCCAAAAAAGTATAAGTATCGTACATTAATTGAGACAATTTGGGTTGTTAAATGCTGATTCGAATTTAAAATAAACAACAAGAGCCTAATCGACTCTAGCGTTAAATACACAAGAAAGTTAATTACTCTCAACATTTTCCACAGCCAATTTCTTTTTAAATTAGATCGCTGACTCTCGATAAAAAAATGAGATTATGTTTTAAATTCTCTATGGACATTGATAGCCGATCGATCACCAGCCAGCGGGGAATACTGCGGTACAGTGCAAGTATCACGACCAGTAATCTGACTGCAATGTTGGGATAAAAAAGCATACTATAATTTAAAATAGTTCTATATATTTCACGTACACAATACATAATAATTGAGGTACTATATAACCCGGGTAATACCATAGACAAGTTAAGTTTACAGCTAAGCTTTTTGGCGTGCGCCTCAAATTCACTTTGACTACATTAGAGTATCATAAAAGAAATATATCCTCACATTTTTAATCCAAATCAAAATTGAACAATTTTTAAACATATTATTGCTGAAATTCACGATTTGCCTCGACTTTTTTGGTAAGGACGGCTAAGGAATGGAATGCGCTCCCGTCATCCGTATTCCCTGAGAAATATGACCTCGGTCTCTTTAAAGCAAGAGTGAATAGGCTATTACTGCACCGGTCAGTGGCGTAGCGTGAACTAATCTAGCCGTGGGCACATCTGCGAGGCCCTTTTCTTTCACTGTGCCCGAAGGGGCTTCGCCGGAGGCCCCTCTTGGGGCGCGAGGCCGTGGACAACGGCCCACTTCGCCCACGCCTAGCTACGCCACTGGAACCGGTGAGCTCCATCTTAGGCTCTGTCTTCACTTTCCATGAGATGTGACTAGAGCCAATCGCCGATCAGTTTATCATAAAAAAAAGTGCTAACATGATTGACTGATAGTCAAATCAAATTATGCAGGCACTGATTTTCAAAGTTTCAATACTGATAAATGTGTTTTAACTGCGATATCGGTGCCGAAGTTACCGCTATTAGCTGAAGCGGTAAATCGAATGTAATTTATAATACCGTTTTGTTATTTGCCTAACTTTAGAAGTTATTTTGTTAAGACTTTCTTTGAAACCCACGAGAGTATGGCTTTAACTTATAATATGTACATTTTTAACGTGCAGCAAGAACAGGTACTAATATGTATATACGTAATTTTTATATAGCGTTTAGGTAAGGTCAATGTAGCTAATTCCATCATAGGGTCTATTCCGTCCACGAGCTTATATTTCTTTGATTTTCAATCGTAGAAAAAAGCGGCCAAGTGCGAGTCGGACTCGCCCATGAAGGGTTCCGTATTTAGGTGATTTATGACGTATAAAAAAAAACTACTTACTAGATCTCGTTCAAACCAATTTTCGGTGGAAGTTTACATGGTAATGTACATCATATATTTTTTTTAGTTTTATCATTCTCTTATTTTAGAAGTTACAGGGGGGGGGGGGGACACACATTTTACCACTTTGGAAGTGTCTCTCGCGCAAACTATTCAGTTTAGAAAAAAATTATATTAGAAACCTCACACGTATGGGTTTGATGAAAAAAAAATTTTTGAGTTTCAGTTCGAAGTATCGGGAACCCCAAAAATTTATTGTTTTTTTTTCTATTTTTGTGTGAAAATCTTAATGCGGTTCACAGAATACATCTACTTACCAAGTTTCAACAGTATAGTTCTTATAGTTTCGGAGAAAAGTGGCTGTGACATACGGACGGACAGACAGACGGACAGACGGACAGACAGACAGACAGACAGACATGACGAATATATAAGGGTTCCGTTTTTTGCCATTTGGCTACGGAACCCTAAAAACCCATCTGCTTTTGATTGCTGAAACTAAAACCCATCGTTGCTTTGTCGATGAAATTATCAATTTTGTTAGTTGTTCGAAAAAAACTCTAGTAGACGGAATTAGCCACATTGACCTTACTAATATTTTGAATACTTTATGTCACTCCCCGTTTCTTAGTTTTTAATGGAAAATAGAAATCGGATGACATTAAAAAATAACCATTGTTTTGTCTATCAAAGTAGCTCCATTTATCATATTTGAAATATAGCTTAGAAACATTTATATTTTATATATTACCTGTACACTTTATTTTATAACCCTTTGCCCTAAAAAATAAAAAGGAATATTATCTAAAACTGATTCTTTTCCAATAGTAAATTATTTACATGCTGCCCACACAACGTACCACAACCCCTTTCCATAATCGTTTCAAAGGCCTATTCAGAACAGGAATCTCGAAAACTCCTATCTTGCTCAAACTTGCTTTTCCAAAAAAACCCTTAAGACTTTGTACAAAAAACTCAAATACATAACTAACCTAAAAGGGCATTAAGGAAAAATATTCCTTCTATTATCTGTGATAGAAAGCCTCCATAGTATATAGTGTAACCGATATATTTTTTCGTCCTCTCCTGAATTCTTTATGTGCTTAAAGGCTATTTGTCCGGGACATTGTTTGCTTTTATTGACCCTATGCGATAAAACCACTGGCGTAAGTATATCAATAGAAAAACAATGTCTCGATAAACAAGGGGGTAATAGGACTATATAAGGGGGCATAGATTTATCACAATGATATAAACATCAGTTTTGCATGGACGATATTGGCCGACTACCTGGCATTCCATTTGATAATCGACTTTAACATTATAGGTAAATCAATTATCTTATGTTTTACAAAAACTTTTGATATAAGTAGGTACCTATACTTTTAACTAACACAATTTAACAACCTAAAATAAAATTATTCTTTTTTTATTAATATGCTCAAAACTTAAACGATCTATGTAGGTATATTATGACTTTAACTAATATAAATAAACTGATATCACCAAAACCGAGGCTTTCTAGAGTAACTAAATTATTCAAATTTCCCTCCCTAGAAACCTTATTTTCTTAAAGACTGTATCTTTTTGTTCAGAACTGCGTTAACCTTATTTAAACTTCATAAAAATAGAGTAAGTTTACAAAACGCTAAAATATCGCATAATAAATAAAAGTGAATTGCCTGCTTGTACGTATCTACTCAGAGCGCCTCGCAAATTGCCCATTACGCCGTAATATCGGTGCCACATCCGATGCCTCAACATTAACACCCATCATTTCATGGTCGGGCATAAAAGTTCTTAGGGCGATACATACCAGTTTACCAGTGGTGGAACGTTATTTACCGCAACTGAGCTCCTTATTTTCTAGTAATCATAATAAATACTAAAAGTAACAATATAAGATTTCTAATGTTTGATACAGGCCAATTCGGACGTACACTTATATCAGAATGAGATCTTAATTCGGTTACCGTGCATTTCGGTCGTACTTTTTCGTACATGTATTAGCGCGAGCGCAATGCGTGATAACTAACTGACATCATTCAGATATCATTCCGATGTCAGTTTACGTTCTATTCTATGAAAATATGATGTAATTGGCTTTGATATTACGCAACAAAAATGTATTCATAACAGTATCCGTACTAAGAGGAACCTCTACTGGCACTCCAAAACCCGTGCTCGAAGTCAATCCGCCATCCATACTTTCAAATATTTATCACAAACATATTTCAGGAGCGGATAACATTTTTCCGGCCGGGTGCACCAGGGTAGGGGTAGGGTATCTACAGACCTGCGGGTCCCGCCCACAAACAATACAATCAGAACCAATCTGCCGCGCAAATAGGAAAATAGAGTGCGCGACGACGCAGGGCCGCAGGCTGCTTGCTTTATGAGAATTACGGCCCAATTGGAACAGATAGTGTAGTCAGGCGGCTAATAAGGGTTTCGTTTAACATGTCGGTAATAACGGAGGATTTGACGACTTTGTTAAAATTTGCTGTTGATTTTGCTAATTTGGGTTTGGGTTTTGTTAACATGTCGGTAACATAAGTATATTTAGCTGACTAATTGCAAGTATGTAGTTTTAAAACAATCACGTCATGTAGGTACGCCTACTAAAATTGATTAGAAGCATTTGATCTTCAAACTTATTAGACATGAAGGAGCCCCAAATACGTACCTAATTGAAAACATTGACAATTTGATTTCATTTAGTCAACACGTTACCCTAATGGACTGCAATAAAAAAACACTGTTTAAATGTGTAAGTAACTGTATTACTGACTCCGCCAGATTTACGGGCTGTATTCCAATTCCAATATCTTCTTCAATCTTGAATCAGTATTTGAGCGACGTCTGCTATTATTACAACTAACCCTTTAGCAAGTCACAATCACAATTGATGATAAGGCCAAAACTACGGATATAAAATTAGCCTTTCCCCACTCCAAACCCAAATGCGGCCCCTCCGTATCGCGAGCAATTTTCCAGCGGTCATTTTTCATTGTTCGCAGTTGGAACTAGGCGGGTATCTATTTGCCAGCTATCGTAAATACAGCGCTTGAGTTTACGAGCGGCGGGCATTGGGGAGTGCGCGTAATGCAATTCTGGAGCCTTTTATATGGGAGGTTTAGAAACAAATGAGAACATAATACAAGTTAGTGCCGATTGTCATAGATGATGGCATCAGTAACGGGAAATAATCCAATGATGAACACTCATTCTTGTTTAAATAAAGTGACTTTTGAATTAAAATTGGAGCTTGTCAGTAAGTATCTAGTGCCGTTACTTTAGTACTAAACTATGTACCTACCCGCTTGTGATCTGGTATATTATCAAAATATAAACCCTCTTATTCATAAATACGCTGACAAACATCCTTAATCATTGAAATCCAGTAAATTCGAGAAAATAAATAATATCAAAACCATTATTACCTTGTCCATCGATGGCACCGTGCTGCCGCCGCATTCCATGCGAAGCTAGGTAAAAACTACTACAGAACACGCCCAAAAACAAATCTTCACAATACATCTTTCTTTCCAACACGGTTTGCCCAACCCATAATAAAGTTGCCAAGTAATCCCACAATACACCTTCATTTTGATCGAGCATATCATCGCGGCGTCGCGCGGTAACTTTTATGAGTGCGAAATTGTGTTTATGCGGGTAGATGTCGCGATTTACCGCCCGCCTACCCGCGTAATCGGAAATATTGCGCTGGAACGAGGTTGACGCGTGGTGTAGAGAGTAAGCGGCAGCGATTACGTGCGAAAAAAGTCGATAAGATCACAAAAAACGCTAGTTAGCTTTTAGTTGCTAAAAAAATTGAACCATTGGTTAAAAAAAAACAAAAAATAATATATTTCAAAACACATTCTCTTGTTTCAATAACATGAAAGTATATTTTATTTGCAACGTTTTTTATTATAGTTTTTGTATTGTATGATATCACGGAACCGTCCCTTTTGCGCGGTTGTCTTCACACTTGGCGTTCATGAATTGCAGAGGCTAGAAGTGTAAATGCCAAGTTTAAATTTTCAATTTAGATCGGATAGATGGAAAAATCCACAACTTGAAATGGAGCGTGCTTGAACTATAGGGGACAGCATCTGCTTAGTGTCAATGTCAACTTAAATTTTTCAAGGTGCATTCACACCGCAGTTAACTTACCTAGCTACTTACATTTGCACAGTGGTGCTCCACACCCACAGTTGTGCCACAAAAGTTAACTGAGGTGTGGATGTACCTTAGGTGTACAAAGGTCCCTTGCCTCGCTCTCAACGCGCACTGTATTTAAGGGTACTCGCTCTTGCCTTGCACCAAACCCGTATAGTATTGTGGGTACTCGCCGCCTCTAACAAACTAGTAATTGGTTTGATATTGCCGCCGTCCGCCGCTGATACTGTTTGCCTATCAATTTCGCATCCCGATACACTAGTTACCGATTTGTTTCGTACGCTCCAGCTTGTTGGGGAAAGGATAAATGGAGGGTTATATATATCCTAATTATGTACCTACCAGTGACGAACCTTTAATCTGTCAGCTCCCACGGCTCATATATGAGGCAGAACGCTTATGGTGACGTCATATCGTGGGATTCGACAGGTTAAAATATCCGCAAGGCAAGACCTATAGTCTGTGCGGAAAGAGAAGAGTTGTGGAATGTAGGGGAGCCCATACATTCTACGACTCTTCTGTTTCCGCACAGACCCTAGCTGACACGGCTTAAGTTCAAGAACTGGGGGCCTAGCCAATATGACAATGGTTGATTGAGAATATCGACTGTTTTACCTTCCTTTCGTCCTTTATATTTTTTGGTGGGACCAATAGGTACATTCATATTTCGTTAACTAAGTATATATCTTTTAAAATAAACTTTACTCTGACGCAGCAAGGTGATTGCTCCGAACATTTCAACATTTATATCATAACGCATTAACCTAATAAATTCCCGTCTTTCTCGCTGAATTCTCATCGGGCTACGCTCCTCGCTACGATGCTACGAGGCTCCGCTAAGGCACGTAGCACTGCATTGCGTAGACACATGTCTGCGAGAAATGAGATTCCACTGCATTCGATTTAAGAATTTTGTTATAAAAACTCTTAGCATAGCGAGCTAGAGATTCGAAGTCGAACCTGATAAATATTCGTATTGGTTCTCGTGCTTATTTAAAAAAATTGAAGCTTATTTTCGATCTAGTTATCATTCAATACTTTTAAATTCCAATTCAACCCAAGGTCTGAACAGACCTTATTACTCCTTGCAGGAATATTTCGAGAAATTGTATGACTAATAATATTATTAAATCCTGTACCTGTATTCGAAGCCTACAAACATAATGAGAGAAGCATTTCCGTTTCCCAATAGTATCAGACATAATTTGACTACATTTTCCGGTATCCCTACCACCCCCTCCACTGCCAGCCTGGCGAGTCAGCCATCTTGGATGGAGCTGCTCGCCCCTTGCCTCATTAGCGTTTTGTTTCCCGACGTGAACGGTCATGGTCCAAGACGTGGCCGTCTTGTCCCAGAGAACAAAGTCTTTTTGAATTTAAACCGTTCATAACGTATAGTATCTTTAAATTTCTTAATTTAATCTTTAGTTCTGTTTAAAAAAAAAAAAAAAAAAAAGAGCATTTTTGGCTGAATAACGGTTATTGCCGTTCGATATTTAAAAGTAAAATTTTAACGGTTACATTTCCGGTCTTACGAAATTTTAACATTGTGCTTTTTATTTTAACGTGATTTGCTTGCAGCGACAATGAGTGGTCAAGGTAAGGACCCCGAGAGACATCGATCAAGACAAAGGAATGATTCGGAAAGCTCGAGTTCGTCATCAAGTTCGAGCAGTGATTCGTCTGCAAAGAAAAGGCGTCGTCATAAAAGGCGTAATCATGAGGTGAAAAAACTGGCAAAGGAGGTAAGCGAGTTACGTAAATTGTTTTGCCGTCCTGTTAGCAGCACTCCAAACTACCCGCCAGCCGATAATTTAAATTTTATCGATCATGATGTTAGTGGCGATCTGTATGACGACGTGTTGGCCGATGCTAATGTTGGTAATGATGTCGTTATCGATCAGCAAGTTGCTGGGGTCGCCCCTGCCCAGTCAAAGTTTTCTATAAATTTAGAAACTAGCGTAAAAGCACCCGCGATTCCAAAAACGCCAGATAGTTATCTCGAAGCCTTGCAAAAATTAAATCGATTTACTAACAAAACGTGGACTGATGTGCGTTATCTGGATGTTCAAAAACTGTATACGCATTCCCCCGGTTTTGTGGAGTTAGAAACCAATGAGGAAGTGCTAGCTTATGATACATCTAAATCACTGTCACATACAGAGCGATCGTACGCTGCGCTTACTTTTGCGTTGTTAAAGCAAAAAGAAACGATTGAGAACAATATTCGTGAATTCCTTGACTGGGCACAGGGCTATAGTGAATTGACGTTTGCATCGATCAAAGAAAAACTAGAAGGACTTTTCGATACAGGCGAGTTTCATAAGGTGTCCGTTGATGCCTTACAACTTGTGTGCGGTCACCGAGCTGATATAGTTGAACAGAGAAGGGATATGATATTGCGGGCAGTTCGGGACCCGCTCGACAAGTCCAATTTACGGAAAATTCCACCCACTACTACCAACCTGTTTGATCCGCAACCTTTCGCAGCTGTACTTGAGAAGGCTGGAGGCGTTCGTAAGGTTTTCTGGCCTAAACCAAAGTCATCCGCCAGTGCCCCTGCTGCGCAAGCAGGTAATTGCAGTGGAAATGTGCAACGCCCCGCGCAGGGGTCCTTTGCTACTAATATGCCTGCGCAAGGCTATCAATATCAGAGTAAGAGGCGTGGCCCTCCTCAATACACACCCGCGCAGGGTATGTGCAATCATTATCCCTCGCAGGGACCAGGTCCCAGCAACTGCCAACATTGTCCTGCGCAAGGAACAAACAATGGTGGGGATCAGAGGGCAAATCAACGCCGCGATAACACCACTTATCGACCCCGAAACTGGCGACCTAACAGGAATGGCCGCGAGGCCCGTGGCAATAAGCGGAGCGGATCCCCTGCTTACAGGGATAAATCTAATAAGCGAAGGCGCTTTTGACTCGAGGCCCTTCCAAGCAGGACAGCTACAACGTTATTACAAAAATTGGAAAAATCTACAAGCACCGCTATTCATTTTAAAAATAATTCAGGGTTATCGCATACCCTTTTTATCAAAACCGCCTCTCATAGCACCGCTGCAAAACGAGAACTATGCAACACAGGCATCGCCGGAAATGACTGCGGTGATTCAGGAACTGAAAGATCAGGGCGCCTTGGAGGCAGCCACCACGAGTCCAAGCTTTTTATCCACAATGTTTCTGGTGGAAAAGGGGGATGGCTCCAAGAGGCCCATTTTCAACCTTCGGGCCCTGAATTTCTACGTCCGAACCGAATCGTTCCGCCTGATAAATGTGGTCAAAATACAGGATTTTGTACAGAGCAGGGACTGGCTTGCAAAGATAGACCTGTCTCAAGCATATTTTCATATCCCGATTGTGAAGAGTCATCGGAGGTTCTTGCGACTTGTTTACCAGAACCAGCTGCTGCAGATGACGTGTCTCGCGTTTGGCTTGAGTTCGGCACCAAAAGTTTTCGCTTCAGTAACAAATTGGATCGCTCAAGTACTGAGAGAGCGTGGATTGAGAATCCTGGTTTATTTGGACGATTTTTTAATAGCTCACCAGGATCCACATACTCTCGAGATCCACATAAACATGGCGACGCAATTGCTACAAGAGCTAGGATGGCAGATCAATTGGCAAAAATCCATCTTAAGTCCCAGGACACGCCTAGAGTACTTGGGTATAATATGGGACCCGTGGACAGACGAGAAGAGTCTCCCCGAAAAGAAAGTACTCAAAATCTTGAGTTTCATATCAAAGCTTGTTCACCAACAGGCTGCGAATCTCAAAGAATTGCAATCTTTAGCGGGGATGCTGAACTTTGCAAGCTTCGTAGTAACCAGAGGTCGCCTAAACTTTCGACTTCTACAAAAGAGAGTCAACCAGCTTCTGTGTCAAAACCCGAAGAAGCTGTTTTTGCTCCCCAGCGGAATATTGTCAGAAATGGATTGGTGGAAGGCCAATTGTCGGAACACATCACCTATGCAGATCCCTCCACCAACACATTATTTGACAACCGACGCATCGGAGGTCGCATGGGGAGGAAAATTGAACAATGCGCACTTCTCGGGTCTTTGGACTGCATCCGAGAAGAAATTACACTGCAACCAAAAAGAGCTACTGACTATTCTCAAAATTCTGCATCTAAATCAGTGTCAAGATCTGTACGACGCTTCACTATTAATTCAGAGCGACAACCGGACTGTGGTAGCATATCTGAGAAACGAAGGCGGCACTCGGTCGGACATGCTTATGACCTTAACCTACAGGATATACCAGTTTCTGGATATGTTTCGGATTCAGTTACGTATCTACCATCTTCCAGGAATATACAATGTCGAGGCCGACCACCTTTCAAGGCTGAAGGTGCTCCCCGAGTGGCATCTGCTACCAGAAGCCACGTCACCAATCTTCCGCAAGTGGGGAACGCCTCAAGTCGACCTGTTTGCGTCGCGGACGGCGCATGTTGTAGCGGCGTACTGTTCACTGGATCAGACCGACAATCGGGCGCTATTTTGCGATGCTCTGAGCCTGACGTGGAGCTTCAAACTAGCATGGGTCTTTCCACCCCCATGTTTGATACCCAAAATCCTACACCACCTAAACCAAGCCAAAGGAGTGTTCTTAATGGTAGTCCCCAGATGGGAGAGAGTGTATTGGCGCGCGGATCTGAAGGCTCGGGCCATGGGCCCCCCACATACGATATGGAATCTGAAGAACGTGCTAGTCGATGTCGCCACCGGTCTTCCTCCGCCGAAAGTAGATCAAATGACCCTGGAGGTCTGGAAGTGTGGGGGTGGTCGAGGGACCTAGAAAGCTGGTCTAAAGATCAAAAGTCTTTACTTTTGTCGGGTTGGCGTCCTTCAACTATAAAAACATATTCAGTTGCTTGGAATAGATGGTGCCGCTGGGCCCAAGAAAATAATATCGATTATTCCTCACCTTCTGGGTCACAGCTAGCCCGCTATTTATCGGACTTGTTTCAAAAAGAGGGCCTCGCATACAGTACAATTTTAGTGCATAAGTCAGTGGTGTCGTCGCTATGTAACGTTAATAGCTCGGAAGTACTAAGTTCGCACAAACTTGTTAAGCAAGTTCTGAAAGCTATAGCCCTACAAAAGCCTAAAGATCCAAAACCACCCATATGGGATGTTTCCAATTTAGTGTCCTTTATGGCTTCTAGGCATATCAAATCCGATAGTTTTTTCGATGTGACTAGACAGACGGCCACTCTGTTGTTATTGTGCTCGGGAAGAAGGGTCCATGACCTTACACTCTTATCGATAGACCCCGAACACATGATTGAATCCGAAGACTGCATCACCTTCTGGCCTCGGTTCGGGTCAAAGACTGACTCTGCAGATCATAGACAGTCAGGATGGAAGCTTCTTAGTAACACACAGTGCCCTGCTGTCAACCCAGTTTTTTGGATAAAAAGACTAATAGAACTGTCACAACAGAGACGTCTTGCTTGTAAGAGTCAAAATCTCTTTCTTACTGTAAATAATACTCCGAAGGCCGCTTCACGGACTGTAATAGCCGGTTGGGTAAAGAGTTTATTACGTGACGCCGGCATAAAGGCTACACCAGGGAGTGTTCGTGCGGCAGTAGCCTCCAAGAATTGGATGGAGAATTTTCCTATAGATAAAATTCTAGAACAAGGAAATTGGCGTTCAGGAGACACATTTAGATTGTTTTATCGTCGAGAGATAATGAAATCATCATCGTCACGTGACAAAAATGTTGTTAATTTAAGCAATTTGTTTAATTGTTCATAATCATAACGCTTTATGATTTAAATCCAGGAAATCGTTTATGTGTGATAAGCAATTTGTTGTCAATTTAATTAGAATAATTAAATAATAATAAATGTCCTATTGATTATACAATGGTTTAAGTTTCACCCTACCACTACCTTGAGCTTACAATTTTATGTACCCATTGGTATATAATAATTGTAATGGGTTTCGCAAACCAGTGTACTTCTAGCTAACTTGTCATCACATTAGCGTTTTACCTTCACTGCCAGGCGATAACAAACACGTCTCATTATGTTTGTAGGCTTCGAATACAGGTACAGGATTTAATAAAGGCGTTTTACCTTACAATAAAACGCTTATTAAATACTTACCTTATTCGAAGCCTACAAAATAAGTCCTGCCTGGCGCATACTGAGCCGCAATGAGGCAAGGGGCGAGCAGCTCCATCCAAGATGGCTGACTCGCCAGGCTGGCAGTGGAGGGGGTGGTAGGGATACCGGAAAATGTAGTCAAATTATGTCTGATACTATTGGGAAACGGAAATGCTTCTCTCATTATGTTTGTAGGCTTCGAATAAGGTAAGTATTTAATAAGCGTTTTATTGTAAGGTAAAACGCCTTTATTTTATTTAAATTTGTATAGTAATAATTCTCAGCTTCCGAATTATCGAATTATTAGTTATAGAAATGTAATGTTATCGTAAACTTAGGCTAAATGTATTACTTAGTGTAAGTTTTGCATGACAAGTGTGGTAGAACATGCATTCATGTAACCCATCTACTGACTACTGACATGACAAATTGTACTATCTGTGTAATGTTCTAGCAAAATAAATGATTCTGATTCTGATTCTGAATTGACCTTTGAAAATCTTAGTTTTTTTCTTTATGATTTATTCAAATGTAATAAGAGACAGCAGTTGTACCTACAAATAAAAATGTGTAATAGTACGGTTACTTTTTTACATATAAAATAGAGCCACATAACCTCAAGCACGACAGCGCGCAACGCCCGCGGCGTCTGCGTCTACAATTAGCGGAGTCGTCACGCCGATGTCGTTAGTCGCGATGTCATTAGTGTCACGTCGTTAGTGTCAAGTTGTCGGCGGCCGCGGTTAGTGTCGCGGCGAGTGGTGCTTGGCGGCGTGAGGTGTGTTGCGAGTTCTTTAGGGTTACCTTTAGCCATAGACTGGTATCCACAGACTTCATATAAAGTAGGTTATACGAAGTCCGTGTGGCGCTCGCTCTTTTGAAGTAGTCTAAACAAAACATCTATCGTTGAGAAAAGTCGTTCTCTTTTGTAGCAATCAAAAACTATATTCTATCGTGCTCTAGCTTATGCTTATGCTTATGCTTAACTATTATTAGTTAGTCCGTCCTTTTCACTCTTCGTATTTAGGTTCATTAACTAAATGTTAGATAATAATTGTGATATTTGTTTCAGGTACACAAGGATTTCTTCGGGCGCATAGTTCCACTGTCTCAGGTGCAAAGATCAGGTAAGTCTCTTTATAAATGATTTCAATGTCTTCGAATGGTATTCAAATAAATGTAATGTATTAATGACGACCGGTCTGGCCTAGTGACCCTGCCTGTGAAGCCGATGGTACCGGGTTCGAATCCCGGTAAGGGCAATTATTTGTGTGATGAACAGACATTCACAGTTAATAATAGATAATTACTACATAATGTAAACGCTATAATTCGTAAACGTATTTCCCCAATTTATGAGTGATTTTATGCAATGTCCAGTAAAGAAACTTTCATGTTTTAGCGCCTTTTTTTTCACCACAAACGCATATTCAAACAGTTCTTTCGCTATTCACGGGTGACCAAAACGCCCTTAAAATGTCCTTCAAAAAAAGTTTTAATTCCTCTAACATTTCATATACCAAAATTGTCGTAAACTCGTAATCCACATAGCAGTCGCTCCCCGCAACCGTCTTTATCACATAACGTTAATCTCCGTCGCACGTCCGCCTATTATTCTCAATTACGGCAGCGAAAGGGTTGTTAATATTCATTGGCGCGCCGACGCCGACGCGCGCACCTGCGCCCGCCGATTCGCCGATCGTGGCTCTAATAGATTGGGAATTGTTTTTGAGGTATAACGCGGTTATCACACTGTGTGTGAGGTCTACCTCCAAAGTTCCATAGAAAGACACAGCACTAAATAGGACTATATTTGTGAGGAACCAGAGGGATTTGTGTTGTGTGAGATAGTGCTAAAGTGTCATTCTATGGAACTTGCTAACTATGTAAACCAAAGTCACTTGTAAATTCATATTTTTTGACAAATCAATATGGCGGTTTGTTAACATAGCTCCACTTGCACCATTCCACTAACCCGTGGAATAACCTAACCTAACCTAACCTAACCTAGTGTCACATTGTACTGACAACCATGGTAACTCCAGGTTTAACCGGTAAACCCCGGGTTAGTGGGATGGTGCAAGTGACCATTAGCAAGTTCCATAGAATGACACTCTGGCTATGCAAGTATACCTATGGGTAAATCGACTTTGACACTTTTCACGTCTCTGGTTAGCAATAACGTTTCTGGAGTTATCAAGAAATCACGTTTCCAATTTCATATTTGAGTTACAAGTGTGCTCAGTGTGACTCCGTCGGCATGGTTATCTGTTCTGAATATGTAACTTATTTATGTACAGTACGGATATGATGGTCGTTCTTGTCTACGTGACAGCGTGATAAAACGGTGTCCGTCACTTTCTTTCCCACGGTGTTAAACAGTGACAGTTATTTTATCACGTGGATAAAGATGGATAAAGCTATCCATAATAGGCTGGCTGGGAACCATAACAATTATTCATCGTCAAATCTTTCTGTCTTCAATATCGCCTCTCCAACCACGCCCTTACAATATACAAATTCCAAAAGTACATAATCATATCTGCGCCAAGCCTTATTCCTTATTTAAAAACGTCACAAATCCCTCTGGTTCCTCACAAATATAGTCCTATTTAAATTAGCTGGAATACCCCCACCACCCCCCATCGTTAAGGTGACTGGTTAATAATCTCAACGCGATTCGTAATGGAATTGAATGTAAATTCACTCGGCGTCTACATTTATATTGTTTCTGGCGCGTACAGTTGGAATTGATATTTAATATTTAAATCCGATTCGGGAGCTCATTATACTTGGCGGGGAAGCCTAGGAATTGGTGTGTGGTGTAAAATGAAACCTTAATACAATATCTATATTAGCCCCGTTGGTTATACTTTAGGTTTAGATACTTTCTAACAAAGACAAAAGTGGAAAGAATCATAACGGCTTTTGTTTTGTCAATTTTTTTACAAGATTTTATTTAACTTGCCCTGTTAGTATATATGTATTGTATGTACCTATAAATATGTGTGTTAGTGTGGTGTGTGGGTCAAATATTAGAAGCTAAATTTGACTCACTTCCCATTTCCGATTGATCTGAAATTTTGCATACAATGCTGTCATCATGATGACATCGAGCTGATCTGATGATGGAGACAGGAGGTGTCTATGGGAACTCTGTGGTAAAACAACGCAACTTAATTGTGTTTGGGTTTGTTAGAATTATCCCGATGAAAGTTCAGTCAGCGATAAACGCTTGTATCAAAAGAAATTTTTGACAAAAGCCTTATTTCACGAGTCATCTGAGCGATGCATATCATTTTGTATGTGCTTCGTTTCAATGATTAACTCCAAATCGCAATCACTTGTTAATTATCGAATAATTCCACTATAAAAACAATTGAAGCCCGCTCAACACATTTCAAATTCGGAAATCTCATCGGGCTCCCAGTTGATTAAAAAGTCCCAAATCAAATAGTCTCACTGTACAATGAGACGAAGTTATAACGAGCCGGCGTATAAATTAATTGTTCCGAGCTCCGCTCCCCCGCCGCGGGCGGCCGGGAAATCGACTTTGCTGTTTGATTCCACTGTTTATTGTAATGGATGTGTGATGATTAGCGTAGTTTCGAGGGTTTAACCGCGTGTTATAGTACATTAGAGTCAGAGGAATTAGGATTGCCGGCCATGTAGATACGGCCTACCGGATGCGGCGGCGGCTATGTAATGTTTAAAAATGTCTAGAAATACTAACTAAAGACCAATCAAAAAATTATATGAGCTGTGTGATGTGACTATTATTGGCAGGTAGTATGTACCTACGTAAGCACAGGCTTAGTTCGTTTTTTTTGCATTAGAAAGAACTTATCGTGACATGTCTTTTAATTGAAAAACGCTTTTTAAAAATCAGTAACTATTACTTATGCAGAAGAATATAAATGATCGTATTAGATTCATAATTGTTACATATTTGCCGTAACTTATTTTTAAAATGTGTTTTTCAATTAAAAGACCCATCAAGATTGTTTACCTATAAGATTGTTTTCTATTGCTAAAAAAAACGAACTATAGTGGTAATTTTGCCGGCCTAGGCCGCCAATGTATGAATCTGTTACTTACTGTAAAAGCAAGGGAAATGACTCTGAATTATTTGTCTGCTTGTCAAGTAGAATGAAAATTTTAAGTAGGTATCTCAAACATTTATAAGGTTTTTACCCGATCCTATTACAAATTCGTATCAAAGGCGTCATTTACCTATTTAAACAAAAACTAACTTAAAATTAACCTATTCTCTATCACCGGGAAGCACTTAAAGCTAACACAGGGAATAATGAAGCGTATGTTAATAAAGAATATGCATTATGTAACGACATCTAGCGCACAATGGAGTAATTAACTAGCGCAAACACTCCGAATGGCGTTTTATATGACTTTGTACATAACCATCCATACTGAAAGTGTAATGGGAAATGTAGGCGAAATTGGACTTTATTGTTATTGGTTTTAGTTGAAATTAATTTGCTGTATGATTCTGCTTTATGTTTAGTATCTTGAGAGGATATGTAGATCATTCATGTTGTTGGTGAGAAGGATTGTTTTCTTAAGAACTACTTTATGTTAGACATATTACAGATGTAGTGCATAATTGTTTTTCATCGTACTTTCTCGGAAACGTTCGTATTTGTCATGCTACTTCAGTCAACCTCAGTACTTTTTGTACCGAGACTGACTGAAATAGCAAGACACGTTCATACGTTTCCGTAAAAATACAATGGCAAATAATTATGCAACTGAAGTTTCTAACGCATGAAAAATATGTATAAGAGAGGTAATTAAAAAAACGCGTAACTTTTAGACTTATTATTTTCTTCGAGTTAGTTAACTTCCAAATGTAGAGGTGATAATGATGAAACAATGTCTATTATTTGTAATCACAGATTGTATTTTTCGAGTTTAGGAGGTATAAATTGTACTGCATAGCCGTGAAGGGAATTGTTGGTTACTTCGTCTTAATGAGGTTAAATATTTCGATTTATCCGGAGGTTTTAGGGTTTAAAGGGAAAGGAATAAAATTGTATTTCATGTTAACGAGAATTTGCCTTATCGAGGTCAGCGTTATCCCTCGATCCTCTGAAGAACCTCCTCCCCTCAGTGGAACCTCTTCCACTGTAATAACAATACATTGTACCGGAATGTCTCCACGCTCATAAAAGCATGAACACCACACGGCATTAGTCTCGATTAGGCTGAATTATCACTCACCGTTATTGCAACATTAGTGCAGCTTAGAACCCGGTATAATTGATATAAACGCGACTGCCGCATCTGCTACAGGCTTTACATATGCGTTACATATTGCCGAATGGGAACGTACGATAATTATAAAGATAATAAAGTTACGTTTGAATATTTCATTGGCGTTTTAGTAATTACCGAATAGCGTAACAATCGAAATTATCTGATTTTTAGGGTTCCGTACAAAACTTTGTTTACGGAACACTTATGGGATCACTTCGGTCCTGCAATCGGTTATTTTAGGTTACAAGAGTTATAATAAGTTGTAAAGTATGTAGTAAAAGTAAAACCAGGCACAACAATCGGGTATCATGAGAAAAGAAAAAAAAAATTAGAACTTTCTTACAAGTAAAATGCCCTCTAGGGCCGAAACGTATAATTTTAAACCCGTTTCATAGATAAACAATGAGCCATTTTCAGAGTATGAGAAATGACAAACGTCTTAATTAAACACAGGCGCTAACGATTTCATAAACCTAGATTTTCTTACTTTCTCGTAGCAAAAGCTATTGGTCTGATACGTTGTCCATGAATCGATGTTATATAATTTTGAAGTAAGTATGTAAATAGATAGTTCTCTACAACGACTGTATCATTTTTTTTTTCGTTACACAGATGCTGTTCCCGACGTGATATCGTCGAGCAGCGTGTTCTACCAGTACCGGGAGGGCTTCAACAACGCCGTGCGGCGGAACGTACGCACCAAGGACTTGTTATAGCGAATGTATAGTTTTAAATCAACCTATGCACACCGCGTTTTGTTAACGCGCCGTTGACGCGCATTTGTATCGATACACACGCGATACGAAAACCGAATTCCTCGCTCATCAAAGGCGCGTTAAAAAAACGCGTTGGGCATAGATCCTTACATTTAACAAAAATCGTGTAACAGCAACCTTTACCTTCTACGAGTTTTGATATAAATACGCTATATTATGCGCGACTTGTTATAGCGAATGTAGCGTCAGGATAACTAATAATTAGTATTTAGTTATCATTTTTAGAATTATGAAACGGCAGTCTTTAAGTTTTACGTCTTGATAGTTAAATTTGTTTTGTTGCTACATTAATTTAATCATTCCTTCTACGTATTGTTTTAATGAACTAAAAAATTAAGATACGCTTGCTTTTTTAATTTGTTAGATAAGTATCAGACAGTGGCAGGTCCACTTTTTGGAGTAGGTATTTTATTCATTTTCGATGCAAATGATTGTTTATTATAAGCCACAATAATGTGCTATCACTGTAAAACTGTATCACTGAACTGGGTACAACAATGTCCACAACATCATTTTTAAAAGTAAAATAAAACCAATACACCAGATTACGTTGTTTCACTATACACCCAAAACCCCCCGCACACATAAAGTGCAAACTTGCATAGTTATCAATGTTTATTCGGTAGTAAATAGGGAACTTAGCTCGCCACCTGCGCCGCAACTTGGCGCATAAATCTTGGCTAGTTCTGCGGTTTACTGCGACGATCACCTGATACACTCACTTATGTGTAATCTTTAATCCCACCAAAAACATTTCATGTAAAGTGTTGCCAAGACTAACATGCGCCTATAGTTTTCACACTAAAAAGTTATCAGATCTCTAAATACCAAGACTTTTACTACTCCGTTAATCCTAACTGTACTTACAAGCTCTAACACTATAAAGCCTACATCTTGGTCCAACAATACAGTAGTAGTTATAGGCCTTTAGAGTTGTGACATCCATCAACATGATGAAACGAAATTAGTCAGATCTCGTAGTATAGATCCAGCTCTAACTCTATAGATCCATCATCTTGGTCTAACAGTACACCTTGGCCGTTTCATTTTTTCACACACAGACATGCTTCGTGGTGAACTTTTGTGACAGAAACGAAACGGCCAAGCTGTACTGTTTGACCTTGGGTAATGCTAGATTATCCAAGCCGAAACTACGGGGGTTCGAAAATACGACGAAACGTGCCGAGAAAAGATATGCACTGCCTTTTGTCTCGTCTTGGCGGGGGCACGGCCGTGCCACCAGATACGTATGTTCCCATCATAGAGATTTGGATTCGAATTAGAGTTGTGTTTTGTTTCATAGTAAACGGAGAACGTTACGGCACTACTCTAATTCGAATCAATGAAGATATCACGATATCAGTATTTGGACGAAACCTTCGCGTAATTAGCATAGAACTTCACTTACAGGTAAGTTCGTTTAATCTCTTATAATCCTGGGTTGCAATTTGAGTGTTACATAATTGACAAATAACATTATTTTGTTTTCATCACTTAAACACTGAGTAGTGGTTTCAGTTCACTTACCACGGTCGGTGCCCAACTTAAGTAGGGACCCAAGTTGCCATACTAATTGTATAGAAAAGGTGGATACTTATGCCAGGGAACCGACTGTACTAACTTATCTTCGTGTGACTACTTTACGAGAAGAAATGTACGAACTACTAACAAAATACTTAGATCACTAAATCACATACTTTTAATTTCAAGATCAAAATACTTGCATATTAAGCACAATAAAATATACGACATTGAGACAGACTGGAAAGTGCCCCCTTTCGAAAAAAAATCTAAATCGGTCCAGTCGTCCTCGACAAATCGGGGAACATCCCGATTCCGACGAATTGAGAACTTTCTACTTTTTGCATTCGTACAAAATATTCTAGAATTCCCCTTTCCAATGTTCAGAACTTTCTCATCCACCTTTCTTTTAATTGACACCTGTTCAAAAAACTCCCGCAAACTAATCACCACAATTGAGAAAGCATAACCCAAGTTTGTAAGAAACAAACCTTTTATTGCCAAACTTGGTTCATAAATACATCCCATAAAATCTAAGCATTTTCATTAGTTAATGAAAAATGGCTAAACTCCGAGATATACTGTTGTTCTTGCTCGAACAGTTGCAAAAATAACGTAAATCATTAGAAATAATGGGTTTCACGAAATGGACGACAGACTCGTAGGTAGCACAAAGTAATATTATATGTAGGTAGTAATGAGCGTAGTTATAAATTACAAGATGTCTACGTAAAGGCCAGAAGTAATTATATGATAAGTGTTTTTAACACATTCCCTGCCAACGGTTACCCGCTTTGTAGAGGAAAGCGTCTACGAACGGAGAACACGCCGAGCGGATTCGTTTAAGTTACTTTTTTTTATATCAAATTATGTAACTCTTGTATTACTCAGCCTCTTCTCTCTCTGTTTGTGTACATACCTTTATACCTACCTGAAAATCGTGGTCAGACGTCATATGGATAACATGCTTCCATGGGCTCGTTTGTAGACAGTTACTCTTGTGGAAAGCGGAAGCAGGGGGCCAATACCTGCGACATAAATATGTTCTTAAACGACACCTCGTCTCTTGCGGGATACCGACTGACTGCTGGGAGGGCATTGCATTACAAAGATCGGAATGGCGTTCTAGTGTTCATAAGAAAGTAGATCAGTTTGAGCAGCAGCGTCTGGAAGACCTAGATGCTAAGCGTCATATCCGCAAGACGCGACCTAAGCCCTCCTACACGTACCTACACTCGCAACTCAACTGCACAACTCCATTGCGCATCGTGTGACCGCTTGGAGGATATAATCAAACGGATGTCTGTAATTTTCTGTACAAAACAGTCTGCCGATTTTTGCGGGGGAGGGGAACGTCAAATGTATGCGTAACGTAAAAATAGCCATGTCAGATAAACGTCAGTCCATACATTGTGTATGACCATTGGCCGCCTATTTTCGACAGAGGGGAAAGCCTGTTAATGGCTACTCCGTTTAGTTGTATCCTCCAAGTGTGACCGCATCTTCAAGACAAAGTTTGGTTTTGCGAGCCACATTAGGGCATTTCATAATCCGGATAAGAATTGTTGATGGAATCGCCATTGCCGGATACGGCAAGGAAGGAGGAATTCCATGGGCTCCAGTTTGTAGACGGTTATATACGCTTACATACTTAAGTGTACGTTTGAGGACTTTCAATTCATAATTATTTAATAAATCTTTATACTAATTACGAATATAATCTATACGTCTTGTAGTCGATATATAGGTTAGGTACCACATAACAAATCATTTTACAAGTTCAAATGGTTATCTAATGTAACGCTTGTTATGCGTGGCAGGCCGCGTAGCCAACGTGCCAATCCCTTACGCTCCATAGCGATCGAAACGCAATTCTAACTATCGCACTAAAGGCCCCAGTACACAATGGGCCATCGCCGGCCACTCCAAGGGACGCAGCCATGCGGTAGAATGAGATAGCAATATCACTTGCTCCCTAACGCATAAATGCGTCCCTTGGAATGGCCGGCGATGGCCCATTGTGTACTGGGGCCTTAATATGTAAGAGTGATAGAGACACAAAGCGTTTTGTTGTCGAAGCGATTGTCAGCTTGGCTAGGCAGGCTGTGCAGCAAATCAGCATCATCTTGGCCTTATGTTGAAGCAAACTTAAGAAGAAAAGTTTTTCACTATAAATAACTTCTCTTTTGAATTATTTGCTGTTTTATTAAAAAATTGCATTGTCTTTTTTACTGACACTTAAGCCTTTATAAGGCAGAAGTGTATATTTATATTTATATTTACATGTATATTTCCCGCACGATTTTGAACTTTGTTACAAAGTGATATGGTAAAATTTTGTATAATTTCTGTCACCCTTATGCCTTATAAAGGGTTAACACGCCTTATGTGTTGAACCTTTGGACCGCTTTGTGTCATGTCCAAAAATATTACTTGTCACGTCATGTCAATATCATTGGTACAAGCTAACCAATATGAAAGCATGCGCGTGCTACGCGCTACGAGCGTATCCGATAACATGGGAAAAACCGTATGGAGCGAAAAGCGACTACGGACTGAGCACCCGCCTGGCGGTTCGTAATGCGTTAAAGGTTCTTGGCATTAAAAGGCACAGGTCAGGTGAAATTAGAAAACAAACAAAATCTCATGTACATAATAGTTTATTTTGCAATAATTAAAACAACTAGGTATTTAAATGTGCCTAAGGTACGTATATATTAAGTATAATATTTATATTATCATACAAGTACAGTCAGCCCCAACAATTCCACGGTTCGTGCATAGTGCAGTGGTCGTCTCCCGGCTCTCTATGTATGTACAATATGGGGCGGACTGTACGTCTACTTACAATACTATGTTATATGTATTGTATATCATAACTGTATTAACATTTGTTCCGAGTGGTAAGTATTATTGCAATATACATACGACTATAAAGAAAGACGGTTGCCACCAGATGTGTCAGGGCGGTAAGTGTTAAAAATATGAACGTGCACTTTAACGCTAATGAGTTAGAAATACAATAGAGCCTTGCGATTGTCAATACAATAGAACCTTGTTTATTCGTAATCTGGCCGTAACTGTCACTGTCGCACTATTAGTATGGGAGAGTGATAAAGCGATTCGATGGCGAAGGGCAAGCGATCGTCACCTTGGCTAGGCCGCCTGGTTCATTATTCTTTGTCGATAATTTTAGTAAACAATACAAAACAAGCGCCATGCACAGAACCAAGAAACCAACCAAGAATATAAGTTTTTAACCTTTTCAATGCTTTTCGTCCCATGCTAAAATGTGGCTTATACGCCAAATGGTTGCAATATGAAGAGCGAAAATAAACCTTATCTGTCAGCAGGAAAATTGCTTTGACAGCGTCCGTCATAGCCTTTTTAGTAGCTGTTGGCGTCATGGGCACGACAGCACTCGACCACTTTAGTGGCTCTTGGCGTTGAAAATGTTAATATGTGCATTGAAATTAATATTATATGCATATGCAAAGTACTTTGTAAGATCGAAGTTTATCGACATTTGAAAACTCTCCGTTCGTCTTGATCGTCATGCCTTTTTCTACCTACATAAGAACAGGCATAAGACCGATTTTTCAATGGACAGAACTGTTCTTTTAGCAGAAATGTTAAGTATAGTATCAAACATATAATACAATAATTATTATATTATTTTAAAAGTTATTTATTTACAAAACTACTTAACTACAGACACCGTACAAACATCGAGTCACTGAACAATAAAAATCACTGTTTTCATCAAATAAAATTTCCTGACGGAGTTTTTTAGTAAAAGTATTTAGTTAAATACAATATTATACACTATCTTTCATATTTCGTATTTGATGAAAACAATGACTGATTTATTTACATTTTTTCCTATATATTATATGACACATAGAAAAGAAATATTCACAACAGCTTTTGGTCGAATACTGCAATGGTATAAAAGTATTTACAAGAACTAAGTAAAAAATAATTCCAAATAGGTATAGGTTTTATATTTCTGTAATAACTAGGATTCCAACACACATACATTATAATAGGTAAATGTGATCTTACAATTTTTACGTCTAATGAAACAAAGTGTCATTCAAAGTGTTGCTTGCTATGTAAACAAACCGCCATATCGAAACTGTCTCTGAATGATGAATTTACTAGTGACTTTTGTTTACATAGCTAGCAAGACTAAATAATGACACTTTAAGTAGGTATTAACTCGGTTTGACACTGCAGTGCATCGTAATCCTTCTAATTATTATTTTACTTTCACAAATCTCATCAGCAATTCAGCATACTTACCCATTTATATATCTGATACTTGTTGTTACAATACAATTTGGCACTTACACTTTCAAAACGTGTACCTAGTTTAATTTGGTATAATGAAACACAATTACAGTATATAATGGAATGAGCAAAAAATATCCTAAGCTAAGGGTTATGGCACATAGTTTGGCATGACTAATGTAATGGCACAAGAATCCACAGTTTCCTCGATTATTAAGTTTACTTATACTTAAAATACATCTGAACACAACATTTTTTTTACTGTTGCACTGTATGGGTATTCGCAGTTGATATTACGAAATTTACGAACTTATTTACAGAGTCTGTCTTATCCTCAAGCGGCCTACCATACAATAAATATTGGCAGTCACATTTAAAACAATGGTATTAGAATTGAATTTGTTTTGTTTTAAAATCGAACGAAACAAACAAAAGCAACTCTGTTCTATTAACTCGTAATCTTATACCTTTAAACGAGCAATTCTTGTTTATTTATACATTTCGGGAATCTTGGCAACGGCTCTAACGGTTGCGATGAAATTTAATTGGTACCTATATATGGGAGTTTTCGGGGGCGAAATTGTCTTATCTCTGGGAAAACGCGCATTTTTGAGTTTTTATATGTATTCCGAGCAAAGCTCGACCTCCCAGATATTAATGATTTTCATTGGAGGTCATTTGTACTAGTAGGCATTAGGAGCGCGGAATGCAAGAGGTTATAACATTTGTTGATGTGTATTTATGAAATGAGTAGAGTAGGTATGTATTTATTTTAGATTATTTCCAAAATACCATAGTGGACCTGCATTACTTCACGAGCTAGTAGGTTTACTCGATGATAGCCTCGGCCAAATAACAAACAAACACAAACAAACACAGTAGACAAAGTTGTTTACGAATAATCATTTTACAATCTTTATTTGTGAGATTGTGGTTTTTAGAAGCCCATCTGGTATTAAATCTCTGTATTTCATGATCCATTCGACGACCCATTTTGCGTCATAAATTAACATAGGTACTATAAATTAGTTAATATCTTCCTACGCTTCTTCAGAACTCGTGTCCGACTGTTAGGGCCACTTGCACCATCGCTCTAACCCGGGGTTAAGCGGTTAAACCATTAACCTAATGTCAAATTGTACTGGTAGCCATGGTAACTCCAGGTTTCACCGGTTAACCCCGAGTGCAAATGGCTCTTAGGGCCACTTGCACCATTCACTAACCCGGGGTTAACCGGTTAAACCTGGAGTTACCAGTACAATTTGACACTGGGTTAACGGTTTAATGCGTTAACCCCGGGTTAGTGGGATGGTGCAAGTGGGCCTTACGGGTTTAGTCTACATTTTTCTGCGGCTCTGGGTGGTTTGGCGGCGGCTCGTGTGGCAACAGCGACATGGGCAGCGGCGGCAGGTGCAGCGGCAGCGGCAGGAGCGCCCGCGACTGGAAGCTGGCCAGGGAGTGCAGCAATGCTGCCGAGTGCTCGTGGGCTTTACGCCGGAGCTCCGCCACGCTGGTTGAACGGGCTTCCTCTTTGGGACAGCAGGGGCAGGGGGCGCCCCAACCTGAGGGAAATATGAGAGTTTAGAGATAAAACGACCAGCTTAAAAGAGAATTAATACGTTTGGTTAAGCGCAGCTTTACGTTAAATCTGTACATACACAGCCAATACAAAAACATTTAATTTTATACGATCTTCATGCTTTTACAGAATACAATTGTATTAAAGATGTTATTCCGGGAGAAAATATATTCAGCTTAGGTGACAAGCCCGTTGTATCAGGGGTAACTCCCTCTGGAGTTAGAAAAAAATCGTCTACCTCTGTAGACGATTTTTTTTCTACACGACTGCTTTCACAACTTGATTATCTCCCTCATACTCTCTAGTTGTCCGAGGCAGTGGATTCATGTTTCATTAACATCTCCGATTATATTCTGCTTTGCATCCAGCTCTGTAAGCTCCCTACTTTGCCTATGCCTAAATCAGACTACGTTAGGAGTTCCCAACTGGCGTGAAGTGGTAAGTATACCTACAGGAAAAAAAACCCGACTGTCGTGGCTTCCAACCTCCGTGGCGACCTGACATAGACCAACTGACTGACTGGCAGATTAAATACATATTTGGAACTACGGACATTTAAATTCAAAATTAAACATAACAACGACACGCAAAAATACCAGTTCACAACGGACAGCCACCAAGATCAGACAGACAGTTCACCGACGAATTGAGAACCTCCTCCTTTTTTGAAGTCTGTTAAAAATGTGGGGTTGGCTTGTGTCAGAGACTAAGATTACTTTGAAATAGTGTGTAGCAGGGATGTTGCGAAGATCCGCATCCGCATCCGCAACCGCGGAACTTCCGCATTATTTTCAACATCCGCATCCGCATCCGCATCCGCATGAAATCGATGCGGAGCTTATGCGGATGCGGATGTCGAACAAGTCGGCCCAGGAACGTCTTAGCGGCGGCGTAAGTGCTAGGTAATTTCGTCATTACCTATAACAAAATCGTCTAGATCCAGAAAAGTCGGCCAAGTTACTGTTTATTAAATATGACGCACCTATATTCTTGCTCAAATACTAAACGTTACGTTTTTTTTTTAATAAAAAAAATACTAAAAATGTAATATTTGACGTTTTCTAAGTACCTATTCTTGACATCCGCATCCGCATCCGCATCCGCGGATGTGAGCCTTTAAATATCCGCATCCGCGGATGTCAAAAAATCTGCATCCGCAACATCCCTGGTGTGTAGCTCTTACCTTTCAAGCTGGGGAAGAAGGGTTGCGACAGATGGTTGAGGTGCTGCGAGAGGTGGCTGAGGTGCGGGGGGAGGAACAGCGGCGGCGCGGGGGGCGCGTCTCCCGCCGCCGCAGGCGATGCTCGGTAGGCGCTTGAACTGGAACAATAAAGAAAAATTCAATACAATATGTAAAACAGTATTTAAATTAGAACATATATGTAATTTATGAAATTATAAGTATGTTTAATTAATTGAATGAAATTTTAATCTTGCGTGAAACAAAGACATATTAAATATATTAAACACACTTACACATGACACTTACGAAGTGAAACATGTCGAGCGTTTTTCGACTTAAAATACGTGAGTGACCCGTTTTTAATATATTTAATTGAATGAAGATTATGTGAATGCTACTTTTGATAGGTTACACTGGACCCGCTTGGGTACTACGCGAATTCCACGCCACCCAACCACGATACCCAATCAAAGTCTAAGGGTAGCATTCCATTTCTGACCGCAGCTGCACTACTGGTAGTGAACGCGTCGCTGTCACTGTCAATTTCTATAGTATAATGAACAATAGTGCAGCTGCGGTTGGAAATGGACTGTCACCTTAAGAAACCAATTAGGTATACCTATGTGACGTTATCTATGAAAAGGGACCTTATTGTTGATGGCGGTTACGCCATTATTAACGATGCTCCGATATAAATACAATGCCGCGCGACGCTGTGCGGCGTAAGCGCCATCGACAATAAGGTCCCTTTTCATAGATAATGCCCCATATAATCATTTATAGGTACATCTGGGTCGGTTCATTTCACAGGTAAACTTTGGATGTCTTAGAGGTAGACATATAGCCACTATTGGCGTCAAAATCGTAATATTTTCTAGAGGTACCTACAACACCTCTTGTGGTACTTTTTATTTTTTTCGTTCACAATGCGATTGAGTTGGCACCTCAGTCATACTTTCTGCCAATTATATTTTACACAGAAGTAATGATGGTCCAGGTTGTACCTAAGTAATAATGATACGTATTGATAGAGTTGGTTTTGAATGAATTTTTTCAGGTTTCATAAAATCATTTTTTTTGTCAGTTCTAAAGTTTCTAGCTACCTGAAAAAGTTAACCAAATCTCTGAATAATGCGCCTAGCGATGCCCTCATAGAATATGCAGGCTTCTTTAAATCTGGCCCAATCTGCAGCGATCGATGCAAGGGCTGTTTTCCCGAATCGCGAGGGCGCGACACCCCGTGGGCAGCCAAGCGGGCCGGCCACGCCTTGTGACAAGTCACGGCAAGGAAAATGCTTAGACTGACGATGTATCTGTCCTTGTGAGATTGATATAGGATCTAATTTCGCTTGGCCTGAGTAACAATCGCTTTTTAACCAAATCAAAGCATAGTTACTTAAAATGGTAGGATGTTTGTAAGTCGTTTGATAAACCTAGCATATATTTAGAAGATCCGAATCGAGGAAATCCAATCCAAAAAGCGTTCCAGCGTTTAAGGGAGAGAGGATGACCCTCGTTCCGGGTCTTTCCTGATGCAGAGGCTGTCCATCGCGGCTCAGCGTGGCAATGCGGCGTGCGTGATGGGCACCTTTGCGTCTGGAAGGGCGCGGGACGAGTTGTTTGACTGAGTTATGGCCTTGTTGAGTTTAGTTTTAATTTAGTTTATAGTTAACTTTAATGTATTTTTAATGTAAATTTGTTTTCTTTTCTTATTATAAGTATAATAAATATTTTTAAATCTTGGATTACATTTAATATCCAAAAATATAATAAGTCAACTGGTTGCTTATTGTCATTTCTTTTTTTAAAGAGTTCCATATTTCATTTTGGAATTTTTAATGTGTTTGAATGCATTTTTATTTCTAAAGTGCCGATCAGAATTAACACAAATATAATATATCCTAACTTAACTTTCTACATGACAGGTACTCGTACCTTTTTCAAGAATGAAAAAATAGTGTTGATATAATATGCATTCAGACAAATTGAGTGAATGATGATGTTCGCAAAAGGTACATCGGAGAAATAAAACCTGTAGGTAAATAAACCTACCTACTACTTACTACGTACCTACCTACAGAACTACGGGCATTCTTATAAATAACGATTTAAGCTAAAAATGTGGTAATCATAGTATGAAATGTCATTTTAGTCTACCGAATAAAAAAATAGACTTTTAGGTACCTATCCTAATTAACTAATTACGTTTAAGCAATTACACGGGCTCGCATGCAACTCATTAGCGCGGTGACGCGATTATCGCGCGCTAATTGCAAATACCTACCGCGGCATGTAATTACGCCAATATTGGTTTTAACTTTAAACCGATCAACTAATACGGTTTCGGTTAGCTGTTCCGTATTCATACAGTCGATAGGCAGGAAATTTACAGCTGTACTAAAAGTTACACATATTAGTAATTGACAATTGACATAATCATTTATTTACAAACAAGATATATACAGTGGTATTACTAAAAGGAAAAATTAAAAACTAGCTTAAATCTAAAATAGGCCCTTGAGGCATTGTACCAAGGATGCTGGCGACATTTCCTCGCTGTATCGCAATGCTGATATACGTTGTGCGAGGTAGCCGCCAGCTACGTCACGTCAACCAGACGCTTCGCGATTTCTGCGAACAACTTATGCGCGCTGGGAGCCCATGGACCTAGATTAGCAATTTAAATAATTTTGCCCAGCCGTGAGATCTAACATTAGTAATGAAATGCTCCAATTTTCGTGCAGTCGTATAATTTCTTCATTTCTTAACTGCTGCACGACCAGCAAAGGTGATGTTTTCTCCATTCTCCAAAGCCGTAAAGGGGGCTCTTACAAAGCGAATAAGCACGCGCTTCCCAAACTGGGCAAAGGCCAGAGCCATGGTGAAATAATTGGCAAGCAAGCAAGTGATCCGGTTAGCCCGCTGACGCTGCAGACAATGAAATAACGGCGAGGTGTCGCGCCGCTCGCCCATTCCCTTAGTGCATACTTGATGAGTGGATGGAGGGTACGAGCGAGAGCGGGAGCGTGTGCGTGAGCATGTTACATATTGAATAATCCATTTAAAGTGAGAAAGGTCGGATATATTTCCATTTAGTATGATTCACCAAGTGGTGCGTTCTGAATGAAAGCGCATGAGTCACTATAATCAAAATACCCAAATCGATGTGTGTGTGTGTGTGTGTGTGTGTGTGTGTGTGTGTGTGTGTGTGTGTGTGTGTGTGTGTGTGTGTGTGTGTGTTTTCCAATGTAAAATGAACCGTAAACTGCTAATGAATCAATTTCCTTGACTGTACAGCCAGCAATACTATTCGCTTAGCATACAATAGTACATTACATGCATACCTAGGGAGGTGAATTCGTAAATGCTCCAGATCGCAGGTGTTTGTGTAAATATAAAAATAATAAATATGCGATCTGGGGCTTTACGAATTACCGCCCGTGGTTTGTATAAAGTTGTACGTTGGTTGTAGTCTTGCCTTGGCCAGGAAGTGAGATTTTCTTCTCGCGTTCTTTTCTATGCAGGGGGGGTCACTTTTCTCTGCAGCTGACTGTACCTACACCTCATGATATAAGTAAATATGAGTATGGTAACTTACTAATTAATTACTCGCTCCTAGCTCGCAGCTTGGACCACACCGGGCCACGAGCCAAATTAAATGTGTCGCCTTTAAAGCACTTTGATTTTATCTTTCATGCCGGCTTCGATGTTGTTCCATTTATTGCATTTGCCTTTGAGGTAAAGAGCTTGTTAAATGTATCACGTGAAGTGCGAGGGCTTTCATGTCGGAATTTTAAAAGTTGATATAATTTCGGATAGGTATGTATATTAAGGCTGATTTTTGTGTATCGTGGTGTGAGTTAAATATAAAATATGGGAATTCAGGAAAAGTTAGGTAGGTTTTATAAAGGCCCTAACATACTTTTCTAAGCATGTTTTATGAGTAGTATTGTTAGTTTTATTTGAATATCTAATACCTATATATTTTCTATTCTAGAGAATAATTTATACTAATTATTCTGAATAATTAATGTTTTAGAGGATACAAGTACCTACTAAATTGATTCGTTGATTAACTAAATAAATAAGTACTGAAACTAGTTCCGAAAGATTATTAAAAAGCTGTCGAAACGATTCCTACCGTTTTTATAATTAAAATAATATTTGAGCTGTATATAGATGAAAACCAGATAAGGCACAGAGCGACAGCTCCAAGCTACCTAAGTAATTATAAAACCTTATTATTAAATCCATTATCATCTCAAAATTCGCACTCACCAAACGTCAAAATGCAAATCTCGTGCGTTCATTTATTAATCAAAACTACTAAAGGACATTAAGGATCAAATTGATTCCCTTTGTGAGTCGCAATTCAATTCGCCTGAATATTCATATTAGCTCCTCAAGGCGGTAGATGTCGCTGAAACCAATTAGTGCGGACGGTTCGTTACGTTCGCGGCTGGACCTAAGTACCTACCCGGCTGGAATTGAATTTTATAACTAAACTAGCGACCCGCCCCGGGTTCGCACGGGTTAACAAATTATAGATAAACCTTCGTCTTGAATCACTCTATCTATTAAAAAAAACCGCATCAAAATCCGTTGCGTAGTTTTAAAGATCTAAGCATAGAGACAGACAGACAGGGAAGCGACTTATTATTATACTATGTAGTGATGTACTTGAATAGAAAGAAAATGAGTAATTTATCACAATACATTGGAAATTTTACAAATATCTGGGAATAATAAAAAAATACAGTTTTTAAATTTTTATACTTTAAATGCCTTAAAGTAACTTCCAAATAGGAAAAAAATAATGATACCATTCGATTCCTTACATTTTATTTAAAAAAATATTGTATGGCAACCATATACATAAACGCAATATTTCACCGACAAAATCGCAATTACCTTGTTTTCCATAACGTTAAGGTGACAGTCCATTTCCAACCGCAGCTGCACTACTGTTCATTTTACTATGGAAATTGACAGTAACAGCGACGCGTTCAGTACCAGTAGTGTACTGTACGCGTCGCGACCTTTAGGTACATGGTGACGTCATATTGCCATTTTATATGAAGCGTTTCGTCGGTAAAGTGCGGGTGCCAGACTTTGACCATCATTTGTGACTTTTGTATTGCTTTAAGACAATGGGTCCCATACAGACATTTGATCCTCAAAACAAACCTGATCGACTGATACCATTCATAAAAACTTGTGAAATACCCTATTGCTGTGGAAACAATTTACTGACTATATTTCGTTATTAAGTATTAATCATTATTTTTAGTGACTTATAGTGGGTTTTTCACTTATAAACTAACGCATACAGGTGCAAATAAGCTGCACGGCGAGCAATGTCAAGTCAATACCAAACAACCCCTTTTTTATCAGTTAAGTACCTATTATTACTCGTAGACCTTAGTGCAATTCGCTAGCACCAAGCTCAAGTACGAAAAAGTTGCACGGGTAAGTGGTATCAAAATGAATTTAATTTCAGTTTAGTACCACTTGTTATCAACAACCTTCGAACCTACCACACGTAGCGTCTACGAACTTATTTCGCTACGCAGCGGAATAATGGTGCTACGGCGTAGCACGCGCAATTTCGAACCTCGAATCAACAAGGGGCCGTATTCAGAAACGGTAATTTAATATTGATAATAATGACAGTTCAATGCTAGTTTGTCTCACTTGTACACAGGTGCATGTACTGTACCTACACTAGAGCAAGCACGTACAAAAGCTCTTTCTCATGTCAAAATACAATCAACATTTAATTAAAACGTTCCAGATTTAACCAACTAACATACTACAGTTTAACCTTGTATTAACGGTTAACTCCGTGTTAGTTAGCTAATCCGGGAACGCGCAAGTGGCCCTTACAGTCTCATTATTATTTTTAATTGAATTGAATTGAAAATATTTATTTCAGATTCCATATTTGTTAGTATAACATAGGAATAATGTTAATTTTTCTAAATAATATAATACTACAACTATATGTACATACCTAAACTATTTTCTAAATTTAAGAAATCCTATAACTTGGCGAATCCAATGCGCCAGTATAGGATTCTCAAGCCTCTCTGCAATGACCTCCAGAATGCTGTTGGTACTGCCCCTAAGCCTGCCCATCATCGAGACGATTCTCTTTCGCATGACTGCGTAAAAATCGTCTGTACATGGGCCTCAGCGAACATGCGCGATGCACTACACCATGTCGGCAGCCTAACCTTTATTTTGACACGCCCATAACCAAGCGTCTCCAATCTGATTAATTCTAAAAGTTCTCAGCCAACTTGGGTTGATTGTCGACTATGCTTACTTAATAGCATAGTTTACTTCACACACTATCCCAATCTAATTGGCCGCCTTTGAAGCCCCGTGAATAAATGATCAAATATAGCGTAACGGAATACACACTTGCTACAAATGAAAATTAATTATGTATGGTGATAAATTGACAGTAATTACATGCAGGGGCGCTGTTCTGTCGCTTAATTTGAAAAGGGTGTATGTCATGTCAAGTTTGATTGGTTTATACGTCATGCGGTGATGGGGATGTGAGATTATGTCGTGACGGCGTCGGTAAAGGGTTTAGGCATGTTTCCTTGGAAGATTATGATTATCTTATTAATATGGAGGCATATTTGACGACATTCGGTAATTTGGTAAGATAACTACAATCTTATGCAAAATAAAGTTACTGCTACAAAATAGGTCATAATTAATGTCGTTTAGAAATAGTCGCTCAGAAGTGTTTCGTAAAGAGTGCAATTTTCATCACACATGGCTATAAATGGTGCTATTTCACGCAGCGGGAGAAATCACAAAAATATCCCTGGGGAGATAAATATTTTTGTAAGCATATAATATAACTTAGTCACATTTGAATACCCAAATCTAGTCTTCAATTCACTTCAGCCTGTGGTTGTCGTGAATCTATAGACTCTCGTTTGCAATATTTCACTTACCCCCCTCGTTGGACAATGTACTATTGCTACTTACAGCATTATGAAACTTCCCCGCCGCTATTGTAGGGTTTTTGGTATTTAGCATACCTATTTAAGGCCGTGCATCGAAAAATAACAGGATCTTAGAAAGGTGGCAGTGGCTAGCCCCGGAAACAAACAGTAGTGATTTTCGGATATATGTTTCTTGACTATATGATAAGACATTTCGTAGTAGTCGAAACACGAATGCTTAAAATTTTCTCGATAGAAAATAAATCCAAACTTACGTGTTCATTTTTCGGTTTTAGCTTCGTGCAACTAGAAAACACATCCATATCCAGCACAACCCACCTTACAGCAAAGGTTTTCATCTCGTCTTAACTTTCAAAGAACTAAATATTAACTTATTATCCTTTACCGATGGATTTATTATCGATTTTTGATTTTATGAATTCAACAGCAAACGCCCATTTTACGCAGTTCCGTTTCTCTTTCTGTCATGCGTCAAAGTCATAAATGCATCCTTTATGCCAGTAATGTTAGATGGCCGTCGTGCCTCAAAGAGGTAAGACCTATGTCACTTCGCGCAGCGCTCCGAATTACGTAAAATGTTAATATCCAATAAACGTTGAGTCGTAACTCCATTGAGTAGTAACGGAATCGGAGGTAAACCTATGATGGTGCCTTCTTACAGGCCTATACGTTACGCATGTGTGCGTGTTTGCTTAGCTACGTCATGCTACGTCGAAATCTATACCTACTCTTTGTCAGTTACAACGGGTTAGGAAATTTCGACAGATATTGAAATGTATCGGTAGCTGTTTGGTATTTAGCCATCAGAATCTAAGCGTAACTTTTTGCTTTATTTTTGTTTGAAAATAAAATATCTATAAGAATACTTTTTTTCTATTGTAATGATAAAAATAAAACTAGTATGTTTCATACTCAAATAATTTAAAATAATTGAATAAATATTAAAAACTAATTGATATTACTCGTTTTAATTATTATATTATTAAGTTTGTTTGTATAAAATATTTTATTTCAATAATACGAAAAGTTATTATATTTAAGTACCACTAAAAAAGGTCTCTACTTACAAAAACTCACTTGCACGGGCCGGGGTTCGAACCCGTGACCTCCGGTTTGAAAGTCGCACGCCACTACAATTTCACATAAGTAATTTACAATGACATGATACCGTGGAAAAAGTGAATATTACAATGTACTGTGTTACTATCATTTTATAGTTTATTTTGGCTTGACAAGGAGGAATGAGAAAAACGTGCAGAGCGAGAGGATTAAATCTCTCTGTCCCTTTCTTAAAGTAGCCAATCCTAATTATGACATCTGTTTTGATATTAATTCTTTCAACATAATTTGTCGATGTTCTTTTTTATATCATCGAGAAAGATTTTTATTTAAAAAATGTGTTGAATTTATATGTTTTATTTATGTTTTTTTGGCATAAATTTCATTACTTTTGACAAATTTTGATTGTGATGACAAACGATTTGATGTGATGTGTGAAACGAACCATGTGATCAACGATTTATCTAATAAAACTTCATTTAGTCGAAAAAAATAGTTGTCTACTACCGGGTGGAAAAAAATTATGGGCCCTGGAGGGAAAGTGCCTTAAAACCTTAAGTTTGCTCATTTTACTTAAATGAAACATTATTGTTTTTTAAAGAAACAACTGCAAGATTTTTGAAGTGAAAACTTCTTTAGCGGCGCTAGGCACTTTATGAGGTGGGGAAAAAATGATAAACTCGAGACAGCGTAAGGCGATCATGTGACCGTAAGGTTTAGATGGCATTTAAATCAATAAAGAAAAACTCAATGACATTACATGAAAAAGGTTATAATCTTGTACGGGCTGAAATACGAGGATCTCACAGTATTATAACTATATATCACTCAAATATAATTCAATAAAGCTACATCTTGATGAAATCGCTAATAAAAGTGAACTCTAGTACTGGTGAATAAAACTCAAAATATCATGACCAAATAAATAAATTATTATAATTAATAAATTTGATTTTCGAATTTTAAACAAGCTCACTGACCAGCAATTTCGGAACCAAAAGTTTTCAATAGAAAGGAGGATGGGTCAATTATACATAGTGCTGCAGACATTTTGGACTAGTCATTGAGTTTTCACTTCTGTCGGCACTCCCGGAATGCAACACGTTGTTTTTTTTTAAATTCGCTTAATCGCGCCCGGGAATCGAACCTACTTTTTCCACACTATTAAAGAACACAAATGCTTTTCTTCTGGTAACTTAAATGTTCTATCTATCTTGGTGATATGTCAATGCAATCAAATAATCTGAAAAAATAATAATAACCCAATTTATGAATTCCGTTCCTTCAGAAAAATGCGAAATGTACGTACAATTTTTAGGGATATCGTACTTTTCCCAGAGACAAATTTAGTTGGCTAAGACACATTTTCACTGATTTGGGGTCTGTACTAAAAATCTAACATAATATGATAAGGACTTAATCGTTTTAAGCTCAAGAGTGAGTTTTCCTAAAGCTTTTTCTAAAAATTATGTCTTTATTAACGTTAGGAGTGCACTGCAGCATGTCAAATGTATGCCAAAATGTCAAGGGAGAGAACAATAAATTAAGTTTAAATTCCACTTCCACTCATCAGCAAAGTGATATAAGTATATCAGCAGTTTAAAGTTATTTTAGATTACAAAATTAGCGCATCAAAAAAATCAAAGTGCATAGAAAAAAAGTCTCCTGAGTCATAATAAAATTGATGTCTCTTGGGTCACCAGAAAAGTCACCAGGGAGAACGATGACCCAAATCACATTTAAAAGAAAATGTAAATTTTGTGTACTACCTACGAACATTTTTCAAAAAACTATGTTTTTATAACATATTAGACCCAGGATAGATCTAATACCTCTTTTCGTACCCCGGATAAAATGGTCGGCGACTAAAAAAGTAACTGAAACGTTACGTTATTAGGTTCACGATGCCGCGTTGTACCCTTGCCTTCGTTGCGATATGTTTGGTAAGTCAGGAGACTTAAAAAATGAGCCATGATTTTGGGACATATTAACAAATATTTTTTTGAATATATATTAATTTTAGCGGACTGTAATAATTTACCAGTTAAATTAGATGTAAATACCTTTTTAGTTAATCGTTAATATGATATATTAGTAGCAGTAAAACACTTTATTGTACAAAAAGACATATAAAACATGAAAAAACACACATCCTTCGTATATGGAAGAATATATTTTTCACACTTATAAGTAAAAACCAAAACCGATACGCGATTGGGATACGCTCTTTTTGTATGGGATAAAAAAAAATTCTCCTGGGTCACCAAGAAAAATCGACATATTAAAATAATTCAGTTCGTTTTTAAGTTCTAGTCAGATTGACTTTTTGGTTATTTGAGATAAATTACAATAACGCTTAGATTTGAAAAACATGATTTTCTATTTTGTTGCGATCGACCCGGGTAATAAAAATACGGCGAATTTGAACTTTTGTTTGTTGTCGTTGTAAAATGTATTAAAAAATAATGTAGGCACCCCTGACAATTGAAATTCAAAATTATCCAGAAAAAGCGGCCAAGTGCGAGTCGGACTCGCCCATGAAGGGTTCCGTATTTAGGGGATTTATGACGTATTAAAAAAAAAACTACTTACTAGATCTTGTTCAAACCAATTTTCGGTGGAAGTTTGCATGGTAATGTACATCATATATTTTTTTTAGTTTTATCATTCTCTTATTTTAGAAGTTACAGGGGGGGGGGACACACACATTTTACCACTTTGGAAGTGTCTCTCGCGCAAACTATTCAGTTTAGAAAAAAATTATGTTAGAAACCTCAATATCATTTTTGAAGACCTATCCATAGATACCCCACACGTATGGGTTTGATGAAAAAAAAATTTTTGAGTTTCAGTTGTTCTAAGTATGGGAAACCCCCAAAAAAAAAATTTTTTTTTCTATTTTTGTGTGAAAATATAATGCGGTTCACAGAATACATCTACTTACCAAGTTTCAACAGTATAGTTCTTATAGTTTCGGAAAAAAGTGACTGTGACATACGGACGGACAGACGGACAGACAGACAGACAGACATGACGAATCTATAAGGGTTCCGTTTTTTGCCATTTGGCTACGGAACCCTAAAAATGAGTGTTTCAAAAAGGCACCCTGTATTCCTTACATACCTAAATAATCTCTTATTCAATAAAACATATAATTACTAAACACTGTGATTTATTTCAAATAAATGCAAATCGATCGGATAAAAGATATTAATACCTACCTATACAACAATGAATACGAGTACAGTCAGCTGCAATAATATGTTACACACCGAAGGCCGTTTTGCGGTAGATCATGTTAGATCTTATTTGTAGAGCCATAAGAGCGTGTCACATATTTTTGCGGCCGTCGAAGAGTAACATATTATTGCAGGTGACTGTACCTATGAAAAATTCGAGGGTTAATAAAAAGCATTTCAACCAAAGCATTTATAATAATAACGACCATGGACGCCTGCAACCCCAGGGTTATTGTAACCCCATAACAATAAGGTTGAAATTTGCATTTAGTGACCGCAAAGTCAGGTGAGCGTAATCAAGTAAATCTGTTTTCGTCATATTTTATCAAAAATAATCTCTTTTCTGTTCTTGTGCTATTTTCTTATTATCAATACTCTTAACTTATATGCTATATACGCTGCTGCTTCTATGATGTTAACATCTTCCAAAACAACAATAAATATGCAGGTTTATGAATTAATTATTTTATTGTTTGCTATTATGAACAAGTAACAACGCCATCTGTTTCAATTTTTTCCGAATTTAAGTTTCTGGCCGACCGCAGCGACCACGTATAATGGTAGTTAACTTCTGTAACGTTAGATGGTGCTAAAAGGTCACACAAACTTCACGTGCGGCGCGAAGCGTTTCCATGTGTGCGTGTTAGCGGGGAGGGAAGAACTAGCGGGCGTGGTTTACGAAGCGCCAGACGCGGCTGCAGTAGGCCCTTAATTCGTTTTTAAAGTTACGGGTAGTTTGAAATAAGACCTAGCATACCTACTTAATAAGTTTTTAAAGTTAAGGGTAGTTTGAAATTGAAGACTTATTGGTTGGGTATAAAAAGAAAGACACTTGGCGGACAGCTCTCTTTTGGTTGTTGAGTCCTGCTAGCGAACGGTTGTCATAAGACGAGATTATTGTGAATTGGAATAAGACAAGAAAATAAATGATAAATATCTTCAAGGTGTTATTATTTTTACACTTCAGAAGTGTGCAGAACGTAAGTACACGCCTACTGCTATTACTTATTGATTTAGTGAGATAACTGATAACATGACCCTTATTCTGAGCTTGGAGATAATTAACTATACGAAATTCTAATGGATTACGTAAGAAATATGGTACTGGTAACATTTTTATTTAATTTAAATGAGTACCTGCATCATTTATTAATAATATTATGATGATTATGATTATAGGCTATCTAATTGCATATCAGTTAAACTTAGGTTAGTTTGACCCATAAATGTAATTAAATGGACATAATATCAATGTGTAATCATAAGAATATATGCGTCAGTTTGTCGAGAATTCAAAGTATTTAACCACCATGCCACCGACAGCTAGGCATAATAATGTTCAGTTAACAAAATCAAGTACACGTGTTCTTCTTAATAAGTAGATACGTGACTGTAGTTATTAACTTCTTTGCTACTTACTTACCCACACACATGTGGGAATTAGGCAGAATATATCAACACGTGGGTCTTGATATGTGTTGGTTGGAGTATTCAAGGGTGCCTTAATTTTCATTATTTCTTCACTACGGCGCATAGTTTCAGAGATAAATTGATATTTATGATTTATAACCAGGTCTCGCAATTTAATTGAAGATTTTGAGTTTTGATTTTGATCCTTAATGTTAAAATTTGTGGAATATAAGTAGATGGCTTACTATGCAAACGGGGCATTGAATTTTCAGTCATTTTTTTTGCTACGACGCATAGATTAAACATTATTTTGTCATATAATTCCTTTATAGTTTATAAGGTATTATGATATAGTATATAGGTATATGTAACACCGGATACTTTTACGTTTCATGCCGAGTTGTTGGAGAATATGGCTGACGATGACTCATGATGATCAACGGCGCTTGCGAACACCAGAAGCCTCGGTCTTCGCGAAAGGGAATGTAGCTGGAATAACAGCGGCAGTGAAAAAGGAATCCAGACCGAAGCAGAGTCCTGTTGTGAAAGTCAGGAGTAACCCCGCTTCGACAGCCTTAGCGAGAGGCACGCGCCACTGGACATCAGGTCATGTACACCTACTTTTACTATTATATTATGAATGAATTGATATGGTAATGTGTGTTAGATACCGTGAATTGCTTGACTTCATCTCGTTCATCGACATCTAGCACATATAACATAAGTATAAGATGAATATATTGCCAGAGGATAAGTTGAGAAAAATAAATTTGATGAACCGATAGAAACTATTACTGGTGTACCAATTATGAGAAATTTTTGCCTAAATATGTCAATGCGATATAATAACGCGTATATATCTTATCTTACGAAATAATAGATACGATCTATGAGTGGTTCTCAGCCGGTCAGGCCTTTGACCAACTTTTGTGATTTCTATTTGAACTGCAAGGAAGCTCCACATTTATAATGCCATCTGTTTATAAACAAAATTGGACAATAATTAGCTCATTAACGGCACATTTTCTGTGAATTGATTGATTTGTTGCTTTGTTTATTTATTGGTCGAGTATCGAGTAGGTATCGAGTATCGAGTATCGAGTATCGAGTATCGAGTATCGAGTATCGAGTATCGAGTATCGAGTATCGAGTATCGAGTATCGAGTATCGAGTATCGAGTATCGAGTATCGAGTATCGAGTATCGAGTATCGAGTATCGAGTATCGAGTATCGAGTATCGAGTATCGAGTATCGAGTATCGAGTATCGAGTATCGAGTATCGAGTATCGAGTATCGAGTATCGAGTATCGAGTATCGAGTATCGAGTATCGAGTATCGAGTATCGAGTATCGAGTATCGAGTATCGAGTATCGAGTATCTAGTATCGAGTATCTAGTATCTAGTATCTAGTATCTAGTATCGAGTATCGAGTATCTAGTATCTAGTATCGAGTATCTAGTATCGAGTATCTAGTATCGAGTATCTAGTATCGAGTATCTAGTATCGAGTATCTAGTATCGAGTATCTAGTATCGAGTATCTAGTATCGAGTATCTAGTATCGAGTATCTAGTATCGAGTATCTAGTATCGAGTATCTAGTATCGAGTATCTAGTATCGAGTATCTAGTATCGAGTATCTAGTATTGATAGTCATTTGGTTTCTTGAATTATAGTCATTTGGTTTATTGAATTATAGTCATTTGGTTTATTGAATTATAGTCATTTGGTTTATTGAATTATAGTCATTTGGTTGATTGAATTATAGAGTCATTTGGTTTATTGAATTATAGAGTCATTTGGTTTATTGAATTATAGTCATTTGGTTTATAGAATTATAGAGTCATTTGGTTTATTGAATTATAGAGTCATTTGGTTTATTGAATTATAGAGTCATTTGGTTTATTGAATTATAGAGTCATTTGGTTTATTGAATTATAGAGTCATTTGGTTTATTGAATTATAGAGTCATTTGGTTTATTGAATTATAGAGTCATTTGGTTTATTGAATTATAGAGTCATTTGGTTTATTGAATTATATAGTCATTTGGTTTATTGAATTATAGAGTCATTTGGTTTATTGAATTATAGTCATTGGGCTTGAATTATAGTTATTGGGCTTGAATTATAGTCATTGGTTGATTGAATTATAGAGTCATTGGTTGATTGAATTGTAGAGTCATTGGTTGATTGAATTGTAGAATCATTGGTTGATTGAATTATAGAGTCATTTGGTTTATTGAATTATAGAGTCATTTGGTTTATTGAATTATAGAGTCATTTGGTTTATTGAATTATAGAGTCATTTGGTTTATAGAATTATAGAGTCATTTGGTTTATTGAATTATAGAGTCATTTGGTTTATTGAATTATAGAGTCATTTGGTTTATTGAATTATAGAGTCATTTGGTTTATTGAATTATAGAGTCATTTGGTTTATTGAATTATAGAGTCATTTGGTTTATTGAATTATAGAGTCATTTGGTTTATTGAATTATAGAGTCATTTGGTTTATTGAATTATATAGTCATTTGGTTTATTGAATTATAGAGTCATTGGGCTTGAATTATAGTCATTGGGCTTGAATTATAGTTATTGGGCTTGAATTATAGTCATTGGTTGATTGAATTATAGAGTCATTGGTTGATTGAATTGTAGAGTCATTGGTTGATTGAATTGTAGAATCATTGGTTGATTGAATTGTAGAATCGTTGGTTGATTGAATTGTAGAATCGTTGGTTGATTGAATTGTAGAAGAATCGTTGGTTGATTGAATTGTAGAATCGTTGGTTGATTGAATTGTAGAATCGTTGGTTGATTGAATTGTAGAATCGTTGGTTGATTGAATTGTAGAATCATTGAATTATTGAATTGTAGAATCGTTGAATTATTGAATTGTAGAATCGTTGAATTATTGAATTGTAGAATCGTTGAATTATTGAATTGTAGAATCGTTGAATTATTGAATTGTAGAATCGTTGAATTATTGAATTGTAGAATCGTTGAATTAATGAATTGTAGAATCGTTGAATTAATGAATTGTAGAATCGTTGAATTAATGAATTGTAGAATCGTTGAATTATTGAATTGTAGAATCGTTGAATTATTGAATTATTGAATCATTGAATTATTGAATCATATTTTTAATTCATAGGTTACTGCAGTTAATGTTGCAGCATTACATTGAAATTATTTTAATATGATGATTTTAATATAAGCGATAATGAAGAGTGCATGGTTGAACCTGTAGAACTCACCACAATTAAACCGAGATCGAGGAGGATTGATGGCCTCTTATTGGTTATATTATTATGTTTAAATTAAGACTTGATAAAAATAGATGTACAATAATAAACATTATCTCATTACTAGATAAGCTGATATATTAAATAATGCATGAACTATAAAAAACTCGTCAAATAATAGTAGATTACCATTGAGGCAGTTTTTAAAAGAGATAATTTAATAATAAGAGATATTAATTTCAACTGGGAGGTTATTAAAGACACGTATTGCGGTAAAGAATTCACTTTTATACTTTAACTTATTGCCGAACTTGAAATTTGATAATTATATTTATACTAGTGCGCAAATCGTAATTAAAAGATTTATTCTTAATATTTTATGTTTACAAAAAGGCGAAGCTCCAGTATGTAGATCTCAATTAACGCAAGTATTTCCTTGAAGAAATCTCTGAGTGGATATTGGTGATACATATTGCGTGGGCAGTTTTCTTACAACCTAAACATAATTACAACGTCGTCGTAATCACCCCAGTAGTTAAATGATACCATATTTCAGTTACAAAATATGCGATTCCATGGTATACATTTTTGATTGTATTCTAGAACAAGTCTGAAGGTACGGATAGGTAAAACATCAGGTTTTTGCAGTTCTATCGTTTATGTCTGCCATGTAACATTTGAAACGTATAATTTATTTAATTCAACGTGTAGAGAAAATATTACTGGTCCTTTTTCTGCGGAAACACGCCTATTTAGGTGCTATGTTTATTCCCGAACTGCGGGATTTGGTATGCTATAAAGACGTTTAGTGAATTAATATACTGTTCAAGTCTTTCATAAAACAATATGCATATTAATCCCAACGCGTCTTGCAATTGATGGACTAAGTACTTTGTCAGCTTGGATAAATCCTAACAAGCTAGAATATACGACCTTCTCTGAAAACATTGGGAGGGGAGCTATTAGGTATAGGTTTTTAGTACCAGATGATTAATGCATTGATAATGGGAACATAATAGGTCAAGTTGTACACAATAATTACTTAATTATCGCTGTTATTCATCATAGTAATATTTTATAAATTATAGTCAGGGTTAAAGTTACTGAAAGGTTCTCGGGAAATATTCCTGTTTCAAGAGTGAGGTTTATAATTGAAGATTTCTTGACATGATAATGGAAAATGATGTTGAAGCCACGAGAATTTGATTTGATTCGTGTGCTGACACAGCTAAGTACTACCATTTTAGAAAAGATTTGAACTGGTTCATATTATATATGGCAGGAAGATTGATAGTGCTTCAGTCACGAGAATTGAATTGGTTCGTGTACTCTGTTGTTTCAGTCACGAGAATTGAATTGGTTCGTGTACTATCTACCTGCAGATAGAGATGATCATTACTCATGAAAATCGAATAATAAATGGCACTTAATGATCTGTTACCCTGAATTACTAGTCAAGGTGTACACTGTTGTGATTATTAACCCAATGTTGGATATTTTTAGCAAGTTGAGCGCCGCACCTCTACCGGCGTCCCCCGCCTCGCGCCGCCTGAGTCCGATGCGAGCCGTCTCCAGCAGCCGCCCCCCTCGCGCCGCCAGAGTCCGGTGCGAGTCCGGTGCGAGCCGTCTCCAGCAGGAGCCCGCCTCGCGCCGCCAGAGTCCGGTGCGAGCCGTCTCCAGCAGGATGTCTCCGGCAGAAGAGTAACAATTTTAACCCTTCGTATGCTTTAGTCAAAATTTACCGCTGAATTAATAACCTTGAAACTGTAAATTCTAGTCCAAATTGTGTGGCAGGCATACGAAATGTTATTTAGATGATGTTTTTGAGATTTTGACTTGCTGATGCCTGATTGAAACTGTTTCGTATCCTATGCGATTAGTGTATCCACTGTTACGTAGTATACGTAGTCTGTCGGCCAAGTGTAGGGTTTCCACCTGGCACGTGTATGAGGACATACACGGAGTCAGGATGGACGAGTGTAGGGTTTTTGGTATTTAGCATACCTATTTAATTCGTTTTTAAAGTTACGGGTAGTTTGAAATAAGACCTAGCATACCTACTTAATAAGTTTTTAAAGTTAAGGGTAGTTTGAAATTGAAGACTTATTGGTTGGGTATAAAAAGAAAGACACTTGGCGGACAGCTCTCTTTTGGTTGTTGAGTCCTGCTAGCGAACGGTTGTCATAAGACGAGATTATTGTGAATTGGAATAAGACAAGAAAATAAATGATAAATATCTTCAAGGTGTTATTATTTTTACACTATCTTAACATTCACTTTGACGTTTCTTCAAACAAACGCGTCACTTTTGACACTTGTTTGACACTGACATATCCAATCCATATCGTTTCAATCTCTAGTATTTGACGTATCTTAAAGTTCGAATACAGCCGTTACTCGTATTTAATCAGCTCAAACACAACATTGTTTCACATAACACTTACGCGGTTACCCAGCAAGGTAACCTTACCCTGCTATACACTAGTTGTAGTTAAGGGCGGTGTCGCCGGATGTCGCTATAATCAGTTAATTGCATGAATAATTGAACGAGGCTGCGCTAACACAGCGAATACCTACGGAGCAGGGTGCCGTGCCTATTATATGGTTACAGTTGCAAAACTGGAAAAGCGTATCAACCTTTGTCACTGTAAAGTTTGAACGCCTTTTAGGCAAAGTGCGGTATAGGACATCAATGGTGGTTTCAAATGGCGTAAAGGACAAAATGTTAATTAGGTGTTGAAAATTGACTTTGCTAACAATATAATTATCGTTATGTTATTTTTTTATATTTATTTTAGCTGCTTATTTATCTGAATTCAAACGAAGTGATTACTCGAATAGTACAAAACTAGAATGTTACTATTAAATATTCATATATTTCAACTTTATTGCACAAAACATAAAAATAATGTACTTACAATTGGCGGACTTAATGCCTACTTTTACTTTAAATTCCTAATGTACGTATATACATAAAACAATACATAGGTATAAAGGACGACACAAAAGGCGTCTAATACCTACCTATATTTCATCCACTAAGAAAACATAATGCACGCCAAATTGAAATATCAAGTAAATAATTTACTTTCAGTTGCCATCGAGGCAATTATTTAACATCTCGAATATTAAACAACCGTAAAACATTCAGTCGTTAAAATCATATCTTTCGTTTGCTAAACATCCTAACACTCACTTTATACATTCCTTGAGGAGAAAATTCAATTTCAAGCGAAGGCGAAGGTAGGAGGCGGGGAGACCCTAATTGGCAATTTTCTTTTTACGCCATTTTTTCAGCTTTTAAAAAGAAAAATTCGTTAATGAATATTTAATCGTTATAATCGCCTCGCCCAGCCGAATTACGTCGTCTACACTTTAAGAATAGATTCTTTAATATTCATAATGGCTTTATAAATAATAGCTTTTAATATTTCAAATCTTTCGGCCAGATGGTTGGGGTACTTTAAAAGAATTTAGCGTGGACTAAATTAAACACAACCAGGTTCTAACTTACGGCGTTGTTTTTTGTGTATTACTTTTGTGCTTAAGACCTGTATGTTTTCTTCTAGATATTCGTACACTAAAGCACCGACTACTATATTTGGTACAGTCCGACTAAATAGTATAAGACGGCCTAAATCATTTTTCTGCATCATCAGAATATTCGTCGTAATCATTTACAATTTTAGAACACTATTACCTATTTATTCCTTTTGAGCAAATAACTTCATCCAATAACAACTTAATTGTATTATGTGTGATTAAAAGTATTGATCCTTATTACTAGGGTTTGCAATCCGGATCCGAAATGTATGCAATTATCCGGATCTGGATCCGGATCCGCGGATCTTCCCATACATTTCGGATCCGTCGTGCAAACCCTACTTATTACATATCAATATTTTAAATTATTTAAAACATTTTTACCTAGTTCACCAAGCACTACGAATCAGCCCAATATCTAATGATAAATTTCCCTTCCGTCAGTGATGTCTCAAGAAGTCCCCCCGCAAGCCCTAATCCCTCATGTATTATGCGCGCATATAAATTTCAATTTTAAACCGGCCCGGCTCGAGTTACAGCCATTTGGAGAATTACCGCGGGCGCTGGGGGCTGTGGTCGCGGGGCTTACAAAAGTGATGTAAGTAACGAGAACGACATGAAAGGTAGGTTGTGTGGCGTAAATCCAATTGCGTTGTCTTTGACAATAACAATTTGTTTAAAAAAGAACAGACTGAAAACAGTTTAAGTGGGTACCTGAGGCTTGGATAGTGTAGTAAAATCTAAATCTATCTATCTAATACCTTTATCTATAGTTTATTTTTATGCTTAGTTTTTAAGCTTAGTTTTTAATTCTAGTTTTTAATTTTAGTTTGTAATTTTTATTTTAAGGCTTTTTATTATTTGTTTTAGTACTTAGTTTATTTTTAATAAAAATATTTGTTTTATACCTTTAAACGAGCAATTCTTGCTTATTTATTTATTTATATGTTTATTTATATATATATTTAGAGGATCTCGGAAACGGCTCTAACGATTTCGATGAAATTTGCTATATGGGGGTTTTCGGGGGCGAAAAATAGATCTAGCTAGGTCTTATCTCTGGGAAAACGCGCATTTTTGAGTTTTTATATGTTTTGCTTACTAATTGGGTATATTGTATAAAGGTTAGCCAACTTAGCGAAACATACTGCATAGAAACCAAAGTGGGGGAACAGACCAAAGTGGGGGAGTGTCAGTAAACATCATATTTTCATAGAAAATTGACATTAGGTAATTGCCACACTTTGCTAATGCAAATCCCATACAGAGTTAGCTTAGTCCGACTCTAAAATTAAAAGGATTTGTGTCTTTTGGGTTAGATAACTGGTATCCCTTGTGGCGTGAGTTTATTGTCTTGTTTTCCAGTCCCAACAACATTTTAACAAGAAAAAGTGATTACCTCTACAATACGCTGTTGTCAAAATAAAGAGAATATTTCCATAAATCACACATTAGGTAAATTAATTTAGTAGGTATAACTTCGCAAAGATTAGGTATCAGTAAGTAGGATCAACTATTGAATTGTAAGCGTTATTTGAAGGCATTATTAGGGACATTTTTACACTTAATTAATATTTTCCTAAATACTTTCCAGCGTCATCATTGGGTAGTTTACCCAACCTTGTTTTCCTCACTATGCCACAGAATAAGTAATAGTATTATCATACAGAACGGACACGCACCGCCCCGCCCCGACTCGGATTACCTCGCCCGCGACATGAATGTGTGCGTAAGTCGCTCTACTGAGATTCCGTCAGGATTCCGTCAGAAACTGAATGACGCGTGTACAGACGTGCCGCGCACACATAAACGCAAATCATTTTTGATGTATGGCGTGTCCGCCCTGTGACTATGCCTACACCATCGACGTGTCCCCAACCCTACGGCTGGTGCCGTACGTAATCAGGTAATGCGTCCGCGCCGGGCCGCGAATAAATAAACTAGTCCTTTACGTGAATAGTGTATGTACAGTGTGTAGCAGTGTGTACACATGACTAAGGAATATATTACGTTACGTACGGGGTACGAAAGGGTTCGCGGGTAGGGAATTCTAATCAGTTACGGACTTGAGAATATCTTAAGTGATACAGACGCCATGTTTCATGAAAGTGTAGAAAAATATCTAAATACGAAATACGGATTTATCAAAGCGTTTAACGGAACTCACCTGTTTTGATGCTCTAATCGGGATTTCAAGATCTACGATAGCAGCAATGGGTAAATTATTCATATTGTTTGCTAATGCAAATACATGTAGGTACCTATATTTAGGTCCCTCCAATCCTATTCGGTTTCGATCAAGCAATAAAATCGAAATAACTTTTAGGGTTAAATGTGCTTCAGTTTTTGCGTTTTTAGTTTATAGCTTCTAATGTTCTTGTCTGTACAAACGACTGCACGTACAATATAGGAGAACATATCATATAATAGGTACAATTTGTTAATTGTCGTTCCTTTAGTTTTGGCGATTGGTACCTAAACTGGTCTCAAACAGAAAATTAAATATTAATCCAAGTCTCATGATCGGGACCGATTTTTAAATTTCGAGCGCTCGATTTCGGCAGCGGCACTCGATAATCTGTGGAAAATGGCGAAATGCTATTTTTGAAATACCATTCGTTTTCAATTGTATTACTATAATTTAAAAGCCTAGTAGTGGAGTATTGAACGAAATACACGAAATCGAACTGTCGAAATTCAAAAATCGTCCCCCGAACGAACGTAAGAGCTCTCAGGTTTGTGTATTCTAGATAGGTGCCTACCAGCTGTACAAGCTTTCGCAAATTAACTGAGTTTTATAACCAGCCCTTTTATTGATACGAAATGATCTAAAACAACATGTGTCCGACCACAAGTCAAACAAATCTTAACCAACATTGCAACAAACCCTCCTCGCGGCACATTAAATATAATAACATAATCCGGACTGACAACGCAAACAGGGCTCATCAACCCCATGCCCGAGGTCATGGCACTCGATACAGAGGGTTAAGAAAAAAATTTTATACGCGATTTTGTAATTTAAGTTACCAAAAAGCACTACAAAGTACAATTTATTTACGGAATAAGGTATAAGCACAATAACAAAACTTATAAACTATTATTAAAATTAATTATAGCTGGTCAACCAAATCCTGTCAGTAAAAAAAGGCGCGAAATTAAAATTTTCTATGGGACGATATCCCTTCGCGCCTACATTTTTCAAATTTGCTGCCTTTTTCTACTGTCAAGATCTGGTTGACCAAGTATAGTTTGTCAAAGGACTGTCTAATTTAAAAACATTGGTAGAGAGAATCATATCCTCCCCATATCCTCTGGGTTGGGAGGTCAGATGGCAGTCGCTTTCGTGAAAACTAGTGCTCACGCCAATTACTGGGATTAGTTGCCAAGCGGACCCCAGGCTCCCATGAGCCGTGGCAAAATGCCGGGACAACGCGAGGAAGATGATGGCAGAGAGAATCATACTATATTTGTCTAACATTAGTACGAGCACCCAAAAGAAAAGGATGAGGATAGTTTTTTCTGTTCTTATTTACTGACAAATTGGTTTGACCAATTATATATACACTAAATTAACATTTATTGCAAAAACTTTAATATATAAATGATTTATTTATTGTGCATCGTGATTAATGGTGTTATTCATAAATGTTTGTCAAATTTAATAACCTAAAGCATCCTAAAGTGTCATTCAATAGAACTTGCTAACTATGTAAACAAACCGCCATACTAAAATTGACACTGAATGTCAATTTACTAGTAACTTTTGTTTACATGGAACGTTTGCAAGTTCTATTGAATGACTCTTTAGTAAATATTAAATACCTACCCCACGGCAGAAATGTGCTCGGTAGTATTGTAGCACATCTTTGACCTTATAAGTATTTTAACAAACTTTTAAAGTATTTTTAACAAAGTTAAGAAAGAGTAGGTAATGCTTCTCCGTATAGGTACCTATAGATTTTTTTTAAATACTTACTGCCTATAAAATCTCTGTTTATTGACTTTTTTGTTCATAACGGGTTTCAACCAACAGCGAACCCCAAAAGTCAGTGGATCCGGTAATCCGCCAGAAATAATAACATTTGCGCAAATCCGCGGCCGCTAATGTACCCGGCCCGGCCCCGCGGGCTTTAAACTGCTTACAGGTTTAAAAACTGGCTGCCGTAAGCCAACGACATTAGTTGTTGTACTACGAGTACTTATATTAGTACAGTAAGGAGCTTTTTCTTAAGCTGCTGGAAGAAATAAACAAAAGAAGAAAGGAAAAACAGCTAGGTAATATTATAGTTAGCATTTTAGATAAATACCTACTGATTCATTTCATATCACTACACCTTATAAAACAAAGTTCTCCGCCAAGTATGTCTGTTTGTTTGTATGTTCGCGATAAATTCAAAAACGAACGCATTTTCATGCGGTTTTCACTTATAAATACAATGCATTATATTTCTATAAAAACTAGTGAAGTATCAATTTGACGCACTTTATAATGCGATTCGTTTATCGAGTCTGCGGGTAAATCAAACCCATCACCGATGAGAGACGCCGCGCTCGATTTAAACAAATAAAGACCGTTCTCATAACTACAATTGAAACGCATTTGTTCAAATTATGCATTTAAATTGATATTGAGATCTTCCCCCGGACACGTCATAAATTCCAATGAAAACACCACGAGAGTTATCAAATTAGAAAAATTAAAGTGATAAATAAAGTCCAATTAAGCGTTATTGCGTAAAAAAGGCATAAATTGATGCGGATGAAAAAACGGGCAGAACCATTTGAGACGAGACAACTGGACGAGGGAGGGGCGACGTCGACAGTTTATGTCGATATTTAATGCATAGGTATACCTATGGCAAAATATAAGACTACCGCAAAAAATTTGGCTACTTAAGCAGCAGCCGATAGATTTCATAAAATTCTTTATCGTTGTTTTGCATGTTTGTCGATATGCATTCTATGGGGTTAATTCAATTTAAGAGATAATGTAAAACTGAAGTATGTAAGTATGCATAATACTTGTTTGTTGTGTAAAATGTTTGAATATATACTTTCCTTTAGAAACATATCGAATGTGTCATGTATACAAAGATACAATAGTTAGCATAACCCTTCAATGAATCAGCTATCCATGTTAATGTGATGATTGTGACTAAATTAATTTAACCTCATGACATGAACCCTACGTTACAAACAAAATTAGTCATCCAATTTAGGCGAATTACTTATTATCGGTACATATCTACATGATTCTGAAAGCAAAGTCGCGTCCGGGAAGAATCATCAACGGGCCATAGAATCGTAAAAAGATGAGCTTTAAAACAATGTCAATTAAAGACTCCCATAAAATAAACTAACGAGTGGCCGGTTGTAACTATGAATTCGAAGAAACTAATAAACTAAAAACGTAATAATTAACAAGAAGGCGCCTAATACAGGCCACAAGAGACCACTACTTTATTCGACGAATAAATTGCGATTTCAGTCCATTGAGATTGAGTAATTACTTAGAAACAATGACGGCGCTAAAATCTGCCTCTCAGTAATAATCATCAATCAAGACAATAAAGAGCGAACTGGTTAGGTACAGCTTCAAGGTTCTGAATCAATAAATTATAAAATTAAATGGGCTTAGGTATGGGAAAATATGGTAATTTAATATTGACGCCAGTTAAATAAATAAGGTGTGTTTTTGTTTATACATAAGCATACGTATTATTGGTATTTTTGATGAATTCCATTAATATGTAGACTTAAGACTAGATAATTATACTAATGACACAAAATGATTAATAATATAAATACCAAGATATCATCTAAACAGACTAAACAGTTTTCAATGACAGTTGGCAGAAAAAAATTGAACATTTAGTTAAGTAAGACTAAGTAAAACCATAGAGAAATATAGTAAGACAAGAGTGCTCACTCCATACATCAGTTAGACTATTAATTTCAGTGTCTATATCTAGCATCGAGTAGCGGAACTATCAGTACTGCTACTTGACAATAGATGTAGCAGTACTGATAGTTCCGCTACTCAATGCTAGATGCTAATAGTCTTTTTGGTACTAAAACGGATGTATGGAGTGAGCAATCTATGTATTTTTTTCTCTATGGTAAAACGTAGCTTTTAGGGAGTAGCGTGTTAAGATTACATCAGTGTTATGTTTTAAGCTCTAATACGATCTTCTGGCGTATCTTCAGTAAAAATAAAGATATCGACACACTCGTATGTCGTTGTGTGGCATCACTAGTCGCATTTCACGTATGCCCTCTAATTACGCGTTTAAATTGTATTAATTAAGCCGCTGTGGAAGGGTTCCAATTAACGGATCCTGACGAAACACAATCCCACCACGAGCGCGATATGGGGGTCATTTACATAAATTCAACTTACTATTAATTGTAATCATCTGTTATTGCGTAATTACGTTTAATGATCACTGTTTACTTGTAATAGATATGTGTATTGTGTCTGTTAATTATTATAGCGCGATAGTAAAAATTGTAGGTACTCGGTTCATGAGAAAGTTACATACATATATGGTGCGTCCACACCGCAGTTAACATTTATAGAGCAACACTGTGCAACACGGTAACATTAGGTAACTTACCTAGTTACTTGTTGTTGCACAGTATTGCTCATGTGCTCCACAAAATTAAACTGCGATGTGGATGCACCATGTGAAATACAGTTGCAAGTTGTAGCATCCTTCGATTCAATTTCTTCAATCATATAAACGATATCAACTATTCAGCGTATTAAAATAAACAAAACGCTCTCATATCCATAAACCGTAAAAGGAATATAAAACTAAACTGCAAAGAATCACCAATAGAGGGCGCGTGATAGCAACAACAAAAAGAAGGTATTATGAAAAATCGTAACGCATTTAGGAGGCGGACTTTCATACATTATTCAGGAATGAAATTGCTCTCTACCTGAGCAGGAACCTATTATTTATACCCGTTTGTGTAATAACAGTTATCGGGGGTGTGGGCTCCGCCCTAGGGCGGAAAGTTAGAGCATGGCATGATTTATAGTAGGCTGTAGTAAGTTACCCGTGTAAATGTCTATTTTGATAATAAATTGTGTTTATTTTAGTTTTTATCATGTATGATTCCTTTTTGTATGATACTAAAAAAGCGTACCTACTACGTAGCGCAGTGTTCCGCAAGCTTGTGAGTGTTTCTACTATAAATAAAGTTGAGTAAATATAGTATTGCATTGGATTATGTGATTATGTCCATATTAAACATTCATCAAAAAGCTGGCACTGTATACTCGTCTTAACTTGAACATTTTTGATGTTTGGTACAAATCGTATGCTAGTGCTTATGAATCTTTACCTAAGTATTTTTTAAACAAGTTAGTAGGTCCTAAGCTAAACAGGCTAGTAGGTCCGATTGATTTTCATATCAATTCTAAATGCAAATAGCGATAGGTAGGTAGGTAGTCGGTATCAAATAGATTTTTCAATTTGCTGCCCTGTTATAAATTGATATCATTTGTACATTTAAACTGTAATCCGAATATATCTTTATTTCTTTTTCTGTTGTTAGATATAGTTTCATATAAAATAAATCCACCAAATTATCTCATTCTCACAACTGCGCATATAACTTTAAATAAACCATCCCCATTCAAAATCAGATTCGCAAAAGCTGTCGCATTGCGTCCGCATAAGCAGGCGAGTCACGACTCGGTCGCGACTAACAACTTTACGACAAACGCGTGATTGCGAGATTGCGACCGGCCCCGGGCCACGGAAATCGGATTGCGATTTTTCTATTCTGACGATACATTCGATCTTTGATGTCGTAAGTGGATGGGGCGGTATGACACTTGCCAATTGATTTTGTTTGTTGTTTGAGTGTTTGATTGAGGTTTAGTTTAGGGAAAATCGATAATGATGTAAGAGATATTGCGAGAATATTAGAACCTTTGTTCGTGAATTAAGAAAGATTGAATACCGACAAAAAGCAATCTCTTGTGTGAAGTAGTAATAGGAGTTGAAGAAAGTGATGTACTCTACTGATAGTGGAACATAAGTAAAGTAGGTAGTAATTTAGAAGGCAAAGACTTGAATCTTATTCATTTTAAAGAATGTACCTAGGACTCCTAGTAGTTACCTAGGTACATAATTATGGATCTTATCTAATGCAGTGACAGAGTTAATTGTAAACTAATTTAAGGCTAGAGATGAGGCCAACTCAATATATAAAATAAAAATTCTACTACATAGTAATAAGCATGAAAACATCTGAAACAGCATAACCAAACAAGACCGTCTCATTCATTTATGCATTCAGCTCGTCTCGCCCACCGTAGGCAAAAACTGAATTATCATATTTTATACCTCATAATACTTACGAAAGAGATATTCAATTATATAATTTTTCCTCGGAAAAGGGATTCCCTTTTCATTTCTCATTTGGATTTTTCTCTTAAGCAATTACGAGCGCGCCTGAGGGAGCGAGAGATTGGATCCGCGAATACATTTCCACGTTGGACACGAATTTTCTAATTTATCTTTTAACAAGGATCCGCGCGACGCTGTTTTTCGTTTAAACAGGTCCAAGTCGCGCATGTCCGCGTTACCGAGTTACCAATTCGTTTGAATAGAAATGGGCTCATTAGTCGTCCGTGTGTTCGAGTTATTACTTTTTAAATAAATATTATGGGACAATCTTAATGTTACACAAATTAATCTAGTAGTTTCAAAGTATGCTCAATATGGCTTGAATTGCGGGTACTAAATCAAGGTGGATAATATGTACATATAAAACAAAGTGACAAAATAATTATCATAGGAGATGGAGAGGAGAATTCCACCCATAAGGGGGTACGAATGTGGTTCAAAGTTTTTATTAACTTCTGCGTGAACTAACTCGCAATAGGAGCCTAGTTAAGTATATATCAGCTCGAATTAGCATCACCCAACTTGGCCGAGTTATCCGGCGATCGTCGCTTGATATTATAATTCGCAAACCAAGTTCGCCAACGTCGCTGGCGCGGTTGCTCATTCGATTCCTACCATCGGATTCCGGCAACTCGTAATCGCATTGAAGTCGGGAACACAAATTATTCGTGCGCCGAAACTCTCTAACTTCGTCAACCCTATAAAGGAGAACAAAGCTACCACAATTGGCCGAGAATCGATGTACCTGAGTCGATGGAAGTTTTAAAAATGGCGGCTCTTTGAGAGCAAACTCGATAAGGGCGCGCGGGCGCCCGTGGGATGCGAAACGCAATTTGCAAGGAATTGGTTGCCTTTGACTGTGCGGGACGACTACACTTGCCTGTTTGCCTTATTCACTACCTATGTATTGAATTTGTTGTGTTTTAACTTTACGAATTAGGAGCATGGCTACGTATGAGAATACCAATTGGTGTCTATACCGATGTTAGCTTGAATTTCCATTACTTGTATTGGCGAAACTTGTACAGCGAGCTGCAAAATTACACCTACACATGAATATACCCAATTCACAAAGTGGTCATGCTATTTTGCGGCTGCGTGTACGTAAAAGCATAGTATACAAATTTGACATAATATGCCTAGAAAAGTCTATACCTAATAGGTAAATTATATAAGTAGGTCCGCTGCCAGAACACACGATGGAGACGCACAAAGTGGTTCAAAATAAACTAGGTGTAGGTATTTGGGTTGATAGATAAACAAGAGGCATTTTGTAGTTACTTTAGTCTGTCAAACTAGCAGCAGACAATTTGACAATTACTGAATTACATACACAAGGCTGTAGGTACAATCAATACATCCTTGTATGTAGTCTTAACTTAAATATGGAATTTAACAGACTTAATAAATAACTAATAGGTAAGGGCAGTTAGGCACCGACTTACTGAACCTTGCGAGACATATTTACATAGAATCGTAAAATAATATTCCAATTTGGTTTCAATTTGCTTCTGAATGCGTTTCTATAACTTTTCTTCGACTGAAAACTCTTAATAAATCAAAACGTCTCCCCACATTAAGACAAGTTGTCACGATTACTATTCATTGATATAATAAGTATAATAACCGCCCCCGCCGCGCTCGCGATGCAAATTAAAGGGAGCGATCGTCCCCCACAAACTTGGCTAATTTTAATTTGTTATTTGTTCGCAATTTGTCCATAAGTTGGAACGCAATAAAAATATTTTTAACAGTATTTTAACTTCGGTTATATCGCAATTACGTCTTCAATTAATATATTTAATGGGTAATAATATTTATTTTTATAATTACTATGATAAAACCTATCTTACGCCTACGCTTACGCCTTTACTCTTAAATTTAAAAAAGGACTGCATAGCCAATAAATTTACGTATACCTACTAAGTATACGTTAATTTATTGGCACCCAAATTACACATTAACAGCATCCACTTCATATGCTGGGTTCATTATCATCACCACAACACGAGAAGTCATGCAGATGCTCCTGGAGGCCTACCCAAGATGACAATTGTTTGCTCTACGATAACGAAACGCTTTCTTTCTCTCTATCGCTTTTCCATATTAGTGCGATAGAGAGACAGATAGTGTTTCTTTATCGTAGTGCAAACGATTGTCATCTTGGCTAGGCCCCCTGATAACAAAGTCCTGATTCTTTACACCATTTACCATATTTGAATCACATTTTGACATCACGCGTAGATCTTGCTCATACTATTATATTGGTGCAAGTTACAACTTATGCTTTAAGAGTTAAAATACTGTTTTATCGTATATACTGTGATCACCAACCGTGACTAGTAGTTAAGTTATTGCGGCTTATTGCTTTAGTCATCGTGACAATTTGTTCTCAACTCCTATTGTATTATCTGAGAATTTCTTTTTGAAACTGAATTAATTCGTAATTAAGAAATACGATTATGAATATATAAGAATTTTCTATTAAGAAGAATATTATTCTACGTAGTTTGATATGAGATAATAAAAGTTAACTTTTATGATTAGCTTAAGTTTATTTAATAATGATAGTTTCACTTATTATCTGGTCAGACGCCATCGTGTTACTGAAAAATATGAACAAAAAAACCGTTTTAATTTTTTTCTAAGCCACAAAATGACTACCCAGACTATAGTTTAAAACCATGTTACAGTCAGCAAGAAAATACAGAATCAGAATAAGTTCTACAGGGTGAAAGTTCACCTACCGTAACGCAATTCCGACCGCGTCCGGCTCTAACGAAGTCTACGCCCGCCGCGCCAAATCGAATCCTAATCCAACATCTATACGTCTCAAATTAAATTGGTAGCGAGCAAAAAGAGTTGGAACACCAACGACAAACGAGGAGCTCTATTCGACAACCACAGATCTACAATGACGCTTTATAACAAAGATAATTGAAGTGTGCAAGAGGGATGTGGCTCACGTAAATATATGCACTTTTCATGAAAAAGGTTAGCGAACTGTAAAATATCAAAAGCAATCTATATAAATTCGGCTTGATTTATGAGCTTTCTCTAAAATGCGAAAACAAATGCCTGCAAGCTAAAAACATTATTAATAAAATTTAAAAAAAATATTCTGTAAATATCATATTTCAAATGAACATAAAATGACAATTCAATTAAATTGGAAAAGTATTTTATATGGATTAAATCAGATAAGTAGCTATACTCAGAAGTCTCAGGACCTATGCGTAGATTGAACACTCGGCGCTTTAGTTTTCTACACTTTCCATGCCCTATGATTTGAGCGCTTGTTGAACAGAGGCCCGTAATGACGTTACCGTTACACCCGTTTCGTTCCCGTTACGTTAGTTTCGTTACGCTAACGAGTTCGGAGTTTATCGGATAAGGCGTAATTATGAACTCTGGGGATAGTTTGGGGCCGACTGGAGTTTGATTGTGAAGGATATTGGAGTGGAATTCTTTTAAACATTCGCTCTATTTTGATGCAGATGGTAGCTAATGTTGTCGAGGGCATGCTTGTTAAAAGGATGATTCACGTTAGACCGGGCCGTGTCCGGGCCGGAATTTCCGGAGCTTCGTTTTCTATGGAAAGCATCACATGATCACCTGTTATCTGTCATAGAAAAGTAAGCGCTGGAAGCTCCGGCCCGCATGTTATCTACTGCTAGAAATCTGCTATTTTACAATGTATGCATGCCACCTAATTTAAAAAATTTGGAACCATAAAGGTCAATAAGTGGATCAAAATTTAGGTACACTTGCACGATGAAGCAATGGCGATGTATAGGTACAGGTACATATATGTAATGTACTTACCTATGTAGGTATGTGTTTTTAGGGCTGCTTACGTGTTCTCATTTTTTCAAAACAGATTGACCGACCAAGTTGCTATATTCTGTGATAGATTTGTGGTTGAGCTGCGATGGTTGTTAATAGATATGAGACATAAAACAACTCACAAGACTGAGCTACTAGAATTTAAAGTAAAAAAAATACAGTCAATGGTTCTTAATTTGGTTTTAATGATATAAAAAAGATTGTAATCAGTAATCACTTAGTAACATTACACCTAACCCAAGATTACCCATAATTAACCCGTACAAAATGCACCCGCATGGCCGACGGCCAAAGGGTTACGTAAAAAGACCACTCAATCTTTCCGCGCGGGCGGCCACAGTGTTCGTTTGATTTATTTTTTATCGGTTAAACACCCGATTGTAATATGCAGGCGTTTCTAATCTGTGGATGGGTGCGGGAAAAGTCATAATGTCGATTATAGTTAAAAATTAAAAAAAAAATAGTTAAAACATTAACAAAACGAAGAACAATTCCCCACAAAAGTAAAAAGCTCAATAATCTAATAGGTCTCTGATAGCACTGTAGCACTTATTGGATTTACAATATTAAAAGCAACTACTACATAAGTATAAAAATAATGGAACATTCCTCGCAAATATTTTTCGTAAGCATAATGATTCACCCTTTCCCATTTCCCAACAACATTAAACACATTAAATATCATTTTTAACCACAAAACGTATTAAAACGATATTCATTGTGCGCGTCAGTAGCCGTAAAGCCGGGTCCACACGCGCGGCACGCGCGCGATTGTCGACGCCCGCGGCGCGCAGCGGGATGCCTACGGCTTGGTTGAATACATATGGGCCTGAGTCAAGTGACCGGTGGCGTGGAAGTAATAGCTATCATTATAGTCAATATTTAGACACCTTTTCAAGTGGAGAAACATCGGGGAATGGAAATAATGAACTGTTGAAAGGACAGTGAATTGGAATTAAGATTGTCTTTCAAGTTTATTTAGGACTTCGTAATTTTTTTTTATAAATGTTACACCGCAAATGTAAAAAACTACTTAGTATATCGAGAAAAACCTATAACCGAATATTTAAACACTACCAAAAATATAATCATCATCTTAATATCACAAAGTAGGTAATTTGGGAATAATAGATACATACTTTGGTAATGGATAGAAGACATTTCGAGACGATCAGTCGATCAGTGCATCCGGGTTTTAGTTTCGATAATCTTCACTCTCCTGACATACGACAAACGGAAATCAAGATCCAATTACGGTACATTTAGCATCAATGGCGACACTCGAACACGCTTCGCGTAGCACGTGCCATTCGTTTGTTTTGTACCAGATTTGAGTCAATTTAGCGTTAACAATCGCCATGCCCTTTAGCTACGGGGGCGGCACCCCTCGGAGACAGTCGGTGGCGCTCGGAATGACTCGGCTTTTTACGCAGTGGGAGGTTATGCTACCACAAAGTTATGTATGCTGGTTGGTAAATGTGGAACTACCATACTATAGTGGAATATCTCGATTAATGACTGTATGAATAAGTTTGTGTGTGAGTGTGGACGCAGCCTATTGTCCGTTTTCGTTGATTGAAATCTGTTTCGCTATTAAGATAGTGCTTTTTTATGGTGTTTGGATTTGGGCGTCGATTTATTGACGACTTGATTTATAAAGTGGTGTGGATAAAGTAATGGCTACTTGAGGGCGGTTTAATGGACGTATGAATAGCATTAAAGTGTTTTTTATTAAATAGCTCTTGTTGCAGTTCTGCTTTCAACCATTGACAATTGACCATGGACAATCTATTAAATGTTTTGCTTTACTATTTATGACGTTAATACCTACGACTACGTAGAAAAACTGTGCTCTCGCAAGCAAGTTATAAATGAACGTACATTCAATTCACATATTTTGAGAGTAGGCCAAAGAAACAAAAACTTTATAGTCATAATATACAATTAGGATAAAAAAATACATGTACAATGTACAAAGTTTGTTGCATCACTATTAAAAATATATGTCCAATGTACAAAAAATGTACAAAGCCTGGTACTTTAAAACTGGCAGTACCACTTTACATGGTACTTAGAAAAAGCGTATCATTATATAAGACAATAATTAGTTCTGTCCTTTTACAAACAAACTTCCTAGTCTCTTCAAAAACAAAAGGTTCTATCTCTATACAGAACTCTAATTTTTCTGTCCTTTTACGAGTAGAGTAGGTACAAAGCAATACAACCATGGAGCGGGTCGGTGTTCATTAGCGGCACTAATTAATGTTTAATTGAGCCAAATAGAGTATCAATTTAGCGGACAATTGGATCATGCATCCGCGCAGTTGGAATATACAGTCGGTGCGGCGAGTGTTGGCTCGCTGGGGTAAGAGTATAGTCTGTCGGACTAAATTTGGTATTCTCTGGCCAGATTCAGATTCAGTTCTTAGCTGAGAACTATCAGTCCAAATTTATAATTTTATTTTTAATATTTATATTACGGTTGCAAAAGCAAGACCGATTTTTGGGTACCTTGAGCTTCAAACTAAGCCAAGTCGGTAATATGTCACTAAATTGTAGTTAAATAGGTAATTAAAGAGACAGTTTAACAGATACCTACAGAAATTAATGAATGGAAATATTTTGATAAGCTACTGAAGACACTTAAAAGTAAAAAAAAACTGCATTGAGTACGTAACTACGTAGGTATCCGCTTTTAGTTATTTAACCATCCGCTCTATTGATACAGCTACCTACCAAGCCCTGTACGCCGCGTTGCGATACCCCTTGAATTAAACTTCTGCGACTGTACCATAGACAACGATAACCGCAGCAGAGACAATATAAACGCGACACAGGAAGGCCGGAGTCTCAACGGTTTCATTAACTCATTAACTAGCGCTAATTGACTTGAATGGGCTGCCTTGTTTATGCGATGACAACAAACGCAAACGCGTCATCTCGACATATCTACTTACGAGTCTGAAATATATTAGAAACTAGCTTTTAAGCCTGGGATACATGCACTATAGGGGACAAATGTCGCGTAACATTATGTCGGCGACAAATTAAGCCTAGTCGAGTGATTTCGCTTGGCATATCTGGCGACATCGCGCGATTTAAGCCGGTAGCGACGTCAGGCGAAGTCGTGCGACTTCGCGAAACACGGCGACAACGCAAGAATAAAACACCGGCGACAAATGTCCCGACAACTTTACCTGCCTGCTTCATCTGCCTGGAACTTGGTAAACATAAACACATTACTGGTGGTAGATTTAGCAGACATCTCTGCTTAGTAAAAAAAATATTTAGATAGATTAGGTAACGAATTAGTCCGAGTAATCGAGAAATCCCCCGACTGGTAATCGCGTTACAGTGAAATAGCGCATGTGCACTCGTTAACGCACTTAAGTTGGACGCTAAATGCTTTAGACGGCTAATTGAATAATTTCGTCCGCTTCATGCCACTTTGAAGCACTTTGGACGCGAGTGGCACTATAGTACCATAGCCCACAGGCTAGTGACCTACCGAGTCAAACCACGGCGTTTTTAACTGTTTTTAACTTGAAACGGCCTCCTAGTCGGTACCTAGTGAAGCAGGAGGTGACCGCGGGTCAAATCCTGGTAAGGGCATTTATTTGTGTGTCAGTAAAGCTCTACTCAGTATTTAATATCAATGGGAACTGGTACTTACTGATGCCTACTCTTGTATATTATTGCTGGGTCCTAATAATATGAACTTCAGTTACTCATTGACGAGCGACGCCAATAACAATATCGAAGCAATGAGTCACAACTTTCATTCAGATCATCAATAAATTGAAATTCAGATTCAGAATATTTACCAGTCGCTTTTCGGTGAAGGAAAACATCGTGAGGAAACCGGACTAATCCCAATACGGGCCTGGAAGGAATTGGGTTGGAAGGTCAGATAGCAGTCGCTTTCGTAAAAACTAGTGCCCACGCCAATTATTGGGTTGCCAAGTGGACCCCAGGCTCCCATGAGCCGTGGAAAAAATGCCGGGACAACGCAAGGAAGATGAAGATGATGAATAAATTGAAATTCAGGCGCATCACAATATAATTTAGCTTCCAAATTGGAAACTCTTTTAGTAAGCCTTAAAGGTAAGCGCTTTTAGGCGGATTGCAGTCCACTAAGTTAACTAATATATTGAGCATTTAAATCATTCCCACAAAATAAACTTAGCACATTGTTGATTGAGCTGCTACTTTGGACCTCATAGACAAACTGTATATACAGCTTTGTGGGGCAATATAATAAGCATAAGTTTTAACAATATATTTAGTACTTAGGAGGTAAATAAAAAATAAACAAAATTGAAATGTTTATACTTACCTACATCTTTGCTTCAAAACGTTATAATCATCTATGCTTAGTATTGGCCAATCGTTACAATTATTTTTTTTTCGTAAAAAGAAACAAGTTAACTCCGCAAGAATTTCCCATACGGTCATCGCATTAGCCCCTTTAATTAAGAGCAGCAATTACCCTGCGCGTGCGTTTCGCGGCTACTGTTCTGTGCAACCCCTTCGCCCGCATGCCGTAATTGCCCACATTAATATGACAAATAGGTTTATTCGGCCCGTGCCGGTGGCACCCTGTAGGACTACCATTGATTTGACCTTTGTGATTTTGTTGTATTAAACATGTGATTTTTTGTATTTTTTCTGTTTTATCATGTACTCTTTGTTTTAACATGTGGCAGGTAAGAATTACATAATGATTTTTAATCATTAAAAAAAGTTATGATGAAATTTGTCTTACAAGATTGATATTAAATTTAACATCTTGCCTTATTTCCGAAAGGTTAAAATGGAACCTGAAACATTTTTACTCTTCCATAAATTGTTAAGAAACATGGTGGTTGAAATTTTTAAACTATAACTTTATCGTCCTTTTATTGCAAGAACAATTACAAGAACAATTGCAACATAGTGAGCTAAGTGTACGTATGTAGGTATGTTTTAGTTCGAAAAACTTATAAACTCAAAAAAAATTATGACACAGATTGTGCATGTCAGTTTACCGTTACAGTTATCTGTAAACTGACATGCACAATCTGACAATAAATGATTACTTACTTACTTACGAATAACAATATTGGAGGCGTATTCTGATTGTAATAACAGGTGAATTTGATCTGGGTTTGTTTTGGGCATTTCTTCAAACAGAAACGACAAGTCCAGACCAAACTTTATAACGTGTTATAACAATCTGAATACGCCTCTTGGTCTACAAACGTTCCATGTGGTAGTATTAGTAGAAACGTAATTGGCATGCGCGCGCGTCGCTTTTCGTCCCAAATTCCCGGCAGAATGTATTGTTATTAGGGTTACAACCCAAAGGGCGGCGACCCCGCTGGCGCAATTACTTTGTTATGCGCGTTATTGATCGCCGAGAGAGAGATGAGTCAATTTAACATTCATTTGTTTTTCTTGACGTCATTTATACAGATACAAAACGGCCATTTTATTTAAAATTATACACTACACCTTATGCCGTGTGGTGGCCGGCTTTAGAATAGCGCCAACCCTCACATAGGATAAGGGTGTCGTACGAGGCGACTAAGTCCACAAACGAAGCAAGAAGGTATTTCGTTACAGGGGAGATGGTCGTCCTCTTAGCATTGGTTTGCAATCCATCTAGGAGAAGGATACTCTAAAATAAAACCCGGAGTGGAGTTTCCGTAAAGCGCGAGTAGGGTCCAACCTGAAATAAGCGGCAGATTCCTGCAGCTGACCTGTCTCCACACGTATTGGCTCGCGTTTCCTGTGGGATAAGACAGTGAAGCCGAGAGGGTAATGCAGGTGCTGGGCATCCCTGCGTTTCCTTAATTTCGTCCCAGGCGGTGTAATAGGATATTTCTCCGGTTTTACACCATAAATTGTCTGCATTAGACGCTAAGGCCAATGACACTACACCTTTTATTTTATTGGAAACATTTTATGTAAGTACCTAATTTAGCTTTATTGAGCTCACTGTGGGCCTGTAGGGCTAGGTCGATTTATGTATAAGATTGTCTATTATGGGACAATGGGACAATATATACCGTAAAATGGGGTGAGTAGGCGCAAAACTGACATTCAAACCTCGATAACATTTTATTTTTACATATGTAAACTGAATGGTGTATATAATAAGTGTTCCGGACGTTTGTATTTTAGTTTTTATTTTATTTTGGGTAGTTCCATTTCATAACTTTGACGATAAACAGGAAAACCCACCTCACCCCGTAGTCCCTCGTATTTGGGGTGAGTTGGGTTTTCATACAAAGGTGATTTTGGAAGATTGTTGGATCGATTTTTTATTATTATGAGTATTACTATAGCTCCATTTTAAATTGGACTACATTATTTTTGTAGCAGTAGCCTTAAAAACCCATCTCACCCCCCTTTCAACCCTTCTCTCCCCATTCATAACCCAACTCTCCCCGCGAACCCTACTCACCCCATTTTACGGTATTTATATTTCTACTTCAGAGCTTTTCGATCCTTATAGGAGAAACAAAGTATTACTGTGAAAAGAATTAACATTAATATTCCGATGTCGAAAAAAAGGGTAGTGTACGTACTTACAAGTTTAAATAAAATGACTAAAAAGCTATTTGTTTACTAATTCCACATAAGTAAGCATGAGGGTTTTTAAATTGTTATCGGGCACTTTTTCGTTATAATATGTATGTGATGATGTGATATCAAATATCGCGATTGTATTCTTCAGAGGTATAGTCCTCGATCACTCTGTCATACTTAAAGAAGTTCAGGCGCTTAGGCATATCCATAATAGGTTTATTGTTATTGCCTATTCCTAATATCTGCAGAAAGAAGTCATGTAATATGTAAGTGTTGAAATAGGTATGTAGTATGTAAGTGACGATGGAACTGAAATATTAAGGTGCAATCAGACTATCCCACGCGAGGCGATAAGTCGGTGCCGTAAGCCGGGACACATCCGGATTCGGACCGGGAAGCACCTCTATATTTTAATTCATCCATACCATGCGTTTGGACCCAAATGTCTCGATTATATGTCCGAAATATCTATCTATGTAGGCTATGAAAAAAATAATGCGTAACCTATCCTAACTGTAGGTATGATTGCTTAGTCATTATATCGATTAGGCATAAAGAAGGTACTAGTACCTACGTTAAAAATTAGTATAATACGATACAAAAAGTGCGAAAAATAGGTAATTCGCATCGAGTCGCTACTCGATGTAATGTGATAAATTAAATCAACACTTGTTGTGAATTACTTATTCGCATATGTATCGTACAACGTTTTACAGTAGTAGTACATGGGGCCCTTTAATTTTTCGACATAGTTACAACGTAACGTGCTAATTATCGCACTAGTACTGAAAAGTAGCATCATATGTACTGTATAAGATATTATTAAACTATAGGATATTGTTATTGAATGAATGAAATGAATGAAATCGTTTATTTCAGGCAACTAGTGGCCCATATATAAATACCTTAAAACTAGCATACATATTATAAAATTATAACTAAACACTAAAAACACATTATGATTGCGATGCATTACGCTACCCCGCAGTGTCAGGGAACCGGCCGCGGAACCGCCGAAACTTGACACCCTTCGGCCAAAACTCCTCCTTGGTGAAGGTCGCTAGATGTTCAGTCGGAACGGTCACCACAAACGAATTAAAATTCGCATTGTGTCGAGATTCCAACTTCGCGACCCTCAGGATGAATCCGGTTTTTGCTTTCACATACTTTACGATATCATCGACCTTCGTAAGGTAGTGTAGACGGGACACATACAGCAGCGTCGAGGGTGTTGCAGGACGCAGCAAATGGTTGGGTCCGGTCGGTGCGGTACCGCACTGATTCTGACGAGCTGGTTATTGATATAAGGTCTCAGGTACTATTTACAACAATCGGATGTGTAATATAGTCATCCGTACACATCGCCATAGTAGCTGTGTAGAAAAGTGGATAAGTACTTACTTATTTTAGGGATCTGACTGCAAGTAGTTTTTCAATTCAAGGTTTAACAATAAAGCTGGAGACGTCTAAATTATCCTAGCAGGTCTAAGATGGTCGGTTTTTTATCATCTATCATCCTGTCACGTTATAACAAGTATGTGGGTGCGAAAGTAACGCAAGACATAAGAAGTGATAAAAATATGCGACCATGATACCGCCGCTGTACTAAATTGGCCCACTGCAACCTTAATCATTTTAATCACTTAAATAGGGCACGTTTAAACAAAGCAGAAATCAATCTCCTTTGATTAAGTAATGATGTCGGTAATAATTAAAGCGAGCACAAAGTTAATTTCTCAATTGGAGCCGAGTTAGCCCCGGATCATTATTATCGACAATTAAACTGTTAATTCGATTAGGGGAATCTTCCAAGTTACTTGTACAACGAAGATGAATTTGAGGCGCAAGCGGCGAGCGAAAGCGGAATCGCATAGGCGACTAAAATCAGCCACTATTTACGAAATTATATTATAATATTTAAAACATTCGCGTTTTGAACACGTATTAACTCACATTTATAGACGGCTATCGAATTTATTTTATTACCTTTATTTACCGAGGTTACGAAATTATCTTAACCATTAAAAATTCAGTAAATATCATAAATAAGTAAGTCGAAAATAATTTTTTATTTACTTATATGCTTAGATTGATTAGAGACTATTAAAATGTCAAATACCTAAATAAAATATTTTCACAAGCAACTGAAAAGTAATTGGAAATACTGACAGAATGGAATCAGCATTTTATGTTTCTTTACTAATTGCACTGTAACAGCTACATGTCCCTCTGGGTTTTCCTGTTAAGATAGGTTGAAAGCTCATTATATGTATAATATATGGTTATCGCACAAACCTTACTTAGTGTACATATCAATAGGTATTATTGCAATATTAACACTTAACCTGATAAAGTTGGATGGTCTAGTTTCTTTTCTTTTACTTTATCTTATAGTTAATTAAATTATCTTGAGTACCATAATTTTTTTAAGAACACAATAAACGCCTGCCTAAATAGTATCTAGAATAAGCCTTATTAAATTGAGCATGCTTCAATAAAAATAAACGCAGTCTTTGATTTATCCCGCCCCGAATCGCTTATCACTTAGACCAACATCCAATATAATTCTGTTTCCAGTTATCTGTCACTCGGCTGGATTAGTTACACTAATACTCAATCAAACCCAATTATGCGAGTAATGTGTTTCGATTACATGTTTAGCGAACCCTGATGGGTTAATTATTTAACGTAACATGACATTAACATTAACATCTATATGTAAATGTCTCGTGTATATTCGAATAGGTTTATTATGTGCAAATATGTGCTGAGAAACTGAATTTCACTTCTGCGTATCGCTACGAGTATGATTGACTCGCGCACGGATTTGCACAATTTGGTCTATCTCTTAACTTGTTCTTAACTAGTAAATATGTGATTTAAGATGACGCTAGGACGTTAACTGCAACTACATTACTGTTGCCACGTCAATGTTGTCGCCTAAAATATATGAGGATAAAATATCATGAGGAAACCAGCACATTTCCCAAAAAACCATGTTTCCGGTTGGAACGTACAGTTGGAAGGACAGATGGCAGAACCGACTTACTTTACTAATAATTTTCATTTGGTTACCAAGCGAACTACATATTTATTTTGCATGAACTACTTATTTTTGTTTCAATTATATTCATATATTTCTCAATATGTACTTCAATATTCATTTGTTTATTAAATGTGCCGGAATCAAATAAATTACAACACATCGGCACTTGGTTAAACAATTTGACGGTCAGCAGCCCAAATAGCTTCATTGGTCGGTTGTTATCACTTCAATTGGTATTAAATCACTGTCAATCAATGTGGCGGCTGATATCTGTTACAATATGTTTAACGTACATTTGATCAATAGGTAGTGATTCCGAATGGATACAATGAACAAACTACATTTGAAGCCAAGAACCCTTAATAAGGATGAATATATTCATATTCATATTCATATTTTTATTGATAAAAGTAATTACACGTATGTCTACATTTTATCCTACCGCCTTATAAATAGTAAAGAGTTTCCTACTTTTTACCTTAATTAATTATTTTCTAAGTCTTAGGAATAAGATTGCTGTAGGATTTTTCATTCGGAAATGATAGCAACCCTTTATTGGACCAGATTAAAAAAACCACGATTTAAATAAGCCTCAATATCATTTTTACAATGTTCTAAAAAGAATACAAAAAGATGTTATTTCAGGGTGGTAATTTTTGCCGTGTAATGTAAATTGTGCCCTATAGGGTTAACTAACTAGAAATCTAAATTGTTCGCCCCTTACCACTAAAGGGGCCCACTGATTAACAATCCGCCGGACGATATCGGCCTGTCAGTTAGAACGAAAAGTTGACAGCTCCGAACAACTGACAGGCCGATATCGTCCGGCGGACTGTTAATCAGTGGGCCCCTTAAACCTTTAATATGTGTAATTATAAAATACGCCAACTTTAAAACTTTAAAGGTGGGTAAGAGGTCAGTTAACAATGAAGTATTTATTAAACTAAAAGGTACGGCCATCACAGACATCTTTGTTTCACCAAGGTATGTTTTGCGTAATAAATGCTAACTCTCCAAAACTCCATCAAGACGCGTGAGTCAAGCGAACATTGCGCGCAATACGATTATCTTTCATTAAACCTCACATGTAGCCTTAATTGCTAATTGCTCATACTCGTACTGTGAGTTGAGTAGGTATCTGACCACCAACTGACTAAATAACTCGTTTCGGACCGTAAAAAGTTATGGCTAAGGCAAATATTAGATGTTAGGATTATTAGGTGAAACGAGTTGGACTGCGAGCGAGTCACGCAGTCGCCTAAGGACGAGTGGATGAAAAGGAGCCTTTGCTCAGCAATGCGACAAAATAGGCTCGAAATAATAAAATAACTAAGGTACTCACTGGTCGAAAGGCGAGAAGATGTGGTGCTGCGGCCGCGGTTCCGGCGCCGCGTCCCTGGAGCCCGCGCTGCCTACGGACGGCGCGGGCGACGGACAGCTGGTCTCCGACCTGATAACACCAGTAAGTTAGTCTCCGACGTGGTACTAACACGTGGTAACAGAAATATCATCTACAAGGCTAGAATCCTAGAATAGCGGTTAGTTTAGGACACGAGGATATGATCTAGAATATATAATCGTGGCCATTGTTTTAGCCCCGCAGCAAACCTCATTATGATTTTCTGATGATATTTCCTGACACCTTGATCTAAAATTAGTACTTTTGATCTTAGGTTGCAATTAAAATTATGCCGGTCACTGGTTCTAAGTCACAATATATTTGGGAGCAAGCAACAGGCAGTATTTATTGTTATGGTCTGACTTGTATTTTATTGTATAACATCTGGATTTACTTATGTACATGACTTTAATTACAACAAAATAAATGAAATGAAAGAGAACGTGTAATAGGTATTGCATGTTATAAGGTCCAACGTAGGTGGCCTTCTGCACCCCTAGCACATGATTGAATCGACAGTATCTCGCGGCGAGATAGACTACCCGTCTTTTTTTAAGTATGTTAACAAAAGAAGGACGAGTAGTCTATCTGGCCGCGTAATAGTGTTGCGCTAATCATGTGCTAGCCCGGCAGGACGACCTCTGCGGCGAGCGGAACGGCGAACGGTGCGGCGAGCGGCGTGCTGAGCTACGTGCTGCCCTCCTAACGATAACTGCTATAACTAATTTTGAAATGTCATTCGATTGTGTGACACATTGAGAACAAGGTAGGTATACAATTAAATGATATTTTAATATGAGTTATTGCACTTATCGTTAGGAGGGCAGCGTGGTGGCCCGGCGTCACCGGCGGCGAGGCGCGCCACTCACACGAGAAAGGTCTCGGCGGAACCAATATATAAATTAATTAAAAAGGACCTGTCAGGTCTCAGAGACCTGTTGGGCGACCGCCGCGAGCGGTGCGGCGAGCGGCGCGGCGAGCCCGGCGTCACCGGAGGCGAGGCGCGGGGTTAACCACTCGTACGAGAAAGGTCTCGGCGGAACCAATATATAAATTAATTAAAAAGGACCTGTCAGGTCTCGGAGACCTGTTGGGCGACCGCCGCGGCGAGCGGTGCGGCGAGCGGCGCGGCGAGCCCGGCGTCACCGGAGGCGAGGTGCGGGGTTAACCACTCGTACGAGAAAGGTCTCGGCGGAACCAATATATAAATTAATTAAAAAGGACCTGTCAGGTCTCGGAGACCTGTTGGGCGACCGCCGCGGCGAGCGGTGCGGCGAGCGGCGAGGCGAGCCCGGCGTCACCGGAGGCGAGGCGCGGGGTTAACCACTCGTACGAGAAAGGTCTCGGCGGAACCAATATATAAATTAATTAAAAAGGACCTGTCAGGTCTCGGAGACCTGTTGGGCGACCGCCGCGGCGAGCGGTGCGGCGAGCGGCGCGGCGAGCCCGGCGTCACCGGAGGCGAGGTGCGGGGTTAACCACTCGTACGAGAAAGGTCTCGGCGGAACCAATATATAAATTAATTAAAAAGGACCTGTCAGGTCTCGGAGACCTGTTGGGCGACCGCCGCGGCGAGCGGTGCGGCGAGCGGCGCGGCGAGCCCGGCGTCACCGGAGGCGAGGCGCGGGGTTAACCACTCGTACGAGAAAGGTCTCAGCGGAACCAATATACAAATTAATTAAAAAGGACCTGTCAGGTCTCGGAGACCTGTTGGGCGACCGCCGCGGCGAGCGGTGCGGCGAGCGGCGCGGCGAGCCCGGCGTCACCGGAGGCGAGGCGCGGGGGGACGCCACGCCTGACACGGGGGAGGCTTCAGCGGATCCGCGGGACATGCATTCGGATGAGCCCTGGAACACACCGAATATAAGATTCAAAGCCAAACAGCAGTAAGGCGTGTTGTTTGAGAAAAGGGAACCATGATAATGACATTGATGACAGTTACTTCTCTATCTTCTCTTAACTTAAGTAAGGACACGTATAACCATTTAGCCATAATATAAGAAAGGTTCCTGCCACTTAAAGGCCTAATTAATAAAAGATCTCGAAGGACCTTGGATCAACTTAAACTTCATAAATACCCCAAAACTATTATTTATATGACGACTTAAGGATGACCGACGTTAGAACGGTCCGGGCCCGGGTTGAGCAGGAACACTTAGTTTTCTATAAAAAGTATCACGTGATCACCGGTGGCTTTCGGAAGAATAGAAAACAAAGTGTCGGACGCCTCAGCTTGGATCCGGACCATTCTAGCGTGAGTCACCCTTTACTCCAGGGTCCATGTTACCTTATCATCCGCAGGGTCCCTCTTCGGAAGCACCTCAACGCCTTCTCGCTTACGCTGCTCTTCCTTCAACCGTTCCGCTTTCCGCCACTTCGCCCGCCGGTTTTGGAACCACACCTAATAGAAATTATACATAAGGTTTTTTTTATACAAACTTGTACTTTGTCATGCTACATACAATTTTACTATTTCTAACTAACTTATTCCTAAACTTCGACTTCGATGAACAAAACATGGGTAGAATATAATGAATCACGCAACAAATAATGATAAATCATCCTCCAAAACACATTACCAGCCAAATCTAAGGATTATCCTCATCTTGACCCATAAATATGAAAAATAACACCACTCCACTACCAGTATTACCACCCCTACGTTGCATTGTTATAACTCAAAGATTAAATATCATTTTGATATACCCCTAAAGTACAGGGGTGCGAAACTTAAGGACCAATATGAATGAGCTACCATTCCATAGAAAATGTATAGAGTAACAGGTCAGGCATTGGTCGTGTGGAATTTATCGCCAATTAGAGGTGAGCTGTGATTAGAAGTAACGATAAGGGTACGATAGATCAAGTTAGGTTGGCCGCGGTAAGCTGGTTAGCCGAACACAGCGCTGGGCTACATTTGCACTGCAATTTTCGCAATTTACTTTTAATAAGCCCTCTAGTGGGTGAGTGCTATGAAATCTCGCAGTGATGAGCGACGCAGACGTGCCAGGGTATAAATTATATAAAACGTAAGGGAGTTAGGAAGAGAAATTAGACATGTTTGTATGTGATTACTTTGACATATTTAGTCTACTTTTTGAATTGAATAACTAGAATATTATACCGGACTAAGGAGTATAATTGCATACAAGATATATATTGTATGCGCCTCGGCTCCCGTCTGCATATTGGAAAAATCATTGCTACGGCCTACGGCGTAGCATGTGTAGCTTTGCGATGAGAGAGTTAAAAGGAGTTTAATAACCGATTCGTCTAGCGGCCGATTCCAATTTACAAATTGATATCAATTTCATATCTTTTTGACATCAAAAACTAACAAGATCAGTAGGTATTCAGTAATTACTATAAACTCACTAAATAATGAGTTTTATCATGGTAATTGAAGCGATAAGAATTTAAAGAAATACTGCCCGACTCGAACTTTAAAATACGTCAATTAATAGATCTAGAAACTTGGTACCAACACTACTTACCAACTTGTGCACTTCACGTGCCAGTGAATTGTCTGTTCCGGCATAGTCTATGCATATCCCAAGTCCCTCGGCTATCGTAAGCTAATTTCGTTAAAATAATAATCCACCCATAATCCTCTCCCTCCTAATAGTTTTTATCGTTAAGGGTAGAATTAATATTTCAGCGTGGCAGCCCTAAGTCCCCTACAGCGTGTGAGGAGTTTTTTGTCCGTTGTTAGCCAGGGTTGGCGATAATGTTCCTTGATTATGTTAGTGATAATAGAGGTGTTATTAAGTTTGGGATGTTAGGATTAGTGGATGGTTGTTTTCGTGTCAGGCTATCAATTTATGAGAAAATTGAGTTTACATGAAAATTAGTGTGTTAGTTTATTTTTAGAGTAGGTACATTAGATAGGGATACGACAAATTTTTAAATTCATGGTAAGTCTCCTATAAAACGAGATCCCAATCGAGGTTATTCAGAGAATGTTATATTGAAATAAGTTACGAATTTCGAAGGTAAAAATATTTCAACATAGTGCTATGAATTCGATTTTTTGCAATTGAGATAAAATAACATGATAGGTACTCGCAGAACGGCAATAACATATTTAATATGAATTTTCTTATAGGTGTGACCTTCAATCTTCATTCCAAGCAATATAAACTGCCAATCATTGTAATTAGGTTGTTAAACATAGAGAACATTTTACCATAATTCAAAAGAAAATTATCCAACATTTAATGCACTGATGTGTGTATTGTAATATCATACTCAAGAGCAATGAAAAATTTAACATGCGACAAATTTGTATGAACGTTCTAAAATCTACATAAGCGATTTGATACCTCTTGAGTTTTATTCCATAGTGCCATAAAATTAAAAAAGCGGCCAAGTGCGAGTCGGACTCGCCCATGAAGGGTTCCGTATTTAGGCGATTTATGACGTATAAAAAAAAACTACTTACTAGATCTCGTTCAAACCAATTTTCGGTGGAAGTTTACATGGTAATGTACATCATATATTTTTTTTAGTTTTATCATTCTCTTATTTTAGAAGTTACAGGGGGGGGGACACACATTTTACCACTTTGGAAGTGTCTCTCGCGCAAACTATTCAGTTTAGAAAAAAATGATATTAGAAACCTCAATATCATTTTTGAAGACCTATCCATAGATACCCCACACGTATGGGTTTGATGAAAAAAAATGTTTGAGTTTCAGTTCGAAGTATGGGGAACCCCAAAAATTTATTGTTTTTTTTCTATTTTTGTGTGAAAATCTTAATGCGGTTCACAGAATACATCTACTTACCAAGTTTCAACAGTATAGTTCTTATAGTTTCGGAGAAAAGTGGCTGTGACATACGGACGGACAGACAGACGGACAGACGGACAGACAGACAGACAGACATGACGAATCTATAAGGGTTCCGTTTTTTGCCATTTGGCTACGGAACCCTAAAAAGTAACTGCAAAGCTAATAACCACGCAGCTAAAATATTACTTCACCCATAATTCTCAAGCTCGAGTGGCAACAATTAAGCGAACAATTTACAAACAAATTAGCTCTCGCCCATTTAATCTTACAACAATCACTTAATGAAAACCAACGCTCACTAAACGACAAAATCGCCCCAAAATTCACAAGGTTGTAATCTATCAAAAACACATGTCTGCTTGCAACCTTGTCATTCTTAACTTAAAACAACCATTTAACATTGACCCCCCTCACCCTTCGCAAGTAAACGGGAATAGAAAGGACGAGGGGCAGTTTTAAGACCAATAGGTATCTTGTTAGACTGGTGTTGTTCGCCGCTTGAGTAAGGGGTGTTCCTCACTGTAGGGGGCTCATAATTACCTACAGTTTGGCTCGTTTGTTTGCGTTTCGCTACTCCGGGTTAAATAATAACAAATGTATTGTTTAGTGCAGTGTGAAGTGTGTAATGGCTCTTTAGCGGGTGGTCTGCAATTGGTTCCTTTGTCTGGCTCTATAAAGGGAATGGAAGCTTTTATTCAGCTGTTTTAAGGGCGCTTGGAGCGATTTTGCAACAATGAACTATCACCTCTTTTATTTTTGAGTGGATGGGTTTGTGGTATGTGTGGTTTTTGCATTTTTAAACGTTATTATCCTACTAATGATCTACTATAACGACGATATACGAAAAATATCCTTTTATTAATTAAGAATCATAGTGATCTTTATGAAAATACTTGTGTTGCGTATCAAGTAGAAATTATTAATAGACATAAGTACCTAATAATTATACAGAAACTGGGTAGTGCTACCCTGTAAGTATATTTATATGTTAAAGTCATATCTATTGCATACGAAGCCTAAAGCTAAGATATCCAACCACAATAACAAAAAATACTGAAATTTAATAACTACGTTGTCTAAAACAAATTTCCCCTCCCTTTAACTCATATTAGCAAAAAGACGAAACGGAAAAACACCCTTCATCTTAAAAGCGTCTGCTTCACATGATTAACCATACAAAATGAATTCCAAACAACTTTTAAACACACATTAGAACCGTAAGTCTCTGCACTCACCTACTTAAAAGTTTCTACCTGCGTAATTATGTCAGCGCAGCTTATGTTTTAAAACACTTCATACGGGAAAGTTAAAGCTTAATGACTACTGGAAATATGCTGAGAAAATGGAACTCTGTGATATGATGTTCCTTTAGAACCGAGGGCTCCGATGTGGGTCGGGGTTGAAATATAATTTCACACCCGTGGCAGTTGACAGGGGGTTGAAGTTGAAACATGTGAAATGTTCCTACGCAAATTACATGTGTCAGCTTTGCTGTACATTGATGAAAATGGTTAAAATCGACGTGACGGGGCGTGGTTTGGAAGAATTATATTATCATTAATTTTTATTCCCCGCTAATGCCCTTTTCGCATTTCACAATTTTATACTTTTGAGACTTCCTACATAAAAAATAAGCAACAACGGTTGAACTCCGGGAGTGCCGATAGAAGTGAAAACCCACCTCACTATGTTACCGACGCCCGGTAACACGATACATACGTTTAGCGGAGGTATTCTATTTATTTATTATATATTATTATCATTCTCAAATAAGATCACACTTTTTCATTGACATGTTTATTTAATTACATACTGCCATGACAACGTCAAATTATTTGAACATAAGTAAAGAGTCTCGAAAAGGAGTCCGCAACATAAATGTCAAATAACATTGAGTTTTTCTTTATTGATTTAAATGCCATTTAAATTATGAGTGGCCACCTTACGGGGCTTACGGTCACGTGATCGCCTTACGCCCCTTACGGTCACGTGATCGCCTTACGCTGTCTCGAGTTTATCATTTTTTCCCCATCTCAAAAAGTGCCCAGCGCCGCTAAAGAAGTTTTCACTTCAAAAAAACATCAAAAAAGGAAAACCTATTAACCCGATCAGCGCTAATGCCGCTAATCACGTTGTCGTTTCGCCTCTACGATGAATTTTCGCTACACACCGGAAAACCCATGTTATCGGCTACGACGTAGCGCTACGACCGTAGCTCAGCGGTGAATGTGTTAATATATTTTAGCACTTACGCATTCTTATTGGATAATTGTGTTATTTACCTATTTATTCACAATTCAGACAACAAAAGTAGGTACTTAGCTATGTATATATATTCGTATGTAAGTTCGATAAACGAAACAATTGACAATTTCAAGCAAGATTTAGTTGAATTAGAAAATTGTAACGAAATCTTGCGATTTGCGGAATGGAATGGTGGACAATTTCACGCTGTCTTAACAATTTGTAGAGTCCAACTGATTGAGATTGAATTTATAAATTACTTAAATTTTATTAGGTAGGTAGTTGCCTATACTTAAATTTAAGGTACAGGTGCTCAAAGCATAACATTAAATTCCTCTATTGCCATTGGCTTTTTATTACTGTATAAAAGATACGAAAAAGATTCGATCACAAAATAATCGATTTTTCTTTTACATTTACGATTTTAAACTGTTGTGAGACATATAACATTTCAAACTTTCGCGGTTTGAACACATATTAACTCACATTTATAGACGGGTCTATCGCGAAATTTATTTTATTACCTTTATTTACCGACGTTTCGACACAGATTTCACTGGTCGTGGTCGCGGCTAACTGATGTCCCAGCAAAATATCAAAACAGAGATTTGTGCAGCTACCCGACGAAAAGTGTATGAAAAAGTTTTGGGTAGACATCACATTTTCAAACCACCCACTATACATAATGTTAATTATTGTCCGACACGCAACACTCACAATACTAAACATTGTACAACAATCATTGACAGTTGTGAGACATAGGGTAAAGGCACCAGTAGTCAGCCTTATAACGACTTTTTTAAGTTTGAACGTTCGGCATTTCTACAGGATTAGTCGGATAATTAAACAAATGACATGGTTAGATCAATTGTTTATCATAGTTTTAAACCAAAATATTTAAAAAAATAACAATCCTCTTTATAATATCTCTAATTAAGTTTAAACAAAAAGTGGCACTTTTCTCCAGTAGTCAGCCTCCAAAATCCAGTAAGCAGCCTCTGTGTACCCAGTACTCAGCCTATATAAACTATTCATAATAATTAGTTCAAAATCACCAATATTTATATCAAAATGAACGATATTATAATATTTATTTTTTCTTTATAATTTTTGTTATTGTTAGTTGTAGTTTTTAATTTTAGTTTATAATTTTTTGTGTACTTATATCAAAATCAACGATGTTATAATATCTATTTTTTATTTATAATTTTAGTTATTGTTATTGTAGTTACCTAGTTGTAGATTTTAATTTTAGTTTATAACTTTTTTGCTTATATGTATTAAGTACTTATTTTTTTACTTATTTAATAATAAAAATAATTTCTTATAGGTACATACAATTCTTATGACACGAAATTTGTTGGCCTACTTAACTAACACTATTCTTGCAAACTAAGAATCGCAATATTTATTTTCTAATAATTAATCCGTCAAAAATTAACGAGGTAAATCCTAATATATAATTATTTTCCTAGTAGGTATTCGGTAAAAAATAATTAAACGAGTCTATTGAGATCTAATTATCATTAATAAACAAAGTCATATTATACCGACCAGGAAAAAGCAAAATGATAGTACATAACTATCATATAATATAGTTAACGTCAAAAATATGTATACACTTTTGAACCTTGTTTCAATGAGATAGGGTTTAAAAAAGTGGACATATTTTTGGCGGCGACGTACCAAGCAAGGTCAATGGCTGAGTACTGGATCAGCGAAACCCAGTGGTCAGCCGCATTAAAACGTTATTTCAAATGCGGCTGACTACTGGGTTTTACTTTAAATTGACTAGGGCATGCCTAACTAAATTTGAAAATGTAAATTTAACGGTCCTTACGGTCGCATTGGCTCGAAAATAATAAAATAAACGAATAACCCAAAGGTCAGCCGTGGGGGGCTGGGCACTGGATTCTTTGGAAAAAAGTGTTATCCAGTGGCCGGCCCCCTCAATTTATAAGTGAAATATTGATATTTTCATTCAAATATAATGCAGTTTAATAGATAAACTAATAAATAAACCAATCATTAACAAAAACAATAACTTTTAACATTAAAACATAGTTTTTCTTGCCTGTTAAGAGAACACCACGAGCAGTAAAAAATATGGCGGACATGACACTATTGCACTCGTCGACAAACAGCACCTGTATGAACAAGTATATTTCTTCCCCCCGTTCCCTCACCGCATCTGTCGTATGACGTATTAACCAATAAGGAATCACAGCTCCTATTTGAGTACTCGTGATTTGTTTAAACGAATATACCAGATATTTATGACCAATAAACGACTCAAAAGGCTGACTACTGGTACCTGGCTGGCTACTGGTGCTGTTACCCTACTAACATTGAATTACATTTACGATATTGAAATCATTGTCTCACCCGTACAGCATAAGCAGGCTCTTAAAGTAGGTATTCTTAACTTTGAAATACTTATTTAAAGGATTTAAGCTCCTAAACGCAACAAGATCAAAGCTCGTTTTTAAAACGCGGTCTGGCAGAAGCCGAGTCCCTGGAGACGGTGAATAATCCACGAGATAATTTGCCAAAACAGGTTAGATGCGATACATCTTCCATTTTGTGAGAATTACACCACTCCGCGTGGAATCTAATTACTGGCGAGGATGTGAGAATCGGTGTGATAAGATAATGAGCTTTCTATAGACATTGAAACGATACGATAGACAAAAAAAACCGAAACATGGCTACCAAACAGCTTGCCAGCAAATCGTGTCACAAGTATTTTTTATGCTATTCTTTCATATTCTTTAAGCTGCATTTTATTTTATAGATTTTTTTGACCAGTGAGGCTTTTTTAGTGACACAAGCCAGCTGGCCAGAGTCTGGCTTAGAACGAGACGGTTCTACCGGTAAACCCATCTTGCTTGGCAAGAAATTGGATCTAAAAATTACATGCGTTTGAAGTCTACGAAAACATGAACAGACACACAGATACCTACACGTGTTAATCTTCTAACAACCCTCTCTTTAAACCATGTTAATTTAATTTAATTTATAACAGTTCTATAACCTAATAGATACGTTTTGACGTCGGACCATTATTTATGAATTTTATGATATTTTCTTCTAATCAGTAAATCAAGTCAAAATGGAAAAGCAATTAAGTTTAGAATATATCATGTCAATGATTAAATTGTCGAACCTAAAATACGTGTACCTAAGATGCCATATCCAAACCCCATATTTGTTTTCTTAGCCTCTAAGAAAGCTCTCCGGGTCTTAGCGAGGATAACCGAGGATTTGCCGGATCCCAGGAACGGGGAAAGGGGGCAAAGGGGAGAGGGGGGCAATTTGCCCCTAATCATGTGATGAAAAACTTAACGCCAACTTGCGCATCAATACTGTAAGAAATTGAGTGTTCTCGATATATATTTGTTATTTTCTATGATAGATAATTCGGTTGTTTCCTAATGTTGACAGAATGATTATACCTACACACGGTTATACATTAAAAAAAACAACGGGTTGCACTCCGGGAGTGCCGACAGAAGTGAAAACTCAATGACTAGTCCAAAATATCTGCAGCACTATGTATAATTGACCCATTTAAACACCCCAAATGCTTCATTTAAACACTTGACGTTTTGGTCAACTTACAGTGGGCTGTTGAACTTGCTATCGGTACAAAAAATGTACTCACACTACTTAGTTTCGAGAGAACAGAATTTCGAGTGACGAAGTCGAGCGCTCGAAGTTCAAAAATAGACCCCCAGGTCCTTCTAAGTGTAAGGCCTGAGTGGACGCTCGAGCGGGGCGGGGTTTGCAGCGTGCATGTTAAACAAATGCAAACGTATAGGAGCGGCCTTAGTGCACGCTGCTCAAATCACTTGGGAGCTCGACGCCACGCTACACGTCCCGCCGAACGCTCCGCTTCGAGCGTCCACTCAGGCCTTCACTAACGCAGAACGCAGCTCCCTGAGCACTGAGCTGACAGTCTTGCGGTCCCGGGATCGCGGATATCATTGTTTTTGAATTGTTGTAGGGTCATTGTGCTAGTTTCCGTCCATGCTCTAGTTTTCGTCCACTTGACAGATTTGCAAATAATATAATAAATAATTTGAGCCTATATACGTCCCACTGCTGGGCACAGGCCTCCTCTCATGCGCGAGAGGGCTTGGGCTATAGTCCCCACGCTAGCCCAATGCGGATTGGGGACTTCACATACAGCTTTGAATTTCTTCGCAGATGTATGCAGGTTTCCTCACGATGTTTTCCTTCACCGAAAAGCTAGTGGTAAATATCAAATGATATTTCGTACATAAGTTCCGAAAAACTCATTGGTACGAGCCAGGATTTGAACCCGCGACCTCCGGATTGAAAGTCGGACGTCATATCCACTCGGCTACCACCGCTTATAATATATAATTGATTTTTAATTTTCTACTTGCGAAATACCTATAATTTGTATGTAGATAGATATATTGTTTTGACATTAAGGATTGCTAAAAGTACAAATTTGTGCACCAATGTAGGTTTATATTCAAATTTCGTCAAGTGGACGAAAACTAGAGTTGGACGAAAACTAACGCACCTACCCTATTTAATCTTAACAAAAAAAGTAATCGATTACTTGGATTTCGTACAAAAATAGTTAGGTACAAATTTTTAATGGTGCGTTTTAAATCTATAGTATAGTTCGTTTTTTTAGCATTAGAAATAAGGAAATCTTGATGTGTCTTTTAATTGAAAAACACATTTTAAAAATAAGTTACGGCAAATATGTAACAATTATGAATCTAATACGATCATTTATATTCTTCTGCTTTCATAAGTAAAAGTTATTGATTTTTAAAAAGCGTTTTTCATTTAAAATACATGTCAAGATCGCTTACCTTCTTGCAAGTTCTTTCTAATGCTAAAAAAAACGAACTATTGGCAAGGTGCGAAGTCGGTGGAGGGGTAAGTGGCGCTGATCGTCACAAACACAGGTAATCTTATGGAATGGCCGCCATTAGTACTAGCGGCAGCCGCTTGAACTAATTTTACTCCATAAGATTTAACGTAGAAAGTCTGCCAAAATGAGGGCAGCACCAGTCGTGAACCTAGCGAATAGTTTCGAATCGATGAAGTTACAAGGCCTCAAATCACTATTCAAATTTTGGCAACCGTATTATAGGTATGATTTAAAAAAGCGGTACTATTTTTCAAAAAACCACTGCACCTTAACCTCTGTTTGTGTGCGTCACAAGCAATTAAACACGCGTCACAATGAAGTGGCGTCTTCCACTCGGTTTGGTTCCAACGCGGACTGATTGACGGAGTGACAAACCCCCATTAGGAGGGTGCGGCGCTTACTGCTTGTTTTTTGGTTTATTATTTTGTTCACAAGCTTTTGTTATAAATCTTTATTAGGTTTTTAAAAGGTCAAGTGGCTACATTTTTCTGTGTTTTAAGCTCCTTCAAAATTATATGTATATTGGTAAATAGGTACAAATTGAAATATGTATATCAGAAGATGTGTATGGATAACAATTCTACCATCAGATTTTAGTACTTTAGTACTCGTAATTTGTCGTCAAAATGACGGTTTCGTCACCTGTAGTCTTGTAGAACAACAGCCCATTAGGTATGTAGCGTTCGAACCACTGTCAGAAATTATTATACGTGGTTTGTTGGCTCGTTCCATATTCTTAATATCAAATGTACTTATTCAACCAGAAGTCCAAATTTCCGTTTTAATTTCTCTAGTGTTCACCTTCAAAAACAGTGATAAAAACGTCAAATTCCTAACAGTCCTATGAACCAAAGACATACACACTACAGATATAGTGCATAACTGTTTTCCATCGTATTTTCCCGGAAACGTTCGGACTTTTCATGCTACTTCAGTCAACCTTAGTAATTTTTACGGTTTAGACTGACTTGTTTAGATGGCCGTCGTGAACGCTGCTCGCACTTATAGTGCTTAAGAAAGGAGACCTAGGCTCTCCGAAACATGTCGCGCGAGTGACTTAAAACAAGTGAGTCTAAACCGTAAAATTATTCAATGTTAGTATGTCTCACAACAGTTTAAATTCAAACCTTAGTACTTTTTCTACCGAGACTGACTGAAATAGCAATACACGTTCGTACTTTTCCGTGAAAATACGATGGAAAACACTACTGTACAGATCAGGGATGTTGCGAATATCTGCATCCGCATCCGCAACCGCGGAACTTCCGCATTATTTTCAACATCCGCATCCGCATCCACATCCGCATAAAATCGATGCGGATGCGGATGTGGAACAGGTCGGTACAGGAACGTCTTAGCATCGGCGTAAGTGCTGCTAGGTAATTTAGTCGTTAACCAAAAAAACTAGGGATGTACCAACTAGTCGCCGACTAGTCGGGAAAGCCGACTATTCGGCCTCATTTGTAGTTGGCGACTAGTCGGCAAAAATGGCCGATTAGTCGGCACTTTATAAGTGACAGAAAAACTGGACAAAAAGAAATAAACAGCACATATTTTCATAAGCTTTTTACCTATTTTACCCAAATTTTATTTAGGGTGCTTACGAAAATTTTTGTTCGAAATTATTGACCTTGTGGTCGCTTTTTTATGTCCGATTGTGCTCGCCGTATGAAATATAAACTTAGGATTTTTTCATTGAATGTTTTAGCGTTATTATATGATAAATAGCGCAACGTAAGGGTAAAACGATTGTTTTTTAGTGCATTTGAACCGAACTTAGACCAAACTAATGATCTGGCCGACTAGCCGACTAGTCGGCCGACTAATCGGCCATCCGAGCGCCGATTAGTCGGCTAGTCGGCCAAATCAATAGTCGGTACATCACTAAAAAAAACCTATTAGAAATGAGCAGTCAAGCGTGAGTGGGGCTTAATGTACGGAACCCTTGGAACGCGAGTCCGAATCGCACTTGGCCGGTTTTTGAAATAAAAATTACTAAAATGTAATATTTCACGTTTTTTATGGTACTATCTTGACATCCGCATCCGCATCCGCATCCGCGGATGTGAGCCTTTAAAAATCCGCATCCGCATCCGCATCCGCGGATGTCAAAAAATCGGCATCCGCAACATCCCTGGTACAGATATTCAGAAGTCGGGGTCGCATCGTTAGCCATTGTCACACGGCGCTAGGGTTACCGCGGCCGCGGGGGACGAATTAGCCGAGCAAATTGAAATGTGACACCACACCGGGTGATTTAATGGTGATTCGTTTTTGAAGTGAAACTTCTTTAGCGGCGCTGGGCACTTTTTGAGGTGGGGAAAAAATGATAAACTCGAGACAGCGTAAGACGATCACGTGACCGTAAGGTTTAGATGGCCACTCGTTTAGATGGCATTTAAATCAATAAAGAAAAACTCAATGACATTACATGGAAAAGGTTAGGTTCTAATCTTGTACGGGCTGAAATACGAGGATCTCACAGTTACATTCTAACTTTATATCACTCAAATATCTATATATATGTCGGAGGCAGATCGTAAAATCGGCCATATCGAGATATTCCTAGGCATACCATGAAACGCCGCCATTTCATGATCTGACTAGCGACTACCAGCCATAACGTTCAAACATCAACGTTTGACGATTTGCCTAGCGACGTTTAGGCATATCAAATGTAGGGTGTGATATTCCTAGGTATATCATGAAACGCCGGCATTTAATGATCTGCCTAGCGCGACCATCAGCCATATCGTGCAAACTCAAGGGGTGATATTCCTAGGCAGATCATGAAACGCCGGCATTTCATGATCTGCCTAGCGACGACCAGCCATATCGTGCAAACCTCAAGGGGTGATATTCCTAGGCAGATCATGAAACGCCGACATTTCATGATCTGCCTAGCGACCACCAGCCATATCGTGCAAACCTCAAGGGGTGATATTCCTAGGCAGATCATGAAACGCCGGCATTTCATGATCTGCCTAGCGCGGCCACCAGCCATATCGTGCAAACCTCAATGGGTGATATTCCTAGGCAGATCATGAAACGCCGGCATTTCATGATCTGCCTAGCGACCACCAGCCATATCGTGCAAACCTCAAGGGGTGATATTCCTAGCCAGATCATGAAATGCCGGCATTTCATGATCGGCCTAGCGCGACCATCAGCCATATCGTGCAAACCTCAAGGAGTGATATTCCTAGGCAGATTATGAAATGCTGGCATTTCATGATCGGCCTAGCGCGACCATCAGCCATATCGTGCAAACCTCAATGGGTGATATTCCTAGGCAGACCATGAAACGCCGGCATTTCATGATCTGCCTAGCGACCACCAGCCATATCGTGCAAACCTCAAGGGGTGGTATTCCTAGGCAGATCATGAAACGCCGGCATTTCATGATCTGCCTAGCGACGACCAGCCATATCGTGCAAACCTCAAGGGGTGATATTCCTAGGCAGATCATGAAACGCCGGCATTTCATGATCTGCCTAGCGACCACCAGCCATATCGTGCAAACCTCAAGGGATGATATTCCTAGGCAGATCATGAAACGCCGGCATTTCATGATCTGCCTAGCGACCACCAGCCATATCGTGCAAACCTTAATGGGTGATATTCCTAGGCAGATCATGAAATGCCGGCATTTCATGATCTGTCTAGCGCTACCATCAGCCATATCGTGCAAACCTCAATGAGTGATATTCCTAGGCAGATCATGAAACGCCGGCATTTCATGATCTGCCTAGCGACCACCAGCCATATCGAGCAAACCTCAAGGCTCAAAAGGAACGTAAACTTGTATTAAAAGGTACGATCTGGCAACACTGGCTCGGACGCAGCGCCATATAGAATGCAGCGCCACCAGTGGCAAAAAATGCAATTATTTTACGATGCGATCGGTATGAATGAAGCTAGGAATTCGACGAATACATTGCTCCCATCGATCTGCCGAATCTTTTATAAGACAGATCGTGATATGCCTGAGTTAATTTTAGTCAGATCATGAAATGGCGGCGTTTCATGATATGCCTAGGAATATCTCATCAAATATTTTACGATGCGCCCGGTATGTAGCTAAGAATATCAACGAATACATTGGTCTGACCGATCTGCCGCCTCTTTTATAAGGCAGATCGTGATACGCCTGGGTTAATCTTAGTCAGATCATGAAATGGCGGCGATTCATGATATGCCTAGGAATATCTCGATATGCCCGATTTTACGATCTGCCGCCGACATATATAAATGCAAGTGTCCTGACTGACTGACTGACTGACTGACTGATTCATCAACGCAGAGCCGAAACTACAAAAGCTAGAAAGTTGAAATTTGCACACTAGGTTGCATTTATAAAGTGTACAAGAGATAAGAAGCGATTTTGAAAAATTCAACCCCTAAGGGGGTTAAAAAGGGGATGAAAGGTTGTATGGGGTACAAGTTTTATTTTAAGCTAGGAATTTGAAACTTTGTAAAAATGTATTATATTAAAAAACAAGAAAACTAATTTCAGCGTTTTTGAAAATTCATTCCCCAAGGTGGTGAAAAAGGGGTTGAAAATTTGTATGGAGATCAAATATTTTTGTGAGTATGGGACTTGAAACTTTGTATATGGGGATATTATTATAAGACAGGAAAAGTAATTTCAGCGTTTTTGAAAATTCATCCCCTAACAGGGTTAAAAAGGGGTTGAAAGTTTGAATCCATTACAAATGCCTTGAAACTTCTTAGAAAGGCATAGTAGCCGATTACAAAATAAAGTAATTGCGACGTTTTTGGAAATTCAACCCCTAAGGGGGTTAAAAAGGGGATGAAAGTTCGTTTTGAGGTGCAAATTTCATTTTAAGCTAGGAACTTGAAACTTCACAAATAGATATTAAATTTAAATACAAGAAAACTAATTTCAGCGTTTTTGAAATTTCATCCCCTAAGGTGGTGAAAAAAGGGTTGAAAGTTTGTATGGACATCAAACATTTTTTCGAGCGCGGGACTTGAATCTTTGTATTTGGGGATATTATTAGAAGACAATACAAGTAATTTCAGCGTTTTGTAAAATTCATCCCCTAACAGGTTTAAAAAGGGGTTGAAAGTTTGTACGGGGTTCAAATTTTATTTTAAGCTAGGAACTTGAAAATTCATAAAAAGGTATTATTTTAAAACGGAAAAAAAATAATTTCAGCGTTTTTGAAAATTTATATCTCAAGGTGGTGGTTTGTATGGAGTTCAAACATTTTTGTGAGAACGGGGCTTGAATCTTTGTACAGAGGCATATTATTAGAATACAAGAAAAGCCATTTCAGCGTTTTTAAAAATTCATCCCCTAAAATGGTTAAAAAGTTCAAATTTTATTTACTTCAAACTTCGTAAATAGGTAGTAGGTTTTATTGAATAGAGGACATGAAAATCTTCTAAGGGGGTTGAGAGGGATTATGTCGAGAACAATTTTATTTAGTTAGGGGCTAGAAACTTCGTAGGTTGTGAAAGACAAGTCTCATGCGTTGTATAATATTAATAATTAACAAATGATTAACCGTCCTACTGCAATATTTTGCTGCATAATGTTCTAAGCTAATGTAGAATAACCACCAATATACAAATCCACGCGTACGAAGTCGCGGGCAACAGCTAGTAATTCAATAAAGCTACATCTAGATGAAATCGCTAATAAAAGTGAATAAAATACTGGTGAATAAAACTCAAAATATCAAAACCAAATATGCGAGGTCTGCAAGGTAACTTTACAATTTCTATTCGAATTTTAAACAATTAACGCTACAAATTTAAGCTCACTGGCCAGCTATTTCGGAACTAAAGTTTTTCAATTGAAAGGAGGATGGGTCAATTATACATAGTGCTGCAGACATTTTGGACTAGTCATTGAGTTTTCACTTCTGTCGGCACTCCCGGAGTGCAACCCGTTGTTTTTTTTTATCGGGAGTAAGACGGTATTGGATAAGTGACTGGTTTTTGAATATACATAATTTAATGCTAATTAAATGAGTATCAAGATAATTATGTTTTTTTTTGTTAATAACTAAACTTTATTAAACTTTATTATGTTCTTAGTTTCTAGTTTGAGGGTTTCTAATTTTAGTGCACCGTACAAAACTTTGTTGACAGAGCACTTATCAGGAATCACTTACATATCAAAATCGTTGCAGACTTATCCTGGTCTAACTCTACTAACGTTCCAAGTAATTAATTCATTTATATTTTTAAATCGTGATCGTTGAATAAATGATACATCTACTTAATGCCCTTGAACCAATATAATAACTAAAACAATGTTTAAAAGCTCTACAAAAATCACAATACACTTCAACAGCGCAAACACTCCAAACTAACATTTTAACAAGCAATTATTTCAAAAGCGGTGCAAATTCTACAATGCACAACCCTATACAAGCATTTCAATTTGAAATGACGTATGTGCTTTAATTTAAAGCTAAATTTAAGTCCTTTCAAAGTAAGTGATATTACAACACTTCTGCCGAATTCGTAAGGGCTCTCTATTTGTACGACAGACTGAGTGTCCGCGGAGCCGCTGGCAACAACCCTATACAACAGCTAAAAAACAAATATAGACTTATGTCATCTCTTTCACACTTCAGTTTTGAACGTAATGTGCAATAGAAACAGCGAAATTTGGTTTAGAACAGCAGGTAAGGATGTTGCAATCACTCCGGCCTCCGCCGTGAAATATCTGCATTTGATTTTGAATTTTCCTATGATTAGGATAAGGTGGATTTTCCCGTGTATTTTCTAAAAGAAGTTAACCTCACACAAGTCTCACAGTTGGTAGGGATGTCACAAGCACCATTGTACTCGTAATGCCTTGTTTGCCGATCATTGTTTTAAAGGCTCGAGGACTCTATATCAAAGTCGTATTGAATTAGATTTTTCGCTTCAGTTTCTTTGTTCGAAATAATTACGAGTGACGGCTGAAGTGTGATTTTTCAAAGAAATTTAATGGAAAGAAATATCTTAAGCCACTTTTGGAGTGATTGAGTTCAATGAAAGACAACTTGATTGTGTTTGGGAATGGTCTGTCTCTGTCTGTTTATTATAGAAACATGTTACGTTCAGTGCGTTGCGCTCTTAAAATGCATCTTAATTAGAATATGTGAGCATGAAACCTAACGTCAGAACTCAGAAGCATTTTAAAAATCTATAGCAATTTAAAATAGGTTGTAAGTACAGCATTCAGATTATGAGAATTTGAATGTCCAAATCCTTTTAAGCATCTACCTATTAGGAACCTACCTACATTATAATAAAAAAAGTTTCAGTTATTCATGTACCTGCTTCACAGACTGAAAATATATAGTTAAGTATGTTATGGAACAGTTCCATCCAATCTGTCGCAGTGAAAATTCAATACGGACAAACCCACTAAAAAGGTATGTTCCACACAGCACGCGGCTCGCGGTAATCCAATATCTCTGACAGCTGCTCCCGAAGCTTCCTTTTTATATTTTTCGGGCGAATTATCACCGACACTCCCGCCGGACGAGGATGCGAATCAAATTGAAAGCCGACTCAATTATATTACCAGCTCTTAGGGTTACCAGCATTATCGGCCTTTGTTTTTGGCATTATCGTTGTATCTGCGCGGAAAGCGTACTTAGAGGAGCGCACTTACTCAGTAAACTCACACTCTTAGTTTTGAATGAATGAATGAATATATTTTTATTTCGTGTAACACATGGACACAATTTTATTAGTAGAGCTTACAAGCTAGGGGGTTAGTAGGTACAAACATTTAAAACAACACAACACTGATGGGGGAATGCAATCCCTCACAGTGCGACAAGTAGGGACAGTCAACCCTGTCCGCTATCATTCGTAGGATGGTGTTGGGACTGCCACGCACACGGCGCACCAGGGATGCTGCGCGCGCACGCATGGTAGTATAGAAACAATCCACGCGCGCCGTCGCGAACATCCCTGATGCGCTACAAAAACGAGGCAGCCCCATCAGCACCCGGAACGCATTATTGTACTGGACCCTAAGGGCCCTATATGCCTGTTGCGTATACTGCGCCCACAGATTGCAGGGTTAGAGGGAAGTGCAAAACGCCTTAAACAATGTGACTTTCACCTCTTTAGAGCACCTTGCAAATCTGCGGGCGATCATATTCGCTCGGACCGATAGGGCCCTTCGTTCCCTTTCCATGTCCAGGTCGTCTTTGAGGTCGGTCGCGATCACATGGCCTAAGTACTTAAAATGGTCCACTCTATCTATAGGGGTACCATTGAGGCAAATAGCAGGAAGCTCCATTGTCTCCTTGCGACCGCACTCAAACACCATGACCTGGCTCTTGGTTGCGTTATATTTAAGGCCATGATTCGAGACATACGTTTCGCAAATTTTCAACAGTTTGCGCAGCCCACACACCGACGCGCTCAGCAGCACCATGTCGTCCGCATAACTTATGTTGTTGACACAGACTCCATCCACATGACAGCCGACATGGGTTCTACTGAGCGCCTCGATTAAACCATTAACATACAGGTTGAAGAGCGTAGGTGAGGTTAACCCCCCCTGTCTCACCCCGCACTCCAACCTGTACTCATCAGATAGCACGTCTGCCCATCTAACGCTGTTGACCTGATTTCCATACCAATACTTAAATATCCTGATGGTTTCCTGCGGTAAGCTGGTATTTTCCAGCTTCTTCCACAGTATGTCATAGGAAACCAGGTCAAAAGCCCTAGACAGATCGAGAAAACAGGCCACCACCGGTGTTTTACTTTTGGCATAATACCTGACAGTGTGCTTAAGACACAGAATCGCAGACTCAGTAGATAACTGTTAGTGCGTGTTTTAAATCACTTCTTAATTGCTACCAATCGGATAATATGTATACTTAGGTAGGCGTCATTTATCGAGTTGCCATACAAAATTCACGCCTTTTTCCACTGACAAAACCGGCTTGACCGACTATAGACAGCAAGTTAGAAACACTAACGATCGTCGTCATCTTGGCCTTTAACATCAACACTATGATTTACCTACTCGTACTTATAATAAGAGTGCGGTACTTCCGTCAAATGACTTGTAAGTCCAATTCAAGAACAGCCGCGACTGCATATCTGGCAGGAAAAGTCATGCACGGTGACAAATGTGGGTAGCTCGCTGGGTAAAGAAGTTGAACCCTAAGCAAGTACCTATATCCAACTGCACAAAATAATCGTACATAGTCGAATTGCCAAGTTTCCGTCAATATTTCCGCCGTCATAAATATCCTAAGTCCGCTAAGCCACAAATCATTCGGCGACACCCCTAATCCCGGTAACACGTTCCGAAAGGTGCGAAAGGGACGAAGGGACTCATACCGTAATACCATTCCGAGATGAACGACTTAAACGCGTTACAGACCACCAGACGAACCAGACCCCTTCAGACTAACCCATCTACAACAATACCAATGACCAGCCAAAGATCTAATAGAATTGGTCATGTACAGCGTTCAATTCTCAAATGTTTTGGTGGTTTTGCCAACAGAGTGGCTTTTGACAATGCTAGTTAACTAATGGAAGTGGATCTGTGAGATCGACGTGTCCAAATTGGTCTTACGTGCCCGTCAGTTGTGTCAATTGTGGATGGACTAGTTTAGTTTGAGAGCGAATTACGGATCGTTTTTGATCGATGGGAGAAAACTTTAATAAGTGTATTGGTCGGATAAGTAAATTGGTCGTGGATGAGGGAATGCAACATAATCGATAAAGTAATACAGTAAAGAAGGTACAGTCAGCATCAAAAGTAGCAGATCACCAGGTCAACTACGCGTCAAAATCTATTATTCTGTAATAGCTTAGCAGAATGAGATATGTCTCTAAATATATGTAGAATAATAAAGATATACGTATCTCTATTTATAAAAGTATTCCAGGGTGGTAGATACTTTTGGTGCGTTTGTTTCATATGCTAGTACTGATGCTGACTGTAGGTACATCATTTATCGCAGAGTTTCTTTAATGTATTTTTCAAAGTATATGCATTATGCGCGCTAAATTGTTCAATATCAAACATACATTTGAACAGCCACGGCTTACTTACCCATCTATAAACGTTCTAAACGCGTGAACATCACATTACCCTCGACATAAAACGCCACAAAAATAACATCCGCGAAAATTACTTTCCGAACCCCTCCGCCCATTAAGGGTTAACCAAACACTTTGCCCCGATTTCCGAACTCCCGTTTAGGCCATAAAACCCATTCGCGTAGGCCTCGGAGCGACAGCGAGCCACTAAATTCCAACAGTTTCGTGCTCAGCCGACGGAATTGGGCAATTTTTATTTGGGCATAAATAAAACACGCCCGGTTGCTCACAGCAATTTGCCTAAAACCGAGTCGCAGCGCGTGCCCAAATATTGCATGCAAATGACGTAATTTACCTAGATGTTTTTCGAGCGACATGCGGGGTCGATTCGGTGCTGGGCGGAATATATATGTTTTCGTGTCGTGTGATGTCTTTGCGACATAATAAGTATCCACTTATGTTGTTTATTAGGAACTCGTTATTGTATCAGCCTGATTGTATGACATGTAACCGGTAGTAAAATAAAGATAACTGTCTATACGTATTTATATGGTACCTAAATGGTACAAACCATTATCTAATGACCTTAACAGTAGGTACCTACCTAAATAGATACTGCACAAAAGCGCAGAACTTAAGAAATCATATTTTCATGTAATTTTTTCTATATCGTTAGGGCCGGTAAATACGGACTGCAACCCGACTGCAACTTGTATGGGAACTACACGCCGACGTTACAGTTGGCGTGCAGTAGGCGTGCAGTTCCCATACAAATTACAGTCGGGTTGTCCGTCTGTATCGGCCCTTAGTTGGTGATAATACTGATAATTACGTTTCAATTCATCCGATATAGTATACCTAAAAGTTGTATGTATGCGCGACTTGGAGTAATATTTATACTTGCTAGGCAAAAGACATTCAGATACATTCCATATTTCCATAACAACATCAAGAAAATATCTAATAGCCTTACCGGTAAGCACTCTACATATATGAACGGCACTATTTACTAAATGGAATGTTGGGTAGTTTCACGTCAATTCCATTACGCAAATACCTATCACAGGCGAACGTACACTAACCGACCAATATCTTCCGAATGCAACGGAAATAAAATCTAAAATGAATTCCACTAGAAAGTTTGCGTATCGGGGATAAAAGCTATGCTGTTGTGGCTATTGGATAACTTTGCTAGCATAATGTTTGTTTCATTAAAACTCAATTCAAGTAGTGTTCGAAAACATATTTATTACACTTTTTAATTCTTATTCAAGTAGTGCCTTTGCCCCTAGTTATATTGAGGCATTAAAAAAATATAATTATATTTTTAGTCTAAAAACTTTGGCACTACTTGAATTCATTAAAACTTAGTTTTTAGGTGAATTCGGTATACCGTAAAATGGGGTGAGTAGGGTCAAAACTAACATCCAAACCTCGATAACATTTTATTTTTACGTTTGTATTTTAGTTTTTATTTTATTTTGGGTAGTTACATTTCATAACTTTGACGATAAACAGAAAATCCCACTTCACCCCGTAGTCCCTCGTAATTGGGGTGAGATGAGATTTCATACAAAGGTGATTTTGGAAGATTGTTGGATCGATTTTTTTTTTATTATGAGTAATAGGTCCATTTTACATTGGAATACATTATTTTTGTAGTAGTAGCAGGCCTATAGAACTCTCCGCGCGAGCTCGGATTTATACCTACGATTCTGTTTCCGTTCACGGTAGAAAAGCAAGCCAGTTGGTTGCCACACGCGCTCACGCACGCACAAGTTACAAGCTACGTAGGTACTATTGAATTACTTTAATTAAACATGTAGTGTTTACTACGACAAATGTACCTATAGTTAGATATCTATTTGAAATAGGTAGCTAACTTGGTAAATTATCATTTTATCGACAGTAAGATCTTAATTTTATACCGGAGAATAGGTACTTATTTATGCTCTGGTTATCTTATTATGAATTACCTGTAATCATGGGTTCTCTATTATTTTTCTTTAATGTGTAACATTAATCTATATCTGGTCATCATCATCATCCCTTCTTTCCCCATTCATAACCAAACTCTCCCCGCGAACCCTACTCACCCCATTTTACGGTAGGTTACGTATAGTGCAGTAAACTTGTTCTTTTCTATTAGGTACTTAACTTTTGATTTTGTTATTATTATCCTAATGATCGCTCACGCTGATTAGTTCGCGTGTGGAATGGAATATGAGAGCCGTGTCATTAGGCATATCGCTCGCACTTAGTACCTAACTAAAACAGCCGTATTCGAACAATAAGATACGTCAAATATTAGATATTCAAAAGGGGGTCCCGTTGTTTCCCATAAAGTTTTGAGTCATAATGTATTGTTTGTCATATTATCATTAGTCATAAAACTGAAACCGTTAACATTTCAGGATTTTCGTTAGGTTATCCTATAGATAGGTTAGGTTAGGTTAGGTTTGTTTTATGGCAATCCTGAAAAGTGACGCGTTTCTGACATCTGAACCAAATGAATTATGACTAACGAAAATGTGGGCAGTCAACACATTATGGCTTAAAACTATACTCGTTCAAGCAAATCTTGTCAGTAGAAAAAGGCGGCAGATTTGAAAAATCGCGGGTTAGCAACACTACGTTTGAATTATTCGAAAATCGCGTGTCATTTATATCTTATCTGTGGAACTGTTTTGTTTACATTTCATCAATGTTCGATGTACATTGCTGCTTTTTGTTAGTTTCCTAGGGATACCATACTTTAGTTTGCTTTACATTGCTACTGACATATCCGGCTTGACAGACTATATTTGGGAAACAATAGAGACCCATTGAAAAGATATGGATCGGATATGTCAGTGTCAAACAAGTGTCAAAAGTGACATTTCTTCAAACAAAAACGTCACTTTGGACACTTGTTTATTGATACTGGGATGCTGAGATTTTGCTACACACGAACTTTGTTATGCTACGACCATAGAATTAGATGAACAAGAACAACTGTCAATCTTCAAAAGTGTGACCAAAAATGAAATGCAAGTGTGTGCGTAAATTGTCTATGTGAGATCAAAAATAGTGATGTCAAGTTACAACATATTAATAATCTGTCGATGTTTGATTGCTTTATCGACTACTTTTTCAAATGTGTTATTTTAAACGTAAAAATTCTACGACATTAAGACGTATAGGTGAGGGTGGGGAGGGTCGATCCCTAGGGGACACTTGGTAAACTTAATTTTTAATCAAACCAAACGAGATACATTTTTTTGCACTGGTAACACTCATTCATTCGTTCCTAACTTCACGTTCTGTCATGGCACTGTATCGGAAAAGTCAGTGGTTCAAAAATGGCGGACGGTGAAAGATTTTCTGCGTACTATATTAAATTTTCGGTAAGCTTTAACTGGATTTATTTTATAATATGAGATGGAAATGATGTTAGTGAGTGTGCATATTTTATTTGTTGTTTATTGAAGTGATGATTAACTTGGATTACATTGATATACGCGAACACACGTTTCGAGTACGGCACGTTTTATAATCTTACTATGTATGGGGAGACTTTGTCTTTTTCTTCAGGGGAGATATGGTGGGGATCATGTCACCCCCAAAGCGATCAAGTATATACATTGTAATAAATTTACTTACAAAATGATTCATAGAGCTATCATAAATATTTTCTTTTCTTTAGTAAATCATGCCGCAAAAGTACGACCAGAGAAACACTGATTTAAACTTTCAAGGTTTTTGACTGATTATTGTTTATTAAAACGGGATTTAATGGCGTATAATTCAGTTTTTAATTATACAACCGACTCCGAACTCCGAAAACGGAATTATCCCCGTGGCCTTTGAAAAGACTAACTAAAGTTGACATCAACATTTTACGAACTACCCGCACTTGGTCTTGTTTATCAAGTTAAACGTTTTACACACAGGGGATGTTACTCGGTCGACAAACAACACTTATAACGATATTTGGTTTTCAACCGGCGATATTTGTTTTTATGGATGAAATGCTATTTCAATGGCTTTCCGACCTTATGTACTATAGAACCGACGGTCCATAGAAAGGATTTTAGGATTATGCAGCTCAAACACCGTCCTCGAAACGTGAGCAGTAAATTTCTAAACTTATTTATTATAGTAAACAATAACGACCAGAGATGGGTAAAAAAATTAAAATTGCTGTAGGTATCTGACGCTAAAAATACCTTCATAATAACTTTTAAAAATTTAGCTTGTTACAAGAAATTTTATGTTAATATAAGATTTTTGTTTTTTTTTTAACTTTTTTTTTGGTTCAAAAATTGATTCCCTATTTTATGTTGTTTTATGGATAATACGATTACATTGTTTTTTAAAAGTATAAGATTATGGATTAATATGTGTTAGATATCTTCATATATTAATTTTCTGTAGATAAAGTGAATAAATTAATGTAGATACTACCCTCGAAATATGACATTGCCGCTTAAAATCTTTTTACCAAGTGTCCCCAAATCTGGAAGACTTGATCCCTTCGGCTTAGACATCTGATTACCGGAAATACAACTTCAAAGCATGGAAGATGCAATATATATATGTTTGCTGTGTATTTTACAAATTATAGATGCATTGCTAATAGCGATCCTAGTTATATAATCAATGAGAATCTGGTATGGGGAGACATGGTAAAAATCTGTTTACCATGTGTCCCAAGAACCAGGGTCACTTGATCCCCCTAGGATCAAGGCTCCCGACCAGGGGTAAACAAGTCTCCCTTACATAAGGGACACATGGTAAAAGTCAACAGTATGGGTTTTCATTAAATAATGGTCTAATTTATTGCACAAATCTGTTCTAATTCAAACTATTAATGAAGAGATAAATTCTGAATCGTATGGTCTATAAAGTTTTTCAATACTACAAATAGTTAAGAAAATGTATGCTAAAAACAAAAGGGGTGATCAACCCTCCCCAGTTTCCCCTAAATAACACTTGCACTGCGTGTGCTATCAAAATCCTTGCAGATTTATCTTAATGTAACTCTTACTGTGTTGGAAAGTGAAGTTTAAATTTATTGCTAAACATGAGCACGTTCGAAAAGGTATAACATTCGTTATTATTTCAAGTCGGTTATAAAAGCTAATATCTTAATGATGTCTTGTAAAGAAATAATTACATAGCTATTGATATACCGACAAGTTATCGATACCGTCATATGAACATTTTGTCAAGCCCTAGCGTAAAGTAACAGATTATGTTTTTACACAAAATATTTTAAATTATAGCCTAATATGATAAAATATTAGCACACAAAGGAAGAAAAACTTATAATGAACTGTATAAACCGGCTTCTTACACTTTTTACGCTGCTAATTTGACAAAATATCGTTATGAAAATTTCGCTCGGAATATAATAAATCCTCTGAAATGAGTATTTGCTTGGATTATTTGGCCCTGTGACACTGCAACCCAGCACACTACAAGACACCATCTTCAGTGAATTACTTTATTTAATACTTTTCGTCCTAATCCGTGTATATTTTTCAATTTGAAAATTACCGGGATACGCTCTTGGCCGTCAGCGGCCGTCGTCAAACTTAAAAGTGGTTACGTTTTCTCATTGGTAGTCCGACTCTTTCGCACTCATGGGATGTTCATATACGTGATGGCTTCCCTTTCGCACACTTAAGCTGTCTGTCAAGCGCGAGCGGATTCTAGGTCTGTGGCTACGACGTAGCACTATGAGGACAGCGTAGCACAGTTTAGTTGAGTTTAGTTACGGCCACAGAACAAGTAGAATGGCGATGCGAGCAGGGTACGTGTCGCCGCCGGTTATGAGCAAACGCTCGCATGCTAATACTCGCCCGCGCTGTCCGAAAAACGTAAACATGCCTTTTGCGCCACAATAACCTTCAGATTAAAAAGCCAGACATCAAATCTGTCTAAAGGAGGCGTATCCATTCACCACGCACACAAGTTTTTACTACCGTTGCGTGAGTGTTAGTAAATGTGGAGACACCGGCGAGACCGGTTCCGATACTAACTGCGCGCGATAGCCATTCTAACCTCTTTAATATGTTCTGTGGTTACGGCTCCAGAGCCCAGGAACCGATTTAGATTTAACAACTTGTTACGATTTTGATCTTACTTTGATACGATCTTTCTACAAGATCTGATTATGATAACTTGTTTTACATTTCATACGCATTGATCACCGTGAACTATCGTTAAGGACGTAGGTACTTATAATAACACTATTTAATAGCATAAATACCTAAAACATTGTTTAAAAAAAACAACGGGTTGCACTCAGGGAGTGCCGGCAGAAGTGAAAACTCAATGACTAGTGCAAAATGCACTATTTATAATTGAGGTTAACGTCATCTAGCGTTAGCGTTAATTACTTGAAACCCCTAAGCACATCACTGTTAGTACTCGAGTTATATTAATACCAGTTAGAGCGAAACTCACTAGATGGTATTTAAATCAATAAAGAAAAACTCAATGACATTACATGTAACAGTTTTTCATGTAATGTCATTGAGTTTTTCTTTATTGATTTAAATGCCATCTAAATGAGTGGCCATCTAAATCTTACGGTCACGTGATCGTCTTACGCTGTCTCGAGTTTAACATTTTTTTCCCCACCTCAAAAAGTGCACAGCGCTGCTAAAGAAGTTTTCACTTCAAAAAATAATATTAGGTATAAGTAGTTTTAAAATTAAAATAAGTTACTTGTATTTCATGTGTAGAATATTTCCTAAAATAACAAGACTGTTAGTTATGGAGGAGCGATGCATCTTGATACATCAGGTTCATTCACCTAAAAGGAAGTCCTAGCCACTGATGGCAATTTGTAGATTAAGTTTAATAAGGGAATAAACAAATTTTAATTTTAATTTTTCAATAACACGATCAAAACCTTAACGAAAATCAGAATCGGCCTCAAGGAATATTGCATAAATACGTACAAAATAGCACAGTTACCTCCAAAAGTTAACGTATCTGTGACTCTAAAGGTGCATATACATATATACAATCATCCCCACATGCAATAAACTCCTCAAGCTACGCTCAAGATACGTAACGCTCGTATTTCACCGGTTTATGGCCAGTGTGCACCTTACTTAAACTTGCATGAGCCTCAATTTTGTATACAATAAGTAATCACATTACATTTATGATGTCTTGGTTAGCCAATTTTGGTATAGGTGTATTTTAAGGAGTTGTACTTATAATGAAATATTTCAATAAACTTAACAAATTCAAGGTTTTAACCTTTCCTTAGGATCCGTGTGATTTTTTTTATGGCATTTTCCCTTGATTTCCTTTTTTTGTATTCTCTATTTTCTTAATTATTCCTTTTGTGTTTCTTTGTAGTGTATTAATATGTAACTTTATGTCGTGGCATCACCGAATGGGCCCTACGGAAGACCAGCGCTGGCTTTTATACCTAGCATTTATGCTGAGTTGGGTCCATTTCGTGATGAACACTTATTGATTTCTTCTTTTCTTGCTGTTGTTGTTGTCTGTACATGTCCATGTTTTGTGATCGTCACGATAAAAATCTTTTATCTATCAAAACTTAAAAAAATCAACATAAAAACTACAATTTTGCGTGAGCCCACTCTTAAGTTGTGAATGTGAGCGTGCGCTCGTAAATGCGAGAAAAATCGGCGTGATACGGAGTCACACAAAAAAAATCGGTGTTAAATTCCGAATGAATTAAGAAATTTAGAAGATATGACAAGTTTTAAAAGTAAAGTGTTTAAATATTTAGTTGACAAAACATATTATAGTGTAAGCGAATTTTTGTTAGACTATAATTAATGGTGACTGTGCACCACAACATGTATATAGTCACAGTCCATTAATGACAAAAAATTGTACGCCTCACGGCACAACATAGTGATACAACAGTAATATTATAAGATCTGTACTTATGTACTATTCATACCTGTGTTGGACAAATAAACGATTTTTGTATTTTGTATTTTTTTACAGTTTTGTGTTGGCGACGTTTAAGTTTTTTGTTTTTTAAGGTCCATGTGTATAGCTGACTGACCTGCACTCGGGCTTCCGTGAGGTTGATCTTGAGCGCGAGGTCTTCCCTCGTGAACACGTCAGGGTAGTGCGTCTGCGCAAACGCCGTCTCCAGCTCCTCCAACTATATCAAACACAAACTGTACGGTTACTATGTAGTAGTATAGAATATTTACAAAGGGGGTATTTGTATTTATTTATTTGCTGAATATGGGTTTACAAGGTGTACAATGGTGTGGGGTGGGGGTTACAGGGGGTTGTTACTTGGTGGCCCTTTCTTAAAATACTTCAACTACATATAATGGGTCAAAATTCTTTTCGCTGTCTTGTTCTTTGTCCCCAAAAATGTGACGGAGTAGAGCTATGTATTTGTAAGGGGTGAAATTTAGTTTTTAATTTTTATTAAGAGAATTATAATGTACAGATAGTAAAACATGCAATAGCGCTCTTTTTTTATATAAGATTAAAGTAGAAGCGTGACAACTCTGTCCCACTTCTATTTTAGTCCACCACCACCGTTCGTTGTCTTATTTCTGACCGCTCGGTCAGAAACAAGACAACGAAAATAATTTTGAGGTAGGTATAAAGATTTAGGACACAAGACACAACTGTGTGCTTGAGAAATCAAGAGAATTATAAATTATGCATATTTTTAAAGGTTTAATGATGTTGTGTAATACCTAATGCTGTTGGTTGAATCCCGCACGTCGCATCCCGTATCATCTTCTCAGTGGAACGGCAGCCTTATTTGAGGTTGATATATTAGGTGTTTGTTACCTGCTGAAGCGTAAAGGTGGTCCTGTTCCGCCGTTGTTTCCGCCGCACGAACGTGTCATCGTGTATCGCCGGGTGGTACGAGTAACTCGTGTCTGAAACAACACCATTCGTCAGTACTTAACCCTATGACTGTCAGATGAAGCATATTATGAAATATATATATATTTACGAGGGGAGGCTGAAATATTCGCGGCCTAAGCTAGAAGAAAAAAGAAAAAAAACTATGCTCCCTTTTTCCCCACCTCTTTGTGGCAGTTAAAATATTGCCGCCATTACTAATTTACTTTAAAACTCTCTTTAATTTTTTTAATAAGGACGCGTACTTTTTAGATGCCCGGCGCCCCTCGTATGTTAGTCAAATTGTGACAAATTATAAATAAATAAAATAAAATAAAAAAGCCTGTGTTAAATTATAAATACTTTATTAAATTGAAATACCTACACCATTTACGTAATACGTGTCTCTAAATCCGCAACGCAGTCTTCGTCCGATGGCTCCAAATACGAGTCAGCAACATCTATATATATATGCTTCGTCCCAAAGATAAGGTAACATGTAATATGGGCCTTGTTGCCTGACTCAAATTGTAAAATAAAATAAATGCGGTCTTGTAACACCATTACCACCACACGTCAACAGATGTCGCTACGGGTACCGTGATGCACACAACTCGCGGTGCAGCGCAGCCGCTGCACCGATACAACTCCACCCGCCTACCGATAGATGGCGCAGTGGTCGAGTTAGTTCGCGCTATCGTTTGTTCAACGTAGAATCATGACCCTCGGACCACGGCCGAGGATTATTTGAGAAATGCAAGTAGGGACTTCGGTACTGCACGCTATATACCTTCACCTCTGTTGAAGTATCCTGGTGTCTGTTCCGTAGTAAAACTTACTAGTCTAGCTCGCGCCTACCTAGTTAGGTCTTGCTCGACAAGTAAATTCTAACAGTATTGTAATAGCCCTAAGTTACCTAATACACGCGCTAAGTACCTAACGTCGGCTTTTCGTCTTCGTCCCCGCTCCCCGCTCTATAGTGGCGCCCTCGGTGAGGCCAGTCTGCGTGACGTCATCGTGGTGCTACGAGACTCGCTACGTCATCGTGCTACGGAGTCCGTGACGTCATCGGCGTGCTACGACATTCGTGGCATCATCGTCGCACTACAAGCTACGCTACGCGTGACGACCTATATTAATGAGCGAAAGTGGCGAACCTACGAAGTTGAAGAGTCCAACTTTTGTTGTTACGCGCTACGGACGTGTTACCAGCGTTAAAAGGACACACTCCAAGATGCTGTCGCCGGAACAATTTACGCAGCTGCTAGAAAGAATACCTGTGGCAGCGCAACCTAGCAGGGGTTCCTTCATCACCTGCAAATATTCGTTTAGCGGTGAAAAGGATGCCGAGGTAGTGGAAGCATTCCTGTCGGCCATCAACATTTTTAAACGATCGGCGGATATCGGCGATGTAACTGCATTAAGCGAACTCCCTATTATACTAAAAGGGGAAGCAGGAGTTTGGTGGTTAGGCGTGAAGAATGATGTAACTACGTGGTCCGATTTTGAAGCTCGACTTCGGGAATACTTTGCGCCTGCCCGCGAACCCTACCAAATATACCTGGACATAACGCAGGAAAAGCAAGCCAAAGGGACTACAACTGATGATTTTGTCAGGCGTAAGCGGATGCTGTTCTCTCAGCTCCCTAGCCCAGGTCACAGTGAGATCCAGCAACTAGATCTGATCTACGGCTTGCTGCGTCTAGACATCCGAGATAAGGTTCCACGCGCGGACATAAAGGATTTCAAGGAACTGGCAAAAGCGGCAAAGGCGGCGGAGCACGTTATTAATGAAAAGAACGCCGTTGCTGGACAGAGTGTAACAAAACCAAGCGTGACGAAGTCAAGCGACAGCAAACAAGAGACCCGCATTGGAAGCAAACCAGATTGTAAGAAAACCAAATGCAGGTACTGCCGCAATTTCGGACACTCGGCAGAAGAGTGCAGGAAACTACGCCGAGCTACCGAGCAGAAGGAAAAGGCTGAAGGTTCTACCTCTGAGGCGGTGACCCAAGCTCCATCACCATCGGCAGCTAAGTTCAGTTGCTATGGCTGCGGTACCCCTGGTGTGGTGAGAACCAACTGCCCAACATGTCACGCGAACAAGAATCAGCGGCCTCTACCGGAGATCGGGTTCTGCTCTGTAGACGCAGTAATCGACGCGAGGGATCGCCCAGTTGTTTTCGTCGAGATCAGTGGAGTAGTTGGTGCAGTATTTTTGGACACCTGCGCCAAATCAAGCGTCGCCTCTTACTCTCTATACTGCGAGCTGAAGAAAAAGGGATTCCCATTCAGAGAATATGGGATCGGGGTGACGTTAGCTGACGGTGATCCCAAACGTCAGATGATACTGGTCACCCAAGCGCCAGTCACAATTAATGGCCGTACAGTGGTCACGACCCTCCTGGTTTTTCCTGAGTCTCGGCGAAACAAAACGTTACTGGGAGTGGGTTTTCTTCAGGATGCTCTCATCGAGATTAGCATGGCACAAAGCACTTGGCACTTCCTGGATGATCCTACCCAGGTATTCGAGCTCTATCCAGAGAGTTTTATTAATTATGGCAATAAAACTGCGGTCGCTGCCATAACCCCTGACCTTTATCTGTCACCGTCACTACCAGAAGGAAGCAACACGGCTCGCGCATACGGTCCACTCATCAGGATAGATGCTCCGTCACCTCCCAAGAAGAGGCCTCATCTTGAATATCCTGAGATTCCTGAGAATTACTCCCCTATACTGAACGCCTTATATGAAGATGCGATAGTTAACCTTCAGAATTACGATGAAGAATGTGACCTGGATGGTATTGATGACTCGCTTTTTCCATCAACATCGATCTCATCGATCGATGTCACGGTGCTGGATGATTTCTTGGATAGAAATCAAGACGTTTTCACACCTAATGGAGAACCGGTAAAAGGCTTCGAACATGTGATCGAGACGGGTGTGCACAAGCCCATTTCTGTACCACCGTACCGTCTATCACCAATGAAGACTGAGATCCTTAAAAAGGAAGTATCTAAGATGCTAGCAGAAAAGGTGATCGAACCATGCTCATCCCCATGGGCCGCTCCTGTAGTATTGGTTCCCAAGAAAGACGGAAGCACAAGGGTATGCGTGGATTATCGTCAACTCAATGCGATCACGACGCCTGATGCATACCCTATGCCAAGGATTGACGACTTGCTTCACAATGCTAAGCCGACGCCTTATATGAGTACCATAGATCTCCGCGCCGGATATTGGCAGATAAGTGTTAAGGAGGACCACCGGGACAAAACAAGTTTTGTGTGCCCGTTCGGAATGTACCGCTTCCGGAGAATGCCTTTTGGGTTACGCAACGCTCCGGCCACGTTCCAACGAATGATGGATCGATTCCGCATATCGCTCAGCCATATCAAGCTCATGGTATATCTAGATGACTTGATTGTTATGTCGCCTACTTTTGATGACCACGTGAAGGATCTACAGGACGTTTTCAACAAACTCAAGGAGTTCAACTTGACAGCAAACAGAGCAAAGTGCAACTTTTGCTGCCAAAAGGTTAAATATCTGGGACACTATATCACCGCTGATGGCCTGCAGCCTGACCCAGATAAAGTCAGCGCTATACTAGATACACTGCCTCCGCGAAATCTTAAGCACCTGCTGTCATTTGTCCAGATGTGCTCTTGGTATAGACGATTCATACCCAATTTCGCAGGAGTCGCAGAACCGCTTACGCGCCTGACCAAGAAGAATGCCACTTGGAAATGGGAAGAAGACCAAATAAACGCTTTCACCAAACTTCGTGAGTCTTTAGCTTCTTCTCCAGTACTGGCCCAAGCTGATCATACTAAGCCGTATACCATTAAGACTGATGCCAGTAGCTATGCCCTCGGTGCGGTTCTGGTCCAGGGGGAGGGGGAGACAGAACACCCCGTCGAATATGCTAGCAGACTCCTGACCAAGGCCGAGCGCAATTATTCTACGACTGAACGTGAAGCTCTGGGCGTTGTGTGGGCCGTCTCCAAATTCCGAGGCTACATTGAAGGTGCTAAGATTACCATTTTGACCGATCATCAAGCCCTGCGATGGCTCATGTCATTAAAATCACCAACTGGTCGATTGGCCCGATGGGCTCTCCTACTGCAGCCATATGACCTCAATATAAAATACATCTCCGGCAAAACAAATGTAGTCGCCGACTCTCTGTCCCGTCCTAGCTGCGAATCTGCAACAGAAGAAGACTGTGGGGTTTGTACCGTAGTTGTTGACATGCCTGCAAAGAGCAAGGAAGTTATAAGAGAAGAACAACACAAGGACGAAGATATTGTTAAAATAGTACAGTGCTTGGAAAGCACAGACGAAGAGAAGGCTAGATACTGGAGTAGAAAAGGTTATCATATAAACAATGGCTTGTTGTATCGCTATGGACCAGACTCAGACAGGGAATCCAGTCAACTGGTCATTCCCAAACAAGAACAAGAAAATATTCTTGTTGCCTATCATAATGAGGCAACCGCTGGACACTATGGGGCAGACAAAACCTTCGAACGCATAGCAAAGCGTTACTTTTGGAAAGGAATGAGGAAGCACATAGAAACCTATGTCCGCTATTGTCTGCAATGTCAGCGCTACAAGTGCTCCAATCAGAAGCCTGCTGGATTGCTTCAGACCACAGCGCAAAACCAACGCTTTGAAGTAGTAGCATTCGACTTGTTCGGACCCCTACCCCGAACCGTTGGCAATCACAACTGGATCTTCATAATCGAGGATATTGCTACGCGTTGGGTTGAATTATTTGCACTTGAGCGAGCCACATCAGAAGAGTGTGCCAGAATACTGCTTGAAGAGATCATATTGAGATATGGTACACCTCGCCGGTTCATCAGCGATAACGGCACACAGTTCGTGAGCAGTGTTATGCAACAATTGACCTACTGCCTTAACATTCAACATGGCTTCACGCCGGTATATCATCCTGAAACCAACCCGGTCGAACGAAGGAACAGAGACCTAAAGACACAGTTGGCTATTCTGGTAGAGGACAATCATGCGACGTGGGCAGATAAACTGCCCAGCATTCGTTTCGCAATGAATACGGCAACGTCATGCTCAACCGGTCAGACCCCAGCGTATCTGACATTCGGACGCGAGCTTAGGACACCAGATGACGTGCAACATGATCTCAGAGAGATAGTGAGGAATGATAATTTCGTTAAAGAGCTGACCCCCCGTTTACTCTTGATGGCTGATACCTTAGCCAGAGCTCGAGAAGTACAGGAAGAGAAGGAAGAGAAGAGGAAGGAGTATGTGGATCAGAAACGACAAGCATGTCCTGATTACAAACCCGGCGACTTGGTGTTGGTCGCTACTCACGTATTGAGTAAATCTAGTCAAGGGTTTAGCTCTAAGCTAGCCCCACGTCGTGATGGACCGTATGCTATAGTACGACGACATGGTGCCAGTTCATTTGAAGTCGCAAGCACGGATTCGAAAACCCCTGTTGGTGTATATCATGCATCAGCCTTAACAAGATACCGATCTGAAGACACAACTGTCCCTGAGCCGTCATTACCGATCAGGAAAAGAGGACGGCCAAGAAAACAATCCTCCGGCAAGAAAGATGCCACTGCAGCAGTGGCGAGACCCCGCGGTAGACCGCGCACTAAACCTAGACTTTAAGATTAATGTCACACTTGTCGGGTCGACTGCATGGACATAGGGGGAGAGTTGTAACACCATTACCACCACACGTCAACAGATGTCGCTACGGGTACCGTGATGCACACAACTCGCGGTGCAGCGCAGCCGCTGCACCGATACAACTCCACCCGCCTACCGATAGATGGCGCAGTGGTCGAGTTAGTTCGCGCTATCGTTTGTTCAACGTAGAATCATGACCCTCGGACCACGGCCGAGGATTATTTGAGAAATGCAAGTAGGGACTTCGGTACTGCACGCTATATACCTTCACCTCTGTTGAAGTATCCTAGTGTCTGTTCCGTAGTAAAACTTACTAGTCTAGCTCGCGCCTACCTAGTTAGGTCTTGCTCGACAAGTAAATTCTAACAGTATTGTAATAGCCCTAAGTTACCTAATACACGCGCTAAGTACCTAACGTCGGCTTTTCGTCTTCGTCCCCGCTCCCCGCTCTACAGTCTTTTATTTTCTTTCTTTATTAATAATGTAGAAAATCCATCACAAACCCAAATTACCATAAACGCAATAAAAGCTAGAGTCACCCTACGTCACGTCGTGAAAAGACCGGACGCCCGCGCCATTACCCCGGCTTCTGTCCGGAGTGTCCGGGCTTGCAGTGGGGACACCCGGGAATATGAACTTTTGCTTAATTCATGCTTAATTGACTTTGGAACTGGCGTGATGAAAATGAAATAAAATCAGTTTTTTCTTCAATGTAGGGTTGATCTTTCTGACTTTATGGTTCTCCTTATAACAAAGTACAGCTGTAAAAAAGTAATGAAATAAATGCATTTTTATTTTAAAATACAAAAAAAATACAAAATACAAAATCGTTTATTTGTCCAACACAGGTATGAATAGTACATAAGTACCTACAGATCTTATTGAGAAATTGTACGGTGATGTGTGTAAACATTTATAATAAAATACCACAAGAGCTCAAAGAAGTGCCCGATAGCCAATTTAATAAAAAAATACGGGAGTGGCTTTTAGAACGCAGATTCTATAAATTGAATGATTTTTTGCTATAGTAATATAAAGGCTTAAATAAAATAAAATAAAATGTAAATTATAAATTTTGTAATGTAATGTTAGAAATATTTATTATTTAGGTATATAATATTATTTAGTTATTTAGTCAATTTTCAATGAATTTGTATATATGTAAATAATTGTGAATATTTTGCATGCTATAGAATATGGCTAATTAAGGAATGTACATAACATTGTAATAACACCTGTAAACCAACCCTTATTATAGCAAAATAAATTGATTGATTGATTGATTGATATAATATTACTGTTGTATCACTGTGTTGTGCCGTGAGGCGTACAATTTTTTGTCATTAATGGACATGGATTTTTTGTCGTTATTTGTATGAAACGCACTGAATTGAAAGCTTTGTATAAAAAATATTTCAAAAACGATTATTTATTGTTAATGTATTACTAGAAAAAAATCTCATGCTATCTCGATTCTTTTGTCTGCCTATAAATGCTGCATTTCGCTTGTTCTTGTTCGTACATATATTGGCGTGAGCGAGACGCACGACCCAATGATAATAAAATGACATTATTTCAATATCATTTTGATATCAAAATTATAAGTTCGAATCGCCCTACGGCCCTTATTAATAAGCGTCAGTTTTTTTTAATATTATATCCCGAGAACACTCGCTTTTGCACATAACTGAGCGTTATAAAATGCTAATTGGATATGGCGTTAAATTGAAGATATTAATATAGCATCAATCACGTGCGGTCAACGCGAATAAAAGCGTATACGGTGGCACTGTATGAAGTAATATGGTTATACAGACTACCACCGGTAGACACCGCTTTTTAAAGCACTAGCTTCTGCTCTGCTCTGCATGAAATGATGATGATGATGATGATGGATAAGGTGTAACAGACAGATGTATAAATAAAGGTAAATAAGGTAATTGAATAAATTTCGCGTTAGACCCGTCTACAAATGTGAGTTTACAGATGTATAAAGTTAACTTCACATTTAAATAAGTAGGAAGGTAGGGATTTGGGACGATATAGGCGAATTTATACTTGTAAAATACATATAGTCAAATAACTGCTGTTCGAGCGAAAATTTGGCAAAACTGCAAAATGACCTACATGGAAAAATTTCAAAATTTTCTGACATTTTCTTATGAAAAACGAAATTGTCCATTTCCGAAATGGGAACTTAAACTTCTTGTGAACATCTCCAGATACGCGAGTATAATAAACTGTTAGAGAAAACGTGAACGCAAGTTTAAAGCTCGCTCTCATAGGCCAATGTGTGGTACTGGTGATTTCGACTTGTCTTATACTGCTTCGTCTAGTAGGAAGTGATCTGTGAACATAATTATGATGGGATATTTTTGTTTCAGAAGTTTATTCATTTCAATTTGCAGCGCACTCGGGCCTTAATTTAGTTTGTTATAAGTTTATCGAGTGCGTATTTAATATACCTATTTACCTATTATTATAAGTAGGTAACCTATTTGTGGTATATTGTTATGAACTATAGATGGTCAACCAAATCTTGTCAGTAAAAAAGGCGCGAAATTCAAATTTTCTATGGGTCGTTCACTTCTCGCTAACATTTTTAAATTTTGCCGCCTTTTTCTACTGTCAAGATCTGGTTGGTATAATCATTTTACTACCTCGGTCGTTAATAATCTGAAGGAATTATTAGTAACATACCTAAAGGCATATTCTGATTGTAATAAAATATTATGCATTTAATCTGGATTCTTCAACCAGAAACGTCACTTTTGACACTGACAAATCATACTATTAAACTAAAATTTAACTTAATTCTGTTTTTTCTAAAGATGACCTTAATAACCTAACAAAGAGTAGTAATAAGTAAAAAACACAACATAAATTCGAGTTAGAGAAAGTACGTACAAAAAACAAGCAACAACGGTTGCACTCCGGGAGTGCCGATAGAAGTGAAAATTCACCTCACTATGTTACCGACGCCCGGTAACGCGATACGTTTAGCGTAGGTATGCTATTTATTTATTATATATTATTATCATTCTCAAATAAGATCACACTTTTTCATTGACATGTTTATTTACATACTGCTATGACAACCTCCAATTATTTTAACATAGGTAAAGAGTCTTGAAAAGGAGTCCGCAACATACCTAAATGTCAAATAACATTGAGTTTTTCTTTATTGATTTAAATGCCATTTAAATTATGAGTGGCCACCATACCGGGCTTACGGTCACGTGATCGCCTTACGCCCCTTACGGTCACGTGATCGCTTTACGCTGTCTCGAGTTTATCATTTTTTCCCCACCTCAAAAAGTGCCCAGCGCCGCTAAAGAAGTTTTCACTTCAAAAATCTTCTTTATGGAGACGGTTAAAAAATTCGTAGCGATTCTATTCTTTTGACGTCTAGTATGTGTCGAGTAGTGAACTAGTGAGTATCCTTTGTAGTAAACTGGATAACGCACACATTTGTCACACAAACACTTATTAACAAACACAAGCACAGGTGCCGCGACTAATTGGCGACTCAACTGCGTAACGACTCACTCTGCCGCGTCTGCTCCCACTGCATTCCAAAATCAACTTTATGTTATACTAATACAATGCAATTTTAGTTGTATAGGCCAGTCACTTTACGGTGACTGTTTTGCTACATTGGAAAATGGGCTTTTTGTTTTATGAGTAACGTGCATTTTAGATTGCGCAGCGCTTTGGTATAGGTGTCATTATATGGGTTGATATAAACTGGGAAGTCGACTTTCAAGTGGGTAAGGGAAAGTGGGATTCGATTGTTTTCCGCGCCTCCTTAAAACATCTTATTAATTAATAATTAGACATTTTATACTTTATCCTTGTACCTTAAGCACCTCTAAGCATAAACTTATCTAGGTTCCTACTCGTGATATCTTTTTAACTCTAAAATCTGTTACGCCAGTTACACCTATATGACTCACTCGCGACATACTCATACCAGGCATTTTGATCGTGTTTATTAGTACCTATGATATGGTTGCACTGTTGACCATATTGTGATAGCTAAATACACATTTTTAATCTAAATCAGCCATTCTCAAAGTGTGTTCCGCGGAACCCTAGGGTTCCGCGACACCCCTGCAGGGGTTCCGCAAGAATTTAGAATAATTTAGAATAATAAAATAAGCATAATTATTATGCTTATTAATAAAAAAATACACTTCTAAAAACTATTGTTTTATTGTAGGGTTCCATCAAGTATTTCGCTTTCCAAAGGGTTCCGTAAAAAAAAAATTGAGAACCGCTGATCTAAATAGATAATCGACCTATTTAATGAACAATATTCATTTTTTATCAAGTAAAAAAATTAAGAACATAGTTTGATGATACAGTTTCCCATTCTTCACACATTTTCATACAACCAAAAAAACCTCTATACAAAATCTCAAAAACAAATTCTAAAACCGCAAAGATTAATAAAGGCCGAATTGAATTCCGGCGAAAAAGAAATTTTGAATAACAAAAGCGAGGATTACACCGGATTATAAATATTTTCATTAATTGAGTGTTAATAATTGAGTCCTCATCACGTAGAAAAATCCCTGGGAGCGGAAATTGAAAAGTTGGCAGCATCCGGCCGGCGGGAACTATCCTTGGCTGTGGTAATGAGTTTTATTTCTTTTAAGCTTTTGGGATTAAATAAACTAAAGTATGGACGTCAGAACAGCTTAGAGGCGTTTTTAGAGGGTTGAAATTAGTGACGTCGGTCACAATGGTGGTCAGATGGGTATTAATATTGTAAGGATAGGTATTTAATTTATTTTCATATGTAACAATTGAAAATGCACCACAAACAAAACAATTTTGAAACTTAAATATAAATACAAACTAAAAATAAAAAAAGAAGAAGAAGAAGATTGTAAGAATCTTCTCAATTTGTAAGAATTGGTTTTTCCTGGAATGGAATTGGAACCTCTATTGGGTTTTTGTACAGAAAAACCGGATATCATAGTGAATATCCGTCTGAATTGATTCCGTAAATTTAATTTCCGACTATTCGAAAAAGCATTGTTTTATATGTTTTTTTTCTTATTATTATATAGAGAATATCTACCTAGTAGTGGAGTGTTCCCTGTTCAAGATTCAATTCAATTAAGGGTAAAGAATGTTTCTTAAATCACATTGATTAGGTACCTACCTATGAGGGGCTTTAACAGGCTTACCAAATTAAAGTTAAAGTCGTGAATTTTATTTTAACAAGCAGAAACGTCTGCGACTGATGCTATTAAGCTTAGAATAAATTTAAAAGTGAAAAAAATACTGATACTCTGGAGTATCGATCCAGAGGCCGTGAGTTCAAGTCTCACCCAAGACTTTTTCCACTTCTAAATAAAAAATGAATTAAAGGTATTAGAAAATTTATTTGAATTTGTTTTGTGTTATAATCGCACAAAACATATGCAATTGTGTTCCATTTAATCTAATCTAATCTAATCTAATACCTTTAAACGAGCAATTCTTGCATATTTATTTATTTATTTATATACATTTTATATATATATTTATTTATATACATTTTATACATATATTTCAATTATCTCGGAAACGGCTCTAACGATTTCGATGAAATTTGGAATATGGGGGTTTTCGGGGGCGAAAAATCGATCTAGCTAAGTCTTATATATCTCTGGGTAAACCCTAATTTTTGAGTTTTTATATGTTTTCCGAGCAAAGCTCGGTCTCCCAGATATTAATGGTTTAAATTTCATTATAGGTAATTAGTACTAGTATTAGGACCGTGGGATACTAGAGGTTAATAAGCCCGCTGGTACCTCTGGGTTTCGGTAGGTATATCTCGGTACATCGAGCTCGGTATACACACCAGTGAAAGAGTTAAGTAAACGTTTCGCAGCTCATCGCGCGATGTGATTGCTAACCGCCCGACTCCGAGCCAAATTGCTTTATGCATTTTTAAACGATCCGCTTAGCCGCGTTTTTACCTACACTTTTAAAAACCTCCCATCCAGCAATTCGTTAATAGATTTTAAAAATTAACAATATCCAAATTAGCTACGCTGGCTGTCATTTTCGACGGACGTAATTAAATAAGGCCGAATAACGCAGTTATTTTCTCTTTGATCGCAAAAAAGCTGCTGGGACTAATCAAAAGTGACATGATCCTTATTGAATTAGAGGACGTAACTCGTTTAAAGCGACATTGGCGCGACTCAAAAACTATTTTATGAATAATAGATGACGCCAGCGGCGACCAATCCCAAGGGAGCTCCGCCCATCCCCCGCCACCCCGCGCCACCCCGTCTCGTCTGCCTTCTATTCATTAGCACATTACCACCCCTCGCGCGAGGGTTACCGTAAGAAACTGATTTTTTTGAATTTGGAACTTTTGGGGCGTTTTTTAGCGGGCAGTTTGAGCTAAACAGTTTTTTAGTGATCTGGTTACTAAGATAAACAGTTTTTATATGACTCCTTTGGGTGATTACCTTTATTATAATATTGTTTGTTTCTTTTTGTTAATAAATTATATGTTACCAAAAAGGAAAAAAAAACTACATATAGTAAATACTTTACCATAAATTATTAATGCCTAATAAAATACAATTTATTTGTTATGGTTTGGTATTTGGATTTATAGATTACATAGTTTTTGCACAAGTATTAGTTAATTGAACTTACAATTTTATTAGGTTTGAACCCTGAGATACTTAAATTGTATCTATAAATTTATTATAATGTTTAATGATCATACCTAACGGTTTCATATTTTATTTTATATGTAGGCACTTATCTCTTCATTTCCCTTTATAGTATTTTATGAAATTTTAAAAACCGCAAATGAGTAAAATGCAACATAAATAAAATAAAATATTCATTAATTCATCGCAGCGTCAACGACAATAACTGAAAATCCGATTAACCGCTTTAAAATTTCAAATTTCGAATCAATTAAAACCGTAGTTGAAACGATACCGCACTTGTGTTGATATGTATTCAACGGAATTAAAACAATAAAACGATGTTCAACACTTCACCATTATATTGACAATAAAGTATTCTTTACAATCAACCGTTAGGATTCCAAACCGTCATACGACTGAACTCGTTTCAATCCGATGCCCGTCAATTCTCCAATCCACCCTCAAAAACGAATAATCAACTGTCAACTTATTAGGTCCGTCTACCTACAACTAAAATGTTAGTGGGTGGTTACCTTCATTATAAATTAATGTTACAGTCGGCCATCCGATTTTAAAACGAGTCCCTTCGTTTTAGAGACAACTCATTGAAACAGAAATCACTCAATTATACATAATTTAGAAACTTTACATACAACTGTATATATTTTTTCATGAGATAATATTTGAGCAAATACAGATCATATTATTTTTTTTTATTTACGATATTACATTAAATCTAGGTACATGATTTTAATCTAAGTTAAATATCAAAAGGAAACATTTAACATTCATAATATAAATCAGCCTTAAAGCTAAGATGTCAAAGATCCGTCTTTAACATTCAGACATAACTCATTATGAGCCATGTTCAGTCATGATAACCTTAATCATGCCCAAACGATTACGGGTATTGATTCAACATTATAACCAGCACAACTCGAACAACTTTTTTTTTTGTCAATCATTTTAATGCAATCATGTACGTGTCTCGTCAACTGAAGGGTCAATTGTAGCATATTTGCTAAAAGCGCTTGTGAACCATTTACTTACTAAAGCTTGAAGCCATGCATTTTTCGTGGTTAAAATGCCATAGATGTAAGATTGAAGCAGTGACCTAGAAACATGTAACTGAAAATTCTAAGTAATGACTGTGTTTAGTTTTAACACAGTATACCTATAGATAAAGATCAACCATTTAAAATTATTTCTTAGGTCATGCCATGTCAATGCCTTCATCTTTGTTACAGTAAGAACAGAACGCTGGTGGCACCATGGAATATAACATTTTATTAAGAAACTATAAACTATTGTAATAAGTAGCATAATACTACTGCGTTTCAATGAGAATTAGGCAAAATAAAGTGTCAAATCTTATGTAGGTACTCCAACAATAATATATGAGTGTTTTTTTTTTATAATTTGGTATACTTCGGTTGCAATGCAAGTATACGTCTTCAAAAATAAGGTAGGAAGTGACATGTACCCTTACTGATAAACTACGATGGCATAATTCGGTATTTTTACGATTTGGCTGTGCATTAAGTTGACATTGTTCTATTACCAATCCATTTATAGCCATACAAAATGATTTGACAGGTTTAAATTCAAATAAGAGTAGACCAAGTCAAATTTAAAACTAAGTCAACAAACAAATATGAAATATAAATTAACCCCGCATACAGTATAATTGCAATTAACTATATTCACTTTTGTTTTAATAATATATGGTTATCACACTACAACATTTGAAAATTGTCGGTAATCGTGCAGTAATGACGTTCTATTCTAGACACAACAGATAGACCATACTTTATAAGTCTCTACAACAATTCCTTACAAGCAACTCTAAGTTTAACGAATCCAACCTCCCAGTGAAGTTGTTTTTGTATAGTAGTTATAAATTACGAAATTCATTTCATTTGAAGGAACAAAGGTACCTATCAATTATTGTCAAATCATCTTTATGGACTAATATTTTCATATTTATTGTCGTGAAACCAATAAATACCTTTGATTATGACCATTCGTTATCCAAGCGAAAAGGAAAAAAAAATCTAACCGAATTAACGGTAATTTACCTTTTCGTGGGCCTGCGTTTTTATCCCGTCTTCTGAAGTTGAAACGATACCGCACTTGTGTTGATATGTATTCAACGGAATTAAAACAATAAAACGATGTTCAACACTTCACCATTATATTGACAATAAAGTATTCTTTACAATCAACCGTTAGGATTCCAAACCGTCATACGACTGAACTCGTTTCAATCCGATGCCCGTCAATTCTCCAATCCACCCTCAAAAACGAATAATCAACTGTCAACTTATTAGGTCCGTCTACCTACAACTAAAATGTTAGTGGGTGGTTACCTTCATTATAAATTAATGTTACATAACCGAATTCCAAATTCAATAATACAGATTCATTAGCCGTCCATCGATACTGGTATCAAGTTAGCGATGAAAATCGAGTTGTAAAATCGGTACAAGACAAGAGGTTAGTAATGGAGTTAGTGAGGACTGGAGGAGGAACTTAGTTAGGAGTTTGCCGACCGATAAGTGGACTAATCGGTCCTGACCTACGGGTATGTTGGTGTGGTGGCGTGTGGCGCTAATAAAACGGGGAAGTTGTGAGGCGAGTTGCAAAATGCATGGGGAGCGATCTTAATTTTGAATTTTTTTGAATTTTTATAAGTACGATCTTTGAAAGATTTACCTAGGACTTCCGGTTCGAGCGCCATCTTGTTAGTAACGCCGCCTGATTAACATTGTTTCAAGTATTGTTTCAAGTGTAACATCGATAGCTTTTTATTCGCTAGGTGCTGCCCTCATTTTGTCGGACTTTCTACATTTAATCTTATGGAGTAAAATTAGTTCAAGCGGCTGCCGCTAGTACTAATGTCAGACATTCCATAAGATTACCTGTGTTTGTGACGATCAGCGCCACTTCCCCCTCCACCGACTTCGCACCTTGCCAATACAGTAAACTATTGTGGTAGTGTGCAGTGAATGGAGAATTAATCTTGAAACGCGTTTAACCACCAATTTGGAGTCAACGGCCGGTAGTTCACGTGCTACTTGTAAAGACCGCGCGGCTATCGCTTTACAAGAGCTAATAAAATCACCGAACACTGACTGTCTAATAACTTGATACCAACTTGATACTGGCTAAATAGTCCAATAATCTAAGAATCAGTCCAGTCCAGTCAGAAGTCCAGTAGGACTGAAGCCATAATTTTGAAAGCCATAAAAATGAAGAACAAATAACAATTTACTTGACGTTCGCTATACGGGCAACACCGCCCTCAAGTCCATAACAAGAAAAAAAACAACGGGTTGCACTCCGGGAGTGCCGACAGATGTGAAAACTCAATGACATCTTACGTCTTACGCTCTCGCGAGTTTAACATTTTTTCCCCATCACAAAAAGTGCACAGCGCCGCTAAAGAAGTTTTCACTTAAAAAACGATTTACCTATTTTTCGACAGATAGGTACTCATGCCAGTCCTAGCTAAGCTGGTTGTTAAATACGTACAAGGGTGCGAGGCTGTGAAGGGGTACTCCAGGGCGGGCAGCCTGTGCTGGTGCGGCGGCAGACTCGGCGGGCAGTGGTAGCAGAAGAGACCTCGGCCGCCGCCACCGCCGCTCGCCAGCTGGAACCAAAACAGCCAAATTAATATTAAGGTAAACAAAATCGTAAGTAAGCTTAAACTCTGTAAGTTCAGAAGTGTCACATGAGCGTTATGCCCACTTTTTAAAACCTTTACCTCCAATTTTAGTCCCCCGAGAAAACACATTTTTTTTTCAGGTTAATACTTGTTCATTGAATTGTTTATAAAATCAATATTTCATTTGATAATTTGTTAGCTATCATTTGTTTTTCTTAGATTATTGGACACCTTTCAAATGGCTCCCTTTTATTCATTTTGCAGGAAATTATGTTCAAAACGTATTGAATTGAAATGAATAAATTTATTTTTATTTTCAGAATGATATTTATAATATTGGTTAATATACAATCTGAACCTAGTGTTAATCGTATCACAAAATTATCTTAAAATTAATTGCATAATTGTAAATGAATAAACGTCACAAATGTTTTACATTACCAAATACGATCATTAAAATGCGTACGGACAGAGATTGGCGAGGCCAGCATTTACTATCATTGTTCTTTTAACAATTACCACCATTAAAATCGCAATTAAATCTATCATAACACAACACTAAACACACCGTTTAAAACCGCATACCTATTTCCCCACAACATTATACCAGATTATTATACCACCAGATTAATATTCAATCAAAGCGCTCGCATAATCTATGATTATGACGCCGAACACAATTACAGTGCGCGCGCACGAGAATAAAGATCTATAGATCTTTAAGCCGTGATCCACATCGCGCCCTGTAATCGGCGGGCTCGTTTCTATGGTAATCGGGATAGTGTTAGATTCGTGATCGCGGTCTAGATGGCTTCATTTTTAGCTTTGTCGCTTTCCAGTTGTTAGTGTAAACACGGATATGTGATGTATATGATACGGTGATCTTATGGGGTAAATTGTACCACTTTCTCTTTCTCTCTTTCATTATTTTCATTTTATTTTGACGATCATGATAGAAATTCTTATATTTTTGATATCAATGCAAACTTGTTATGTAATTGTCTTTCATGAAATAAATCATCTATTCTAATCTAATCTAATCTACTGGGATAAAAGATACAATAAACCCTTTTCCAGGTATAGTACGATTTATCGACCACATACGCGCCAAAGGAATTTCAGATTTAGCATTCCGATTTAGGTTTCGAATTACATTGCACTTTTGGGAATTGTGACTTGTCTTCAAATGATTATTTGGATTTGAATTATTAATTGGAATGTATTATTGGAAAATCCTTGTTGATGTGTGCGGCCTGGGAAAACGGTTAATCAATGTCTTTATTTTATTGACAACGATTACCTACTGATAATTAAATAAAAAAACAAATAGGATCACCAATGGTAACTGAAAAATAATGTGTTTGTGCACTAAGTGCACCTAAATACCGGTGTGATACGGGATACAAACAAAAAACAAAAAATAAAAGTATTAATTAATATTAATAACAATTATACAATATAAGAGTGCCGGTCTTCTCCACTATGGCCTTACACTATAATTAGCCTCCAAATTCCTCAAAATATAAGCGATAGATTATTAAAATCACATCGAACATCATACGTGCAACACCTACGACTTGCATAAGTGCACATACGGTGCAACGGATTCCGTCGGTGCAGTAGCAATTTACTCATCGAAATTAATTGATTTATGCGCGCCGTGTCCTTTGCCCGTCGGGGGGAGTTTATGTAACCGGTCCGCATATCGCAATCGTTATATTAGATCAGTCTATTCAGATCCTCATCGTCATCCTATCTGATTTTAGCGGACGCGAAGTGCGAATACCGACTAAGACATGTGATTAGCTCTTTAGTTTACAATGGCAATCCCATAAACAACATTATATGTTGAATTAGCGGCCACGGCTCACTTTTACTGTTAAAAAAGTTAGATATCAGAATTTAGCAAAAGAAAGTAACATCAGGGCAGGGTTTAGGGGCCTGGCCTTGGGTTTTATAGTTGCTTTGTCTGGTCATTTTAGCAACTAGTTTCGAACAGGCTTTCCTTTATTCATCAATTTAGTTGTTACCTATAAAGAAATTATGAAGTTTAAAGAAGTAGAAGTATATTCAATTTCCAATCCACACTGGCTTTCCAACCCAGAGGGTAAACTAGGCCTTATTAGGGTATACTAGGTAAATTAGTCCAGTTTCCTCACGATGTCAGCGACTGGTAAATTATCTAATGATATTTCGTAGTTTTCGTACATAAGTTCCGAAAAACACATTGGTACGAACCGTGGTTTGAACCCGCGACCTCTGGATTGCAAGTCGCATGCTCTTACCGCTAGCCCACCAGCGCTTAGGTATAGGTATCTAGAGAGCATTACAATGAAATAACAACTACCTAGTGCTTTAAAATAATCTGCATCAAGGGAAATTAATTTGTATCAAAGTTTGTATCAAGCAGAAACGTCTGAGAACGATGCTATTAAATTTAGAAACAAATTAAACTGACTATAAAGCCAATAGTCAGTTTAATTTGTTAGCCCAGTGGCTAGCAGTCCAGGTCGTGGGTTTAAGTCCCACCCAAAATAGTGAACTTTTCCACTTTTAATTTGTTTCTAAACTTCATTTCTAACTTTCTAACGATTTTCAGTTGTGATATTGAGATGTACTGGACACAATAGATACAGAGACCAATCATACTGCCGTATTCGAACTTCAAGATATTCACAAGAGACGACACGTACTAGATCCATTTTAGATACGTTATAGTTTAGATTTCAACTAAGTTAGTTCTTTTTTGCAGCGCAATTCGGGCAACCAATGTCACTTTTACGTTAGATAGAGTGAATCTACTAGATGTGAATTGGATCTCTAAGCCATATCTTGTGGAAATCGTTCAAGAGTATCTCCAGAATCGCGCAAATGTCAAATTTGACAGGTTGGATCTTAAACATATCGTTATCGTATCTTCGCGATATCTAAAAGATATCTAACAGATGTCTATTTCAAAATCCGAATCGGGCCCATAGATCCATCACAAACATTCAACCATAAACAAATCACTATAAATCAGTCTTAAGTCTTTCGTTCGAATTCCTTGCTGGTTACACAAATGAAACTTGAAACGCTTGAATAGTTCAGCACTCACGTCATACCCAAACAGTAAAATCAAGCCAGCAATCTCAGACAATTTGGTTAACATTCTTTCAGTGACATAACTTCGTTTGCCAGAGGAAAATGGCAATGAAATTCAATTGCAATGGCCCACGTGTTGGCGAGCATAAATGACATTAATGGAGCAATAGAGCTAAGCGATGCGCGGGCGACGCTCTGACGTCAGCACACAGGGTTACCACTGTTACCAGACGGAAACAAATTAACTTTATTTTACAAGGTGTTTTTTTGAAGTGAAAACTTCTTTAGCGGCGCTGTGCACTTTTTGAGGTGGGGAAAAAATGTTAAACTCGCGACAGATCACGTGACCGTAAGACGGACACGTGACCTGATCGAAAAACTGTTACAATGTCATTGAGTTTTTAACCAACGAAAAAAACGGAGGAGGTTCGCAAGTCGACGCGTATATATATACCTATATATTTTTTCTTTATTGATTTAAATGCCATCTAGTGAGTTTCCCTCTAACTGGTATTAATATAACTCGAGTACTAACAGTGATGTGCTTAGGGGTTTCAAGTAATGCGACGAATTAACGCTAGATATGGCGTTAACCTCAATCATACATAGTGCTGCAGACATTTTGCAATAGTGATTGAGTTTTCACTTCTGACGGCACTCCCGGAGTGCAACCCGTTGTTTTTTTAAACGTTATAGGTCATACTGAACAACTTTTATTATGGCACCAATGTCGAAATCACGAAAAAAAATTTGGCTGTTTCAATACATTCCGGCTGATCTAATGTCGCTGCAGATTTGCTGGGACAGACATTTTTTTTTGCGAATTCGGCATTAAATAAAAGTTGTTATGAAAACCACGGCCACGATCTCTATACGATTCTAGCTATTTTAGGCAAATGGACTCCTTAAATAGAATCGGATCGATATAATGCTCTTTGCGTTTTGAATTTGAATGCAAAGTTCAGCGAAAAACTTTCACATTAATAATTGGTAATTTGCAAAGGCGATTTTATTAACAAGCTTTTATTTAGTGTCCGACCGAAGGTTCGGTTTCGGTTTCGGTTTCGGCCAGTTTCGGCCAAAAAATCATGTTTCGGCCGTAGTTTCGGTTTCGGCCAAAAAACGGCCGAACCTTTCGGCCGGGCCGAAACATACGCATTGGTACTTCGTTCTATGAAACTAAACTATGTGACAAAGACCAAAAGTTGTGGAACAAGTAGGACAACAATATTAATACATATACTGATTTATGTATACAGAAATTAATCGGTTTATTATTAAACACAATTCCACTAATGATGGGGCCACTGAACGGTCGACGCAGTCTTAAGAGGCTGTCAATACCTAAAACGCGCACACTGTCTAATTGTATCGTAGTAAATGAGATAGCACTGTAGCATGTTACTGGGCCTGGGCAAGGGAATAATAAGAAAACTCATCATCTTCCTCGCGTTATCCCAGCATTTTGGCCACGGCTCATGGGAGCATGGGGTTCACTTGACAACTAAGCCCAAGAATTGGCGTCGGCACTATTTTTTACAAAAGCGACTGCCATCAGACTGACCTTCCAATCCAGAGGGTAAACTAGACTTTATCGGGCTAGTACGGCTTCCTCAATGGTAAATATCAAATGATATTTCGTACATAAGTTCCGAAAAACTCATTGGTACGAGCCGGGGTTTGTAGTGTTTGTACCTGCAACCTTTGGATTGAAAGTCGCACGCTCTTACTTACCGCTAGGCCACCAGCGCTCAATGTGGATTATTTGTGTAATATTACTCGTTAGCGGTTTAGGTATAAGTAAATGTTTTGACAAATTGATTTTAATTTCAGACACATAAGTCAAGAAATAAAGACATTAGAACCGTTTAATGGTGATTTTAAGACCAATCTTTGCAATTATTTTCTATCGAGTCGATGTCGTTCAATCGTGTATCGAGTGCGGCCACGGTCTTAAAATATAATAAATATTAACATAGGTATAAATATATTTTTTGCTTTACTAAATCAAATAGTTTTTCTTAAAAGGGGCTACCTGCGGTTTTCATAGATTTTTTACAGGTTTTGAATCGTACTTATCTCCTACTTTTGCACTACAGATAGATTTTTGTAAGACAATCGGTTCTTCAATCTTTATCTCCATTATTGTTTACCGGATTTTGAAAGAAATGGATACTATTTTATGATTTTTTTAAACATTGTCTAAAAGAACACTTTTTTCGTATCTAGATTGCTGTGAAGGATATTACTTATACGAAATCTACATATTTGGGTTCGTCTTTGACGTGACGGTTTTAATTTTGAACGAATTAACACAAAAGTTATGGCCAGAAAACCAGTTTATATTGCTTAAAGCCGTTACTGTTAATATGATAAGCTACAAAAAACATAAGAAAACTAAGGGATTCAGATCGAAGGTCATTGGCGTGGCGGAACCCCTTAAGTAACATCGATTTCAAGGACATTGGGTGTTGACAGCCCCTTAATATGAGTTTAAAAGCGGTTTTATGACATTTTTTCAACTATTTTAACAAATCTTCAAAAGTTTCGGTTTCGGTTTCGGCCGAAACTAGAGCCAAAGCCGAACATTCGGTTTCGGTTTCGGTTTCGGCAAAAAAACATGTTTCGGTCGGACACTACTTTTATTACTCGTAGGTCGACCTGTATGTAACTATGTAATGGAATCTAAGGTAACTAATTTACCCATCTTCCAAGGATCGTAGCGTCATGAAAATTGGCAGCTGTATATAGTTCTGATGACAATACAATAATATGGTACTGTCGAACTGATCTGATGATGGAGACAGGAGGTGGCCATAGGAACTCTGTGATGAAACAACGCAACCTAATTGTGTTAGGGGTTTTTAGAATTGTCTCGCTGAGTATTAGTTGTCTGTCGTAAGAAAAGTACAGTCAGCGATAAAAGCTTGTACCAAGAAATTTTTGCCAAAAACTTATTTTGCCTATGCTCGTACGCTGAGTGTAACCATCGCGTTGTATTGGCTCATCCTGTCGGCGCGTGGGGTCGACATAATCCCATTTATTATATTATCGCGTTACCCTTACTGTCTGTTATCACCGGCGTTATTGCTTGTTAAGTGTTCAATGTCACTGCAATAGTATCTCTTTTTAATAGTTTCCAAATCGATGTGGTTGCGTTTAATCGTTAAAGAGGGAACGGAAAGGAATTTCAGTATACCAAACGAACACCAAAAATTGCCAATCGGGGGAAATAATACATGTGTAAGCCAATTTTAGCATGAGTGTAGGTAATGGTAAATATTATGTATGTACATTACTTATGTAGTAGAACATTTCTTGCTACGGGCCACCGTTTAAGAGTTATTTACGAAAAACTATAAAAAGGGACCTTAAACCAAATTCTTGTCAATGAACCTGAGATACCGTAAAATATTTGGGGCTGTCCAGCGACATCTACTTCAGCGGTCTAATACGAGACACGATTTTTTGTAAGACTTTATTCGTCCTTATGTATTTGGTATGACACTAATGAAAATCGTCAGGTAATTTCGAAAGGAAATTTATTATCGAATTCCATACAAAAAACGTACCATCGTCCTCTTACTACCTCGTCGTTGGTACTCTTGAGTACCAGATTTACCTGATTGTCAAAGTCCATAAAGAAGATACATACCACAATTTTCCGTTGAGTTACGAAAATGCGAACTTAACTCACTAAAAGATTTTTATGTCATACGGTGAAATTGCGCTTATATTGTACACTTGTACATATGTAGAATAGGGACTACTCCATCTATCCACCAAATCGAGTCCTGGCGAAAAAATAAATTAGTCTACAAAACTCAATCGGCCGATTTGAGTTTTGTAGACTTTCCCATTTTTTAATAAACTGTAGTATATAGTTCCGTATTACAACGTCCTGCCACTGAGTAACTATCATTTAATCCGTGGCGTGGGGCTCATAATCCTATTTATTTATCATTACTCGCCGCATCCTCGTGCGCCAACCTTGACACGCTTGTCTTGACAGGTATTGACAGTGATTGTAATGTCGTTAATCGATTACCGACTCAGTTTGACTCTCGGGAATAGGACTGCTTAAAAAGATTGGCGGTATTCTCCTGTGACACTCTGAAAACTCCGAGTTTATATTATGTATTTACCACTTTATATGAAACATGTATTTCTATGGGCCATCAGATTTATATCGGAGGTGTTAACAAAACGAGTTGTTTTTTTAAACTGTACTATGAATTATATAAAACACATTTTACCCTCCAGATGCAAGTGAGATTTGGAACAAGCAAAAGGAGACTATACCTTTTTAAATTAATCTACCCATTGACGATAAACCCAAGAAATTGATTATGTCCCACAAATACTCCCCATAAATAGGGTCTTTATTTGTAAAGTACCTCAATGTGCGAAACAAAACACCTGCGATATGAATAGCCGAGAACAGGACATTCTTGTTAGGCGAGTGGTTAAATCACACACATCCAGCCACTTACCTCATTAAAAGACCTGTAGGTCTTTTACACCATAAACAACGTAATTCAATTGGTAAAAAAACAAAAGCCGCATTTTTTGGCATCACGTGAAATTGTCGGTGATGTAAAGGATCTTTTATACGGCTGCGACGCGGTGCGTGTGAGAACTGATTTTATCTGTTCTTTAAATTATTTAAAAGAATTAGTTAGCCTGCCTTAACCCACTTAGCAATCGAATTTATTTACCTAGCTAGTTGTAATTACTTTAAATTCGTTATAGGTACTAAGTTAGATACAATTCGTTCATTCGTTATTCCAAAACCGAAATCCGAAATTACGGTCGGAACTTAATTTTCAGTAGGTACCTAACTTATTTACTTGCATAGGTACGATAAAAGCAACATCAACTTATAAATTAAACCGATGAAAATAATTAACGAAATTTACATTACGTTTAACGAGAGCAGGCACAACATTAATTAGACATTTTAACTGAAATTAATCCAATTCATTAATGAGAGTCGTCGAATTAAGCGATACAAACACGATTGCGCGCCAAATTGTGTTTGCTCCTGTTTTTGAACGAAAACTGTTTGCCTGTCTATTCGCCAAGCATTTTTTATCCACTCCGAGCTGATCTCTAGTTTAACTTATATCGGGGAATCGTAAGAACTAAACGTTTACGGAGGTCATCTAACACTGGATGGTCTGTGCCGAAGTGTGTAAAAGATATAATTAATAACTGTTTGCTGAGCTAACACGGGATTGGCGGATAAGTACAAATACCTGAAAATATTCGTATAGCTAATACCTATACCAATTTTGTAGACCGACATCATCAAGTAATTTTTTTCAATATTCATTTCAATAAAAAATTTATTACATTTGTTAGATCACTTCTGCTGACATCTACTAACGCGCAGACTAGAGCTAAGAGAGTCCAATAACTCTTGCCATTACTTGGCATAGACTTTCAAGTAGATATCCTTATATCTACAAGCTATACATAATATTGTGTTCGGTTACCGCGATAGTTTCTCATGAAATAAAATTATTAAAACGGATTATATCGCGTATATTGAATTTATTCTACATCCCGACGTTTCGAACCCTTTACAGCGTTCGTGGTCAACTGTAAAGGGTTAGAAACGTCGGAATGTAGAATAAATTCAATATACGCGATATAATCCGTTTTAATAGTTTTATTTTACAAGCTATACAGTTTATATTATAACAACATCGATGTTATGTCTGGTACAGTCGACGTCCAAGATATGTTCACATTATTTCCTTAAATACAAAGGAGTAAGGTGCTTGCTTGTAGAAAAAAAAGGGTTAGTGAGACTCTTAATATATAGTTTTAAAAGTGATACTTATAGAATAGAATAGAATAGAATAGAAAAAGCTTTATTCAAAAACGCTTAATTTAAAGTTAACTAATAAAAACACTGACATAGATTGGTTATAAAGCGTTCCTGAAATGGTCTCCACTCAGCTTCATGTCAAGGAACCTTTGAAGTCCCCGACGCTGGTCTTCCGTGGAAACTTATACATCTGTTTCGTTTTGTCACCAGACCAATTCTCGTCTCGTACCACAATGACGCATGCCCGGCCAGATCAATTTGGACGTGAAACATAATTAATTTATCTGGCAAGCGACTTAATGAGTTCAATTATCCTCCGCTGTATCGAATTTCGACACGTTACTGTCTTAACCTCGTATCTTCTGTTGATCTTATATACTAAAATCAACGTTGTGTTTCACGAGTTAAGGTTGATTTTATAGTTCTCGATGGAAGTAAATAGGATGTTAAGAAAGTTTGCAGACGATTTGCTTTGCCATAGCAGTGACCGGCGAGTTTGGTTATTTCATTATGAAGGTTGAATTAGTTCGTGCAAGATATTAATCAAAATATAGAAATAATGAAATTGTGAATAAATTATGCAAAAGCTTGTTAACGGAATATCATTTCATTTTCAGGTAAAGGATCGTTGTGACAAAGTGCGACGAGACTAATAATGTTTTTATTTCCCCCTACGGTTCGAAGTCAAATGGCTCTTTAGAAACTTTCGATGGTAAGTAAAAACATAAGTATCAAATATTGAAACATCACCGAAAGATAATCTAGAAGAGGTTGCTCATTAGCGATCTCTTCTAGATAATCCTGTGCTTGAGCTGCACTACAATTCAGTAAGAAAACCAGAAAATGTAAAATCTGGGTGCCTAGCCAACGTGCAAATCGTTAACGGTCCGTGGCGTAGCGTAGTCATCTCTCTCTCTATCACTCGTCCATACTAGTGCGACGTAGACAGTTGCATTTCGGTCGCTACGGAGCGTAAGCGAACGTTGTCTACGCGGCCTGAGGCCTGTTTCTCAAAAGCTTGTAACTTGTAATACAAGCTGATGTCACTTTTTGACAACTTTTGTTAGAAACGGACTTCCACTTGTGACTGGTGTTCGAGCCGAATTTAAGAGCCAACATTTGTATGGAGAAATGACCACTCCCATTTCTCCATACAAACGTACTCGACTGTTTCCTCCGTGGGTTTTGAAGCTAGAGCAATGATATTTTCAACACAGATTAATATTGTCAATATCTGTGTCGGACCGTTTTGCTTTTTTTGATATTTTTGTTTTTTAAGGCGCTAGAGCCTTTCAAAAATGGCCAAAATGGCCTAATTGACTATGCCGCAATGAGAGGCGTGCTATTCAAAACTGACATCAATTAGTCAAAAAATCAAAACGGTTCGACATAGATAATGTCATAATCATTTAGATTTCCAAATTTGGTTACGATTGGTTAAGTTTTGGAGGAGGAAACAGTCGAGTACGAAACCTCGATTTTTGAGATTTTTACGCAGGATTTTTCGCCTTGTCCTTATCGCACTAGTTTTAGGAGCCGCTTCCGTTAGCGAGACGGGTATATTTACCTAAAATATTTAAATCTTAGCTCCTGTTGGCTCTTAACATCATTGGAAAAACGAACGACGCCTTCCGATGGTTCGGCACGTAGTCCGGATGAGTGACGACCGTGCAGTCTGGAGGGCGTACTCTGGAGTACCAAATGGCCATGGACCGTGTGTACGTCCTAAGAGACGAAGTGCAAAATGACCTTAGCGGACTCGGCGCCGTTTGGACAGAAACGGCTTTGGACAGAGAAGCATGGCGGTCTTTGGTGTCAAATCCACTTCGTGTCGTCGCGCGATTGTTTCTATATGGGTCCGTATAAAATAAAGACACGCTTTTAGAGCATATGTATTTATGTAAGAAGTTATAGGTATTTATATGGTTTCTACGCTACGTGCTATGGTGTAGATATAGGCATATTGGCCTAAACGTAGCTTGCCAGCATTTAGCTACTTATGTAGGCATTAGGTTAAACTTATGGGAAAGTTCATAACGTCACTGCATCACAGTGTACATTGCACCGCATAATATGTAAATTCATTGTTATCAATTGAAACAAATTATTTTACGATTCAACAATACGATTCAGCCCGCTTGTTTCTAAACAATCAATAATATTTAATCACGGCGGTATCGGAGTTTTATAAATGGTAATGGAGATCAATTGAACGTTTAAATTAACTGTTAATAACGGGTTACTTGGGGCAGCGCGGTGGAAAAAAACGTATTGAATTACAAAACAGAAATGTGAGCCACGGAGGAATTATATCATCGAATGGGTTATATTATGAATGACTAGCACTAGAACGGCCCAGGTCCGGGCCGTTTCTATAGCGTGATCGAAGCATCACGTGATCTCCGATCACCCATCAACATCATAGAAAACGAAGTGTCGGACGCCTCGGCCCGAACCCGGGCCGTTCTATCGTGATAGAAAATCTGTCCCATGGGACTGAAGTTGACTGAACGAAGTAAACAGCGTGATGATGATTGATTACTTTACTATGCCTACTTACAAGGTTAGGTATAGTATAGTTTTCCATGATAGAGACATTTTTAAACTTTAGTTGCTTTTACGCCAAGCATTACATTTCAAATTCTTATAATTTTGGGTATTCCAATATTAAGCTTGTTTACAGTTGACCAAAATCTATACAATATAAATTAAACATCATTCTGCAACTGGAAGTCTGTGGCAACCAAAATACAATTTTAATTACACGCATAGGTACCTTCGCCGCATACTAAGGTATATACTTACGTACTCTAGCCATCAGTTTAAACGACGTAAGCGACAATCACTCCCATACCATACACGTCCTTGTACACAACCCTTTACAGCTCAGAGTCATGTGCTGTGCAAGGTTCATTGAGCCCAGAAGATAGTGCGACTCATCGTATAACCATTTTAAAACACAATTCTTCTTCTTCTTATACTTATACTTCTTAATCTTATACGGCACCGTCTCCTGCCGCTATCATTAGGGCTATTTTCACTTTTGACGCTGCAGCTCGAAACAGCGATCTGGGTGCCGATTTTTGAATTTCGATCATTCGATTTTGTCACTCGAAAATCGGTGGAAAACGGCGATACTCTAATTTTAGAAAAACGAGTGATAGAGATTTGGAATCGAGTGGTACTGACCACTCGTTTTCAATTCTATTAGTAGAATTTAAATGCCTAGTAGTGGAGATATTATTTAACGAAATACACGAAATCGAGTGGACGAAATTCAAAAATCGGCCCCCTGGTGCTCAACTTGAACTAGCACCTGAGATTTTTGAGCCACGAGGTACGTCTTCTTCCACGTTTTCGTTTGCCTTGGATTGGATTAATACTTTGGAAAAGTTTTGAGCCTTATAGACCCCTAGCGTCTTTTGAGCGTCGGCGTCTAGTCAGCGCTATGGAAAATGGCATCGCTGCGCACTTGCCCCAACGTTGCGTCGAGCAGCATCACTAAGTACATATTATAAAACAAAAAGTCGCTTCCCTGTCGGTCTGTCTGTCTGTATGCTTAGATCTTTAAAACTACGCAACGGATTTTGATGCAGTTTTCTTTAATACATAGAATGATTCAAGAGGAAGGTTTATGTATAATTTGTTAACCCGTGCGAAGCCGGGGCGGGTCGCTAGTCAGCCATAAAGTTGGCTAGACGCCGACGCTCGGTATACGCTAGTGTAGGGTGATACCCTTAGAGGTTACACTTATACTAGTTACCCCGAGGCGAATGCTTGGTACAGGATTGGAAGAGCAATACGAACCGTCGAGATCAATTACGAACAATTCCTACGACGCGGGCGACGCGGCGCAATTGAGCGTTATTTCTATCGAATAAACATCGCATGCTGACCCTATTAGTGCTACCATATTATATTGTTGCGTTCAGTTTCGTTCGAGGAATTAGGTTTTGACGAGTATCCGAACAAGATTTCATAAGATCGTACCTATAGGTACTTAACTTTTGTGAATTATGACATTATAAATGTATTTTGAATTGATTGGGGCAACGTACCCATTGATATGTTATGAACAGTACAATTTTTAAATACAATTTAATATGTAATTATTTTCATTGATGAAAGATGAAAACCTATTATTTATATCTGAGTATTCGAATTGATAATTCCAATGATGCCAAGAGCATTGCGTAATAGTTATTTGTACAACAAGAGATCAAAGTTTGATATTTCTTCGAGTGCTTATTTTGAGTCCCGTGCAAGCGAAAGATTCTATACTATAATTTAGAATCTTGAGCGTAGTAAGGGACTCAAAAGCGCACGAGATGTAAATTACTTTGATCTCGTGTAGTTCACAAAACTTTTCACCTCAGCAGTGAGAACATATTAGAGAACCCGAAAATGTATTCCTTCTTCATCACTTACCTATTCACTCATGTTTTCTTAAGATATACCAACAATTAAGTTTTCACCTCAGCAGTTCGAACAAGGGTACTTTGCTACTTAAAAACAGTGAGCAAAATCGCATTTTGCTCACTGAGTGAGCAAAGACGCATTTTGCTCATTTTGTCTCACTCAGTGAGCAAAATGCGATTTTGCTCACTGTTTTTAAGTAGCAAAGTACCCTTGTTCGAGCTGCTGAGGTGAAAAATAAATTACTTACTTTCTATGCATATTGTACTAGCATATTAGTGCGAGCGATATAGATTACGAGTATGTGTATAAGTTACGCAAACGTTAGCGAATATGTCAGTTAATACATATGTCGCTCATAACTAGCTGTAATACAAAATATAAGATAAGATAAGATAAGATACATTTATTTCATTATAAAATACATTATAAATTTGCCTTAAATCAAACCTAAAACGCATTACTATAATGATCGTCAGAGATTACGTTCATGCAAAGGAATACAATTATGTATAATTATTATTCTTATAGCATAGTATCTTACAATTATTTAAAGTGCTGTCTACATGGATCCCGATACTTAGCTCCCACTAGTATTCTTATAGCTTGCTTTTGTAACTTTAAAACTCGCTCATTTTCAATAGATTTTCCCCATAATAGTATGCCGTATGATATTATTGAATGTACATATGCGTAATAAATCTGTTTTAAGCTATCATTCGATACTAAAGATTTCAGTTGTCTCATTGCATAAATACCCTTCGAGATTTTATTACAAACCAAGTCAATGTGGAGGTCCCACTTGAATGCAGCATCTAACTGAAATCCAAGAAGCTTAACGTTGTCTACTGTTTGTAATATTCTATTGTCTCTTAAGGTGACACGTAGTGTTGTTGCAGGTTTACGCGGTTGGAATAACATAATATTTGTTTTTTCTGAATTTAACTGTAAACCATTCGCTTTGAACCAGTTCTCACATGTGTGAATAGTTTTCACTATTTTTACTTGCAGTTCTTCGTATGTTTCAGCACTTACTACAATTGATGTGTCATCCGCATACAATATCATTTTTCCGTCTATATTCAATGACCATAAATCATTTACAAAGATGAGGAACAAAGTATTGCCCAATGCAGATCCCTGTGGAACACCAATTGATACGTTGTGAGCAGATGATCGTTGTCGTAATCCGTTAATCTTAACTTCTACCGATTGTTTTCTGTCAGTCTAATTGCATAGATTCAGAATGTATTTATGCCCAAACGTTGAGTAGGTACATATATAATTATGTAAATATCTCGTCATTACTTACCTACATACAATTTTCACACTACACCTAAGCCCTATCTGCACATGCATATTAACGACACCCAAACAACTCAATTTGCTGCTGCTATAGAATTCACAAAAGGCTATAGCGCCCCTAGTTTCGAAGCTTGCATATAATTGGTATGCGATGAGGCTATTCCTGAAGCGTGCGATACTGATTCCTAAATTTTAGGAATGGCAATTTAAGGCAAATGGAAATCACAGTTATAGTAGAGGTAATATCAAGTGAACTATTTGCTTGTCATAAGTAATATTAATTGTTGCTTTGTGTAAAATTGTTCCACAAAATTTATATCAATTTATCAGTTTCTCATAATTCACATATCCAGAATAGCCCCCTCACTTCAGGCGGATCGAGTTAGCAAACGCGGAGGCTTTTAATATCAACTTTAAACTGGCTTTACATAATAAGTCTACGGAGTTATGTTACACGCGGTAATTAGATTGGTCGTGCTTAGTGTGTTAGTTTGGCGATTCTAACTAGACGGTTCTGTTCCGTCTGTAATGTCAGTAATGTACATTTAAGAAAGAGATTAAAGTCAAGAAATTAGAATGAAACACAGAATATGGCGCGCGGCGCGAAACATTGCGATGGAAGATACGGCCGTCAAGCGAGTTTTTATATACCTGCCGGCCTAGCCAAGCTGACAATCGCTATCGCTTCAATAACGAAACGCTCTGTGTCTCTCTATCACTCTTCCATATTAGTGCGACAGTATCAGTTGCGTTTCGATCGCTACGGAGCGTTAGCGATTGGGATGTTGGCTACACGGCGTGTTGTCTTAATTACTCTTAACGTATAGGTACTTCTCTTTAAAATTTTACACGGAAACTTGTAGAATTATTAGAATTAGTTCTTTGGCACTGACAGATCCGATCTATATCGTTTCGAGATCAAATTTTTGACGTTTATTAAAATTAGAATCTACCAACAGGCAGACTCTAACCAACATAGCTGGGCAGAAGTCCGTTAATCCGTTAATCGTTAATTAACGAAGTGAAGTTTTCGAGTAACGGATTAACTTTTAAGTTAACTTTAAAAACCTGTAACGGACTTGTTAGCTTCCGTTAACTTTCCTTAAGTCCATTAATCGTTAATACCTACCTAAGTACCTACTCACACCAAGGCCGCGCGCTGATCACGTTCCGACTACTTTGCGTTAGGTTTGTATGCAGTGCAACTTTACTTAGCGCGAATCGTACTACTAAGAGTCTGATATTGCTTACCCCGCGCGCCGTATTAATTTTGTTATTACGAGAGTATGACAGAGTCGATCGCGGCAAACTGAGCAGTTGCCATATAAGATACACGGGTGCGAGCGAGACAAATATAACTTACTTACTATTCGAGACCGAGCTGTCACACGACACGACGATATGATTATTTCTACTAGTTTTATTTCCTATTGCGTATATTTACGATTTCAAGTTAACGATTAACGATTAACTTTAACTTCCGTTAAAACTTTTGAAAAATAACGTTTTAACGTTTAACGAAGTTAACTTTTTATTTAACGGATTAACGATTAACGAAGTTAACTTTTTGATTAACGGTGCCCAGCTCTGCTAACCAATACCAGACGGTCTAGCATGACTTGCGTACTCGCGTGCGAGTCCATACTTGAAGTCGCGCTAGATGTACGGAGTCGCGCGCGAGAACGCAACTCATGCTAGACCGCCAGGGAGCAGTGTAAAATGGTGCATTGCGTTTAGTTAAGAATAAGGTCGTAAACATTGATTGTTGGCGCCTGATCAGTTTTCAATGTGTAGGTACGCATACGAACAATAATTGATCTTTATTGCGTTGACTCTGAGATTGAGATGCGTCGTGACGTCCGAGTGAGACACAGTAGAATACCTATACGAATGCTACATATTCACATTATTTTTAAATAAATAGTAACTATTTTAAGTGCCATATTTTGTTTTTAATAATCATGTACAAGCGTAACTTTTAATTAATGATTGACCACCACCAAAAAGTCGCGAGTTCAAACCACGCTCAAGGTAAGTAGTATTTTTTTTCCTAAGTCGGAAACATAATATTTTTTTATAATAATCATATATTCCGCACATTTTGACTAAATACGCGTGAGTAAAACATACTGCCGTTATTCATAAACGGCTGCTAACTTTCGTTTTCGTCGTTTGTCCCTATCTGTCGTTATGCCATTTAGAGGGACAAACAACGATCATCAGCTGATTAACTTAGCAGACGTTTATCAATAACGCCGTTTATGTATAATGCAATATAACAATGTATGTGTATTGTGTAGGTACATACTCGTATGGTAGTGGCGCCTTCATGATCACATTTCAATGCAGCAAATCGAGCAGTAATTGAAGTTTATTACGTTACTTTACTGCCGATTGAGACTGTGACGTTCAAATTAATTGACTGGAATTTAATATTCTACATATGAAGCGAACAATATACATATATATTATACATATTCGACTACGGCTGATTAAGAAAAAAGTTGAGTCAAAAACTAAAGACATGCTATAGGCGTTCCAAAATTGAAGCTTGTGACAAATTCTACAGGTTGCTTTTAGTCGCATCTGGGCATTAGCGAGAAATGTGCACGAGCTAACGAGCTCCCGCTCACCGAAAGAGAAAGAAACAAGGTCATGTTTAACGAGTATGACAAAGATTAATGAAATGCGAAAATTAATCAAAAATTACAAGATTTACTCGTAGGTATAAAATAAATATGGAAGTATTTTTGTGCTCCTTATGTATGAGTATAACCTAACTATATGTAGGCAGTTATAATATCATTGCGTGGACATCACAAAAGTTAAAATAGCGTTATACACGATTATCATTATAGTGCTTACTAAATTTCAAGCTACCTGAATCAGGTAAGTACCTGCTGTAATCAGCAATAATCCAATGGGGTAAAGTAATCATGTGAATACTTTTAAGTTGCATACTGGAGTTTTTATTATTTTTTGTAATTTTTTATTTTTCTTTTCTGGCTTTCTTTTATTTAAAGATTAAAGACTGCGGAGATTGACAGGTTAATGCCGGTTTTGGAACCCTTTTTCCGTCGCGTCGGGGTTAAAAACCAAAGAATAGAGAGCGAAGTGACTTGATGTGACTTGCTGACAAGCATCTGTCTAGACTTTACTGGGGTTAAAAAATACGAGTACTTTAGCTATTGGCGGCATTACTTTGAATAGGTATCTAAATATAGGTATCATATGGTGGAAAGATTTGCTGGCTATGGATGAGGTCTTGGTGGCTCAGATGGCAGAGCGCTGGAGTATCGATCCAGAGGCCGTGAGTTCAAGTTAATTTTTCCACTTTTAAATTTATTCTAGGTATCTACAATTTCTATTTCTTTAACAAATCCACAATCCGGCTTTTCTGATTGTCAAAATACTGGAAATGTGTTAGTATTAATATATTTTACAGTACATATGGGGCTACTTTTCCGCACTAGTGCGTAAAATAGCACTTTTCGTGCGATGTCGAAACTTTAAAGTGCCATATGTACTGTAAAACGTTGTTCGATACACGTGCGAATAGGTAATTCGCAACTCGTGTCGATTTAAAACACTCCCTTCGGTCGTGTTTTAATTTATCGCCACTCGTTTCGAATTTCCTCTTTTTCGCACTTGTATCGAAAATAACTATAAATTGTATTGCACAAAAGAAAAACTTAATGTACAAAAAGCGAACATCATGTCATGAGTCATGAGATATCAATCGATTTTGTTATGGGGCTCATTCTTTTTTTTAAGATATGATATTAATTGGATATTAATCTTATGCCATCCCTTTAAGAATAATATGAGTGCGAGTGAAATGTACCGAAATTTTTATTAAAAATCAAACTATATTTCATTATTAAAGCTACCTACCTACTAATAAAATCTACACAGCATTATTAAAGTGAAATAGACAGACTAAAAATAAGAAAGAACGCGGTTAGAAGATGCTGATGTCAACTTTAGCCAGTCTTCTCCAAGACCACGGGGACAACGCCGTCCTCGAAACGTCGGAGGTAAATCTTAAAACTTAGATACGCGATTAAGTCCCGTTGTATAATTTAATAATGTGTAAAAATCGTTAGTGTTTAAATCAGTGTTAAAAATAAGAATTAACAAATATCAAATAGGTATATGTAGTACACAATTAGCAATATTTTTTTAATTACATTTAAGCCATCCCCAATGACATGGTAAAAATAATAAGTGTTCCGCGAACAAAGTTTTGTGCGGAACACTAATAAAAATGATACCGACGGTTTTATAAAGTTCATTACTCAGTAAAATTAGGTGTACGTACTTTGCAAAAACTTATTCAAAGATAGTATGTACTTACGCGTTCACGGTCCAACTGCCGTATTCGAACTTCAAGATATACACAAGAGACGACACGTTCTAGATCCATTCTAGATACGTTAATAATTTAAATTTCAACTAGTTCTCTTTTGCAGCACAATTCGGGCAACCAATGTCACTTTTACGATAGATCGTGTTAGATATCTATTAGATGTGAATTAGATCTCTAAGTAATATCTTGTGGAAATCGTTCAAGAGTATCTCCAGAATCGCGCAAATGTCAAATTTGACAGGTTAGATCTTAATCATATCGTTATCGTATCTTGGCGATGTCTAAAAGATATCTAATAGATGTCTATTTCAAAATGCGAATCGGGCCCCAAGATATTGTGATAAAGATTTTCCTTCCCTTACTTCAGAAGCGCTACGAAACTTCACGTGCGCGCGTAGCAGGTGCTACGCCGCCGTAGGCGCGTAGCGCATATTCTCTATTCAGTTATTATGGTTGCGTAACGCAACTTGCGTTATTATGGGTTAAAATTTAAAATTTAGTTTTTTGTCAAAGATCTTATAGGTTAGTTTAATAATCAATTAAATGTATTTCTTTCGTCAATACTTGAATGGCCTATTATGACAAAATAAGATCATTAAAATTAAAAAAGTTGCCGGTATATCGGTAAAATATTTTGGAGGGCACTGTAGAAGTAATTCCCATTTGTGACTATGTAATTAAAATATTTCAGCCTCATATGGCCAAAACCTAAAAAAAGTTTTGAAAAACTTTCAGCGAAAATCAAAACTGCGAACCAAACCTTATACAACCACTCAGCGAACCTTGATAGCACCACAAACACATTACCTTATTAGCGTCAGAAAATATTTTGTCGTTTTGTGGGCGGGAATGTTCCCGCCAACTCCGTACACACGCGGTCACCGCGCGCACATCCACACCGCGCGAGCGTTCGCGCCAGACTGAAACCGCCCTCGGCCTCGCAAACAAACCCCACCCGCTGACTCCCCCTCCCCACCTCTCGCCCTGATTTAATAGCGAGCGCGGGCACTGATTCACTTAGCAGAACGCAACTACCGACTGCCTCCCTCTCTCTCTTGCATCCGCGGTCTCTCGTCTCGTGCATACGCGTTAAACAAATATGGGGTAGAGCGAGACGAAGCGCTTGACTCGATTTGCATGTGAGGCGGTCGCAAACTTTACGTCCTCGTTCGTTAAATTATTTATACGTTTGGAAATACTTTTAGCGGCCGAAAAGATTGCTGTAAAAGAGAATTAAGTGACCGTTGGGCGGATTAGGGAGGAGGACTAATCGAGTTGTTACTCTGATCACTCTAATTCGTCTAAGCAGCATTTTGTCGTGTTTTTTAATCCAGTTTGTATTAAAGACAAACTTCATTAGTCTTGGATTGAGGAAAATGATAAACTCGGTGAGAAATATTTTTGAATTACAATTTGTTTTTTTGAATTTGAATTAAATTATGTCATGTAACTATAAACAGAAAACTATACTTCTGGTGAAGTACACCAGAAGTATAGTAAGCATAATTGTGTACAGGGCCATCTATCAGCAAATTGGCTAACTAATCTGTGCGACCTGTAGAAGTAATTTTTTTTTTTACTATAAAAAAAAATTGTTTTGTAACTTCAATTTGAGCTCTTTTAAATGATATCCTACGCGACCTAGTAGCTATTAAGACTTAAATTTTGCCTCCTCTTTATAAATACTGAGCATTTTGCATAATTATTAAAAAAAATACAATTCTAATGTGTTTGGGTTAGCGTTGTTTGCAACTATTCCTTTCAAATAGCTTCAGTAGTTCTCGAGATATTTAGCCATGTGACAGACGGACAGAGTCGCACCATATTAAGGGTTCCTTTTGTACCTTTTTGGTATGGAACCCTAAAAACAGCTCTTCTATAGGTAAGTATATCTGGTCCACAGTGACGAACGAAATTTTTTAATTTGGGCTCCGTTAAATATTCCGCTTTCAGTCACCAAAAAAGTTTGGAACCCCTGAGCTAAAAACTACGAGTATACAGTAACAATATCGGGTATTACAATACAGTTTATATGACGAATTTCAAATTTATTTATTATACAAAAAGGTTAATGGTATATAAAAAATCATACAAAAATAACTTAAATATATCTAAATATCAAAATATTTTCATTTAAAAGACCTCCGCGAGTTGTACCGGGTGCAGTAAAATAAAAGTATACAGTTTATTCTCTTGCATAATTATATACTCCATGGTATATTAACATTATTAACTCCATACAACTACCAGAAGTGGCAGATTGCCTACTTGCGTAGGGTAATAGTGAATAAAAACATCTTGTATAGGTTTGGATTTTTCATACTGCCCTATACCTGCATACCTACATTTCGTGCTTTATTTAAGTAAATGGGAATAAATCGCATACCTTTGATGTGGACTATACAAAAAAGCAACATTTTATAAACCTTACCTCGTCGCAATAAGGTACAAGATTGGTCACTCCATGTGATATATTAGTACAAGAGTCACGCACCTGTGCCCGGAGTATAATAGAATGCCAGTTAATTGCCACATTCGATAATACGAGGGTTTGAGTGTTAATTTAGTTGGCAGTTCGATTACTCGGGCCGTATGATACGAAGAAACACGATTAAAAATTGTGGAACACAACTAAGTTGGTTTAATTACATGAGTATAAAAACAAACAACAACGGTTGCACTCCGGGAGTGCCGATAGAAGTGAAAACTCACCTCACTATGTTACCGACGCCCGTAACACGATACATACGTTTAGCGGAGGTATTCTATTTATTTATTATATATTATTATCATTCTCAAATAAGATCACACTTTTTCATTGACATGTTTATTTTACATACTGCCATGACGAACGTCAAATTATTTGAACATAGGTTAAGAGTGTGTAAAAAGGTAAGTATCAGGTTTTGAAAAGGAGTCCGCAACATAAATGTCAAATGACATTGAGTTTTTCTTTATTGATTTAAATGCCATCTAATTTATGAGTGGCCACCTTACGGAGCTTACGGTCACGTGATCGCCTTACGCTGTCTCGAGTTTATCATTTTTTCCCCACCTCAAAAAGTGCCCAGCGCCAGGCGTGGCTCACTCCGCGATTTCGTCGCTTTGCTACAGTACGGTTACCATCAGTTTGTCACTGACATAAACGCCGTCGAGAACGTAATTTACTTTCTATACATCTCGCTCGCACTCGCATATTAGTGCAAACGGGATGTATAGAAAGTAAATTACGTTCTCGACGGCGTTTATGTCAGTGACAAACTGATGGTAACCGTACTGGTAGCTAAAAGTACATCCGTTCCGGTCCCAATTTTGGGGAAAGACATAAGCCGCGCGTGGCGCTGTCGCCACCTAGCGGCCATATCTGTGCTGATCGTAATAGACGCGTTTTGTTAGAGAGTGAGTCTTCTCTGTCTTCTGTACTTAGTAGGTACTATTATTTATTCTGTGCCAGCGCCGCTAAAGAAGAACTTATTTGTAGTTTTATTTGCCGCAAAAAATAGTGGCATACTATGTTAAAAATAGTTATCTATTTGATTTACAAGGGGGCAAAGTTGTTGTTAATCGCTCCTGATAATATTAGCGATAGCGAGTGGTTCGAAAAATGGAATCTTTAGCGTTGCGAGGGTTTTAAAGCACGAGCGATAAACAAAATTTGCCCCCGAGTGAGACACAAAAATTTTCACCACACCAACCCGAAGAAAATGTTAACTGTAAGATATCAAACAAAATCAAACCAAATCAAATCCAAATTAATGTTATTAAACTTATTAAATAGGTATTCATTTAAAAGTCAATTCTACCAGCACTTTGGCACACATGTGAATAAAATGCAACTTTGCTATCAGATTTTGAAAATCATGAGAGCCTTTACCAGTTGGTGTGGTAAAAATCAAATTAAACGTTCTATTAATATGCTAAAGTAGATTACCCATTATGTTAAAGGCTTATAACTGCCGTAAAAATGTAAGTCTGAAGGCCTACCGCGAACCACGTTCGACGTGTTGCTTCTCTGTCGCAATTGTAAATTCGTACGTAAGTGTGACAGGGAGGCAATAACATGTCGAACGTGGTTCGCGGTAGGCCCTCTGGTTATACTAAATACCTTAAAACAAGGGTTTAAAGATTGACCCAGGCCATCGTAACCGTGGCAACGAGTGCAACAGGAAAAAGTGCATTACCTCAAAGATATTTAAACTGAAAATATCTGGGAGACCGAGCAAAGCTCGGAAATCATATAAAAACTCAAAAATGCGCGTTTTCCCAGGTATAAGACCTAGCTAGATCGATTTTTTGCTCCCAAAAACCCCCATATAGCAAGTTTCATCGAAATCCTTTGAGCCGTTTCCGAGATCCCCGAAATATATATACATATAAATAAATAAATATACAAAAATTGCTCGTATAAAGGTATAAGATAAATATGGAATAGGTAGGTGTACGAATGAGAAAGTTACTATATCTATGTATTGCCACTAGTGTTGAGTCGCTCACTCGTGAGGCACCTCATTTGTACCACTCATTTTGTTAATTTGTCGCAGTACTTCGTACCCCAAAAATGTCTTGCTTCACTCCTCTATTTATTTTACTTGATTCTAAAATTATCTTTCTCCTAAAAGTTCTATTCTTAACCTCCAGAATTGCACTCCAATTAAATGTTACTATTTATTTATTTATAAAGGAAGTGATGAATACATAAATATGTATATACATTAAATATTTTTGTCGCCGTTGGAATTAATGGAATAGTCGACGCTGAAAATATGCTAGTAGCTCACCTGATTTGAAGTAAGACATTGTAACACCTCATTTTAGAAAATGAGGTACTCATACAAACTCATTTTAAATTGATGTCCTACCCATCACTAATTGCCACTTTATTTCGCCTTTAGTTCAATTTTATTTTATTTCTACAATTTCATCTACCACTGTAGCTCGACGTCCGCGTCGTGGTCACCCGTTGACCACGGACGCTGTATTTAGAGAGTTCAAAGGCGGGATGTATTTTAAATTGATTATACGCGATATAATCCATTTGCATACCTAAGTAGTTTTATTTCATCTATCTCCCTCTCGCTTGTGCATAGCGTTCGATTTCTAATGGGCCTCGTCGTAACTCAATTTTCGGCCACTAACACAGTTAGGTACTCATTAACCTTATTGATATCGAGTTACCTCTGTTTACCTTCAGGGGGTTAATGGAATTAGCTCGTTCACTAACCTTTTTGCACATTCTGGAAGTTGTTTGTAGGGTGTATTGAGCTTTAGATTTTTGGCAGCTGATAGGGACCTGAGGCCGCTTATACAGGGTGTTTGGTACATAGTTTGCCAAATTAAAACGGCAGATAGGTTAAGTCATTTGCTATCTTCTCATGTCAAAAAAGTTCCTCTTGCAAACCAGTTTTTTTTGTAATTTTTGCGACCCATTTGATATTACTATCCCATAACCCTAAAGGCTTCGGCACACAGGCGCGTTTTCCGGGCGCGGCGTGAGCGGGCGCGCCGCTTTTACATACAAAACGCTCACGCCCCGCCCGGAAAACGCGCCTGTTTGCCGAAGCCTTGAATACCGCCGGCTGTTGTGAATTTAATTTCCTTGACACCAGTTTGACTTTTTCACGTGCCTTGATTCGTGATATTATGGGAATATTAAAAAAAACTGTTTAAAGAATGAAAACATAATGAAAATTGATCATTAAAAGTTTGCAACTAAAACTAGTGCCTACGCCAATTCTCGGGATTCGTTGCCAAGTGGACCCAGGCATGAGCTGTGGCAAAAGCCGGGATAACGCGAGGAAGAAAAAAAAATATTTTTTGCACTTTCAGTTTCAGTACAAGCTCTTGACACACGTTTTCACAAATTGACGATCAAGTGCCAATTTATATAGGTGCTACAATCACTTAATAGTAGTTTATGCAACAGTGATATAATAAGGGTTCTTAAAATTCAAGGGTCGAAGTTACAAAACGAGACGTAGTCGAGTTTTGTAAAAAAAGACCCGAGAATTTTAAGAACCAATTATGAGCTGTTGCATAGGTACATTACTTTTTCTATGACAGCTGCAGCAAAAGAAAAAAAAAAAAAAAAAAAAGAGTTATTATTAAAAAAAAGAGTTATTATTAAAAAAAAGAGTTATTATTAAAAAAAAAGAGTTATTATTTTAAAAAAATTGAGTTATTATTTAAAAAAAAAAAGAGTTATTATTTAAAAAAAAAAGAGTTATTATTGTAAATGAAAACATACCTCTTTCAATCAAGATGATCGGAACTTGTATCTTTAAAAAAAATAAAGCAGTTGTATTATACTCATAAGATGACTGCTAGCAGTCATCTTATGAGCCTATAGACAAAGCATTCAAATGACATTGCTTTAGATATCACTGTCAGTCATTTAATTGACACATTTAAGTGCTGGAGTAGAAAAAAATCTCTTTTTTATTGTCTGTCTATTATCTATTTGATTTTATCTGAACAATTGATTATTATTTTCTGTATTATTACTAAGGTAACTTTTAGGTGTCTTACATTTTCTAACAGCCTGGTGGTGCGAGTGCGAGTCTGCGACGTATAACTAACTGTCACTAACCTATCATCATCAAAACTTTAAAATTCATTGTCAAATTTTACAGGAAAACATCTTATCCGAAATAATTCCTTCAAAATTCGTAAACAGAACAATAAGACGGCATTATTATGAAATATTCTCGGACAATCCAAAATAAGCAGCTTAATACTTTATAAGCAATCGTTTCAGCGTCTGATTCTTTAATCAGAGCGCTGATTCAAAATTTACTTGTCTTGTATACTCTCTTGCCAACTTAACTTTGCGTTTAAGAAACTGTAAAAACTCCAAACTTGAGCTTTAAAATCTAGACAATGGTGCGGATTAGTTGTTTTTTGGATTGCAAAGTAAAGTTTGTAGCGGTGTAAGTGACAATAAAATGGGAGCTTAGCTCTCGAGGCCGTCTTCAAGTGGAACGGAGGGCGAAGCGGGCGCAACAACGAAACTACACCCGTCTCTTTCTAGCTCGGTTTCGCGAGTTTCATTCTTGTCCGTTCCCCCCTACATAATTTATTTTGAGCGGGCACACTTAAAAAATTGGCTTCGCGCGTATGTACAGACAAAATGGAGTTTGTGGGAGTACAGAAATAATAATATGGTAAATGATTTCATTTGGATTCCCGTTTTGCTGTAATCGTTGGGGGGTAATGGCGCGCGGGAGCGTCCTGTTTTCATTTGCTCGCTGAATTTATTTGGCACTTTATCGCCGCAGTTGACTTTTATTGCCTTTGCCCCATACATATTCAGTGTTGTCTGAAGGCACTTTGTTCGCTATTGAGTTTTGGTAGAGCTGAAAATTAAATCTTTTTTACTTACCTACTTTGGTAGTGGAATTAATTTTAAGACTTATGTGGCCGCCTTTTGAAACTCCTGGAAGTCATGACAGGAATAATATGAGGCTTATAACAAACTAGCGATCCGCCCCGGCTTCGCACGAGTAGTTCAACGAATTTACATAAAACCTTTACAAATTATACACCAAAACCTTCTTCAAGAATAAGACTCTATTAATAGGTAAAAACCGCACGAAAATCTGTACAGTAGTTTTTGAGTTTATCGTGAACATACAGACAGACAGACGCGGCAGGGGACTTTGTTTTATAATATGTATCATTGATAAGTCGCATTCTCTCACCTTAACGTTTATACTTAGGCTTTAGTTGCGCATATCAAGTCATTACCTTTAAGAGGTCACTTTTGAGTTAGGCGACGTTCTCAGGACGTCACTTTCGTTTCGAGGTACGTCACTTTCTTAAAGCTTCACTTTCTGAAGACGTCACTATCGGTTTAGAGATTCTGAGAACGTCACTTTCTGAGGCCGTCACTTTTTTGGGCTAGTATAATCATACTAGCCCACGGTTAATCGTATGCGAAAAATTGATATCAGACAGGCACAGATTTCCAAAATGTGACCATTTTAAAATCCAAGATGTGGGATATATACGTCGGCCATCTTGGATTTCAAAATAGTAGGTACATAATATAATATACTTACCTAAAATTCGCACCCTTATTGGTAAAACAACGCAGCATCTGCATAGGACTTTACCAAGGGTAGGTACGAATTATGCTACGAGTGTTTAATTTAAGACCCTTTCATACAAAACTAGTGTTGTTTTTAAGTAACCATTTTTATCTCACTCCCACGAAACCATAAAAAAAACATTAAATTAATAGAGCAAGTCGCAGCACCGGCAATGACCCATGGCACAATGGAACCCGCAAGGGTTTAAAAGCTTTCTTCAATAAATCACTATAGGGCCGGGGCCAGACACAAAGGATAGATACAATTACGTAAGCTTTTGATGTCGTTATTATGGTTGTGTGCAAGTCACTCGTTGTTTTTGAGGGTTTTTTAATAACGGTCATTATTCTTTTTGTTTTTTGGACTTCATTTAAGATAAGACATGCAAGTACATTTCGTTGTTTTTTATTGTTTTTAACACGTGGCTTACGTACAAAGGATGTGGTTATAAATAATTAACTGCAGTCTTCTTCATTGATGTTTGTGAAAATAAATGAAGGAAAATATTATTCTTGTAGGTAGGTACCTACTTCTAAAACTATAGATTAACTTATGAGTTTAGGTCGATTCGACCAAAGAAAACATTTTTTTTTTCTATTTTTATGATTATTTTCACAGCTACCATCACTCGACTTGTCAGTATTTTTTTTATTAGGTAAGTACCTAGAACAAGTTTAAAGAAAGTGTGGAATGAACTGTCCCCGCGATATTTCCCGGCTGATACGACTTTCAAACCTTCAAGAAAAGAGCGTAACCCTTTCTTAATTAAAGGCCGGAAACGCACTTATGGAGCCCTTCTGGTGTTGCAGGTGTCCATGGCCTCCATGGGCGACGGTAATAGCTTACTATTAGGCGATTAGTCTACTCGTTTGCCTCCTATATAAAAAAAGAGTTTCGCCAAGTGTACTTTGTTAATGCATAAGTAGGTAACAGATAGGTACAGCGGCGGCATCCATGCCGCAGCAGTTATGTCGCAACAATAATGCAGCTGTACATGACATCCGAATGTCACCTTTACCCTTTACGATACCTTTTTAGGGTTCCGTAGCCAAATGGCAAAAAACGGAACCCTTATGGATTCGTCATGTCTGTCTGTCTCTCCGTCTGTCCGTCCGTATGTCACAGCCACTTTATTCCGAAACTATAAGAACTATACTGTTGAAACTTGGTAAGTAGATGTATTCTGTGAACCGCATAAAGATTTTCACACAAAAATAGAAAAAAAAAAACAATAAATTTTGGGGGTTCCCCATACATAGTAGAACTGAAACTCAAAAAATTTTTTTTCATCAAACACATACGTGTGGGGTATCTAGGGATAGGTCTTCAAAAATGATATTGAGGTTTCTAATATCATTTTTTTTCTAAACTGAATAGTTTGCGCGAGATACACTTCCAAAGTGGTAAAATGTGTGTCCCCCCTGTAACTTCTAAAATAAGAGAAAGATAAAACTAAAAAAAATATATGATGTACCATGCAAACTTCCACCGAAAATTGGTTTGAACGAGATGTAGTAAGTAGTTTTTTTTAATACGTCATAAATCCCCTAAATACGGAACCCTTCATGGGCGAGTCCGACTCGCACTTGGCCGCTTTTTAGTAGTTACGGAACCCTAAAATTGACCAAAGCAATTGTTAACTTTTTCCGTTCGTAATCGGTTAAACATTCTGGCCAGTCTACCGAGTGAGTCAGACACCAACCCGAGACCAACGACATTGTGACGTCATGTTGACTTGGCATGAATGACGATACCTATTTGGAACTTTTTTACGTTCCGAAGAAGTTTCGAACTATTGGCGACACCTATCGGACGCAGTGAACACATCTTCAGAGTCAAAGGGCATATAGTGAAAAATGAGTGAAAATAATTTACAATAAATAAAGTTTACTTTTTTTACTATCGCAGAAACGGTTAAAATAAATAATAAAATATTTTTTTGCTCAGTTACATATTGAAGGTTTCTGAACTTGACAGTGAAAACATGTAGTGCTGCCATCTATTCGACATTTGACATACTACTTCGCAAAGACGGTAGAACAGAATAAAATGGCTTCGTTTTCGAACTAATTTTTAACAGATATTATTAATTTTGTTTATGACTCAATAAAACATAAATCATAAATAATTTTGTATTTTTTTTACTTATTTTATTAACTTTCGTAACGATTTTATAGCGAAATAATTGAATTCGTTATAATTACCGCCAAATTACGGCGGCGTTGCTGCCATTTTGTGAACCCCGCTACAGGAAGTGAGTGTTGTAGGTGCTACGCAGGCGCAAATTGACCTTTCGGTTGAAGAACCCGTCGGTCACATGTGAGTGTCGATAAATATCTTAGTTTTATCGTGAATCCTTTTTAAAACGTTGTGATTATTGTTTTCGTAAGTATGTTACATGGTGCCAATTTTTTCGCGAAAATAGGGCGGTTTTCTGATGTGGTTTTTGTGTAAATATCGAAAATAAACTAGCACCGCGGCGCCGGCACGTTTGTCAAACGCTATTTTTTTCGTTATCTCTTTTATTCAGTGTGTTGAACTCACACGTTTCTGTTACAAGTTTTATGTGATCGAAAGCCCTGTGTAATTCGTTGAAAAGGTGTGTGATTGATAAAATAAGTGAATTTGGTCGAAGACATGCCCAAGATGTCCCTTCGCCACTCGCCACATGTTCGGGAGACCACACGGCTGGGCTCGTGTTTTCGCCACACCAGTTCAGGCCTGATTTTCTTGTTCATATTGTTAAAATTTAATTTATCTTTGATATTAAGTGATAATATGAATATCCCTTACATATATGTATCTAAACTCCACAGAGCTTACAAAGGTTTACTTTGCTTTGCGCTAGGTGGGGTTAAGCCGTCAAATTTGCCATACCGTGAAAATTGCAATCTGAGGTTGAATTTACACGTATAGGTTAGTTATTTGTTGTGTATTACTAGGTTATTTCAAGTTATTCAGCTTCCAAGTGTTTAGTGACGTTTAAGGCAAATAGAAGATATTTCTGTCTCGCGAGTTCGTTAACGTCTGTGTAACGATTTTGTCCACACTAGTGGCTAACATTACAATTCTAGCTAAGCATATGGTGTGCTATACATTTCTACATGTTTATGGTGATATTCCTCGAGACTTGGAGCTCATAACTTATTCATTTTCGTACTAAATGTTGACTTTATTGATCTGGTTTTACCTGGGCTGTGATATTCGTTATCTTTGACAGATCCAGCATGTTCCACATGGCATAGCAATTTTGTTGGATGACAGTTCTGTTGCATTGTTCTAACATAAGTCAAGTGAAATTGGTCTGATTTGTCTGATATGCAGACATCTGCATTGAATAGTGATGATTAATGCTTGATAAATAAAAACTAAGTCCTTTCCCAGGTTTCAATCCATACCAAATTTCATCTAAATTGGTTCAGCAGTTTAAGCTTGAAGACGTCACACTAAGAAACAGACAGTTCACATTTATATTATTAGGAGGGACCACTTAAACAACAAACAGATAATAACTAATATGAACCTACCTGAAGTGAATATGTTTCTAGAGTGTAGAGAATTGAAGAATGCGAGCCCATAGAGTCGCAGGCGCAGTTCATACTGTTTCTGTGCTGAGGGTACTCGAACATAATACCCCAGTCCCGACTATGCGTCTCATCACACCACTGTTGTGGGATCACCGTCCAGGGATACATTTGCTACTTTCAGCCAATATACTTATTTTTCACTTAACTACTAGGAACCTATAGAATAAAGGGAAATAGTGTTCATGCATATGTATAGTTCCTTTAGGTTACTCTGCGCAACACATAGTAGGTATACTTAGGGCCTCTGAATGCTACTCACGACATGAACCACATTCTAGCAATTTTATGAATTTTCCTGATTGTGTAAGCTGTCCTGCTTTTAAACTTTGCGCTTATAGTTGTTTCTTTATGTTTGGGGCAGTATTACCAGAAGTCTTCAAAATATATGTACTTACGTTGAAATCAGCTTGTTGACACCATTCATTGTTTCTAAGAAGTATCTTGTCTCTGTAAAAGCTAAAGATTTTCTTGCCTAAATGGTTTAATGACCCTCGGGATAAGCAGTTTTCTTTTCCTTTAACAAGTCTATTTACTACAAGTCTAGACCTTTAGGGTTCATTGACTTAGGGTCAATAACCTGCGCTAAATTTTCGACACAAGTGTGACTCACACACTACAGTTTAATGCCAAGGTTCTAATGATTAGATGTTGGTTTTATTCTAATTGACACACCTTTTCATAGTTGGCTTCACATTTTATCACCTTCATGGTACTTGAACTTCTTCAAATGCTAATTTTATTCTATCAAATTTTTGCACATGTTTTTGTAGTAATGCTACTAACAAATACGCATAAGTGGCATATGTATAAAAAAAATTAAAGTTATTTTAGATGCCTGAAAACATGGGAACTAAAATTCAACAGAAATAATTCAAGTATATAAATAAGTTTAAGGTTAGTCAGCATTTTTATGGGAAAAAGATTAGCACCATGTAACATCATAAAAATGTACCTGTTTACTATTTATAATTATTTTAGGTCTTTACGATTTGGATATGACTAGAAGATCACCTTAGAAAATTTCAACCATACCGTAAAATATACATTAGTTCTTTTTTTTATAACAGCATTGTCTATTCTGCAGATCACTCCGGACCGTAGTTAATACTCTACCACAAAATGGGTGACATTGAGGACACACACTTTGAAACCGGGGACTCCGGAGCTTCGGCCACCTTCCCCATGCAATGCTCCGCCCTGCGCAAGAACGGCTTCGTCATGCTCAAAGGTCGCCCCTGCAAGATTGTTGAGATGTCCACCTCCAAGACTGGAAAGCACGGTCATGCTAAAGTCCACTTGGTCGGAATTGATATTTTCAACGGCAAGAAGTAAGTGTTACTTCAATTATAAATTTTGCCAGTTTACAAATAAAACTTGCTTACAAAAACCTTATTTAGATTCACACCACACGTTGCTTTCAAACAATAAACAGGTACAGCAAGCGGCAAAACTCCATACCCACTTTATGAATGGAATTCATTCATAAAGTGGGTGTGCACTTTTGCAGATGTGTGTTTCTATGCCAGTAGTGAGTAGAGAGCGAAAATTATCAACTTGTATCTAAATAACAATAGTTTAATTTGAAGTAAATGCACAGAATTTAATTTATACCTACTGAGATAATAATTTATTGATACATCTTTACGAAAACAATTTATTTTAAGATCGAGAAATGTTTAAACTAAGTTCTTGTTAGCAAGTTTTAGGTGGCAATTGACAATATTTTATGCTTGTATTCTGTGAATGTGTATTTAGGTTAGCATTAGTAACAATGCATAAATGTGCTATTATTGCAAAGAAAGCTTATCAGTTAAGGTCAAAAGGTTAACTTCTAAGATAAATTGGCAAAATAAATTGACTATCTTACTAAAGTTAAAACTGGACTAGGTATAAATAATTGTATTACGTGGTCCAAGTGTCTCAACCCTGAAATATTGATATGATGAATAATGAAATAAAATACAGATAAATAGATGACGTCACGTATCTTTAAACATGACTCGTCATCGCCTGTCTCAAGTGACTAAAAGTTGAAATCAAGGATCTGGGGGCCTAGCTAAGATGACAATCGGTGATAGAATACGCTAATCGAAACTTAAATAATGTATGGATTTAGTAGAAATGTAATCCTGATACATTTTTAGATTTTAGTTATCATTTGGTGTTTGGTTATGTACGATTGTCACCTTGGCTAGGGCCTTTGCATACCTTTTCCATTTGGCTGCAATTTTTCTGGCTAACTATTGTTGAAAACCTATAATACAGTTATTGTCTCGTGATGACGTCACACATTCGCTTACTCATGAATATACAAGTGGCTGAACGGCATACAACCAAGGACGGCTCTCAATAATAAGCCCTTTCTTGTAGTTGCATACATTTTTGGAATCTCAAAATGCAATATGACAGTTAAAATCTAGTTTGTGTATCGCAAGGTTTCGTATGCGTGGACGTAAAATCCGGGATACAATTGAAATGTGTAAAAATACATTTTATCCTCTTCAGCCTTTTACAAATTAATCATAATAATAATAATAATAATTCCGCCTTTATACGTCCCACTGCTGGGCACAGGCCTCTCATGCGCGAGAGGGCTCGGGCTATAGTCCCCACGCTAGCCCAATGCGGATTGGGGACTTCACATACACCTTTGAATTTCTTCGCAGATGTATGCAGGTTTCCTCACGATGTTTTCCTTCACCGAAAAGCTAGTCACAAATTAATCATACTTAACTTTATTTGTAATTTAACTTTTCCTAAAAACAAATGGTCTTTACGATCTTAGGAACTATGAAAGCTCGCAAATTAAAAGAAATAGTTTCCCTTATTCTTGCAATTTCTCAACTGTCGTGAATGACTAAAATGCGAGCCCATAGAGTCGCAGGCGCAGTTCATACTGTTTCTGTGCTGAGGGTACTCGAACATAATACACCAGTCCCGACTATGCGTCTCATCACACCACTGTGTTGTGGGATCACCGTACAGGGATACATACAAATACTACTACTACTACTACTACTTTACAATACGTTTCACAAAATATCGATACGAACAGTGTCAAAAATATGTATACACGACCTTATTGGCCATGTATTAACACATTCATTGCCACCCAGCCAAACAAGACATCTGCGGCAAGCCACAAAAAATTCGTCATATAAAGCTGTAGTGCCACGATCCCGATTATCGGGTCGTCCGGCCTGGAAACGAAATCATAAAATACGCGATAGTCAAGTTTTCGACACTGAATGTGTTAGTGTAAGGCCTGAGTGGACGCTCGAGTTGGGCGTGTAGCGGGGCGGGGCGTGCGGCGAGCATGTTAAACAAATGCAAGCGTATAGGAGCGGCCATAGTACACGCTGCTCACATCACTTGTGAGCCCGACGCCACGCTGCACGCCCCGCCGAACGCTCCGCTTCGAGCGTCAACTCAGGCCTTACACTTAAGGTAGTGTATAAAAGCACAGACTACATATATACAGACGCTGCTATCCCATACATTCAAATGTGACCGCCTAAAAGCGCATCATTACCAGATGGCGTCACTGAAAATGCACTGTTGCCTATCATGGATACAAGATGGCGCTGTGTCACATCCAAATCATAGAATTCCTAACGACATCTATACGTCTTCATTGAAAGTTAGTAGACATATGTCGTTGCCAACGATTAGAAGTAATCAACAGATGTCGCTTTATAGCGTATTGAATAAATCATGAATCTAGTTTAAAACTGGATCAAGCATGAGGGGTGGAAGGAAATGACCGAACAGGATATTCTTATGTATCTTTCAGTATGAGTAAAGAGAGTTCGGGCACTTAAGGAGTACAGGGAGGGAAGGGAGAGGCAGGGTACAGAGAAATAGCGTAGCCAAACGGTATAACCATAAAGTAATTTCGGAAAACGATACTGTGGTGATGATAATATTTATATATTATAAGAATGCTACATAAGTCTTGCCGAAACTATTTAAACCGGCTGAAAATAAATACCTGTCATAATAATTTTGCGCATGCTACCATTGGTGCATGGCAAAAGGATTAGACATTACTACTGGCGTAAGTCCGTCTATATGCCACCATGCCACTGGTACTTGAGCGTTTCTTTATATTTTTTTAATCCAATTGCTCAAAAAGTTTAGTTTTTGTAGCTGCAAATCGTGCGTAAAGTTTGATTTTTTTACACTAGTGCTAAAAAGTAATCTGATTGATACATTTTAAATAAATGAGTATTATGCGAGACCCGCTTATAAATGACCCACCTGAACAACGCGCGATTGGGCATAAAGGAGTATTATTCGAGACCCAATAGTATTACTTGAACAACGCGCGACAGAATGAAGCTGACGTTCGTACAATACACTTTATACACTTAATATAAATGTAATTAATTAGATATATATCAATATAATGAAATAACAAAAGATTCATGTTTTTTTACATATAGCTGGTCAACCAAATCTTGTCAGTAAAATAAAGGCGCGAAATTCAAATTTTCTATGGGACGATATCCTTTCGCGCCTACATTTTTCAAATTTGCCGCCTTTTTCTACTGTCAAGATCTGGTTGACCATGTATAATTATATGTTCTGAAAATTAATTTTATTAATTTTAATAATACAATTTCTCTTCAATTGGCATAATGCTGACAACAGTGACAACAGAATCCACATTGAAAAAAATGGCAATTAAAAGTAAAACTTTTTTTATTCCCTTCCCGCCTTTTTTATTCAACATTTAAAGTGATTTATGTTTGTAAGTAATTGCCAAGAAAGCATAAGTTATTAAATAAAAATGAGTGATTCAGACGATTTTGGAGTTAATTTAACGCCACCAGATATCAAAGTAAAGGCATCCGTTGTAAGTGACAGGGCTATAACCGCGAAAATCGAATTTCGCAAATTGCGGGCATTTTTCTCTGTCACTCTAATTACGCCTGCATTGGAGTAAAAGAGAAAGATCCCCGCAATTTGCGAATTTCGGTTTTGGCGGTAGCCCCTCAGTATATTACCGGAAAAATCGAAAGCTCGGTACTCGTGCAAAATGACATACTTCTCGCACTTATATCGAAAACTACTATTTTTTGCCATTTTTTATATTGTGATCTTTTTTGCCACTTTTGTGTTATTTGTACTCAAATTCACGAGCTCTTTCGATCCTAATGAGATAAAATACCTCAATTCATGCTCAATTCACTCTTATCGTGCCTTCTAAAAATTTACGATACAAGTTGCATTGCAATAACTATAAAAAAGTAACTGATTTGACTAGTACGAAAATACCCTATTGTAACAATACGATGCGACGTTGTCGAGTTAAACTGGACTCGCTTCGCAGTAACTCATAGCAGTTTGGCAACGTCGCGTCGTGCTTTTATTTTTAAGCAACAGATTTGTACATGATTTGTACCATCTTAGTACCTATACATACAAAGATATGTTTTCATAACGTTCCTTTTCAACTTCTCCCATGGCAAAACCCGTACCTATCAAACCTGAAATTATTATACAAAAGCATTTAATGTTTGTTTTAATAAACTTTTTCTGTTATAATTAGAATAAATATATCTAATTTTGCGTATATTGACCAGGCAGGTGTTTGTATCACTAATTATGTGACCTATAAGTATAGACAGACAACAGCGTGCACAGAAACGTCAAAAACGGCATCAAGTAATGATTATTGCTATTTTAAAATTAGTCCCCTACTTCAGGGTAATGTTATACGCCTGTTCCTTAAAAAAGCTGAGGGCCTACCGCGAACCACGTTCGACGTGTTGCCTCCCCGTCACACTTACGTACGAATTTACAAGTGCGACAGAGAGGCAACACGTCGAACGTGGTTCGCGGTAGGCCCTCAGAAATGGACACTGAGGCATAATTATCATTATTTTGGAATTTAAGTACTATATAATATTATTTGTAGTCTTTTGGAATATCATATTTTATTTGAACTAATAATATTGTATAATAATAAATCATAAAAGCTCTATTTAGGGACAAGAAAGAACTTTCAACGGCAACACTAAAAATAAACTGTCAAATAGTCAAGTCGCCACAAAGCGGCACCGCGTTTGTTGCCTTTGCGTTGTTTCTGTTTATACAAACTTATTAATTTCATATTATAGCTTCATTTGAACTATAGTACAAGTACGTGAATAGAATACCTAGACGTGTCTTGCTTGGTGCAGTTGCGTAGGTATGCTAAAAGGAAAGTTGGAAGACCGATGTGGCGCTTTAAAGACTGTGCTAAGCGCGACATGTGCCCAAAATGTGGGAGGTCGTGCCGCTCACGCATCGGCCTCCACAATCACCAAACCCGTTGTCTAAACAGCAATGCATAAATCGTCTGCAATAGACGAAAAGACCTGTGATGATGACGTGAATTGCCGATGTAGTAACGGAACACTACTAATGGTAAAACCTACATATTAATCTGACAGTGTCTACTGTTTGCCAATAAATGATAAAATTGATAAAAAATTAACACTTCAGGTAAGTTTGTTTTGAATACAAAGGTTAATTAAATAATTTATCACCACACCAACTGGTAAAGGCCCCCTTGATTGTTCAAATACTAATGAGAAAATTGCATTTTTCCCACATGTGGGGCAAAGTAATCAGATCTAAATTTTGAGTTTCCTTATGTTAGCTGGTAGAATTTACTTTTAAATGATGATTTTGAATTATAAATTCTTTATAATGTTCATGTGGATTTGATTTTTTTGGTATTTTATAGTTGGTATTTTCCCTGCGTTGGCATGGTGATAAATTCTGTGTTTCATTAGGTGGCAATGTTTGTTTAACCCTCGTGCCTTGAATTCTCACAACGCTCAAGATTCCACTTCTCGAACCACTCGCTACGCTCATAGTTCAAATCTTCTGCTTGGAATCAACATTAGCATGAGCGGTTAAACAACTGCTTTGCCCCCTTGCCCACTAATAACTATTGTCAAGTTTTATTTTAACCCCCCATGCTAATATTGATACCCGAGCAAGCAAAAGATTCCAAAGTATTTAGAGTTAGAGCAAGAAAGAAGAAAGGTACGTCATAATTTCAAAGATGTTTGACATTTAAAATAACACATGTACTGCGCAGGCGATCAATATCGCTGCATACTTTTCTTGGTCTAAATCTATACAATGGTTAGTGTTTGCAAACAGACTCCAATGTGAAGGCAATGTGTATTAAACTTTATTGTGATATTATTACATTTTATATATAAAAAATATGTTTCTGATTTCAGGACCCAGCCTCTAGCCACTAGAAGTTACAATGTATGCAACAAGAGAGTGAAGATGAAATAGTCAATGCATCTCTGTACAGTCGCCATCAGATATATCGGAACGGCCAAGGTGTTCACAATATCTGAACACGCACTCTAACGCCCTGACAATAGAGGCGTGTTCAGATATTTGTGAGCGCCTTGGCCGCTCCGATATATCTGATGGCGACTGTACCACAAGTAAAATATTTTGAGTGGAAGATGGTTGAGATTGATTCCTGTTTCAACGGACAGACACATGCTATGAAGATTCTTTTAAAAATAATAAAATACAATTAATAAATTCAATGTTTAACATGATAGTGACTTTATTTTGTCTACCCACTAACAACCAATTTGTTCAATGCTGGCGGGCAATGGCGGTAAACTTAAATATTTGATGTGGTATGAAGCTAAATGTTTTGAACATAATGGCAAGCCACTAAAAAGTTTTAATCCTAGATTAGCCATTAAACTGTGGCTACCAGTCTGATTTGTTAATTGTTATATAAGTACAGTCAGCGTCATATAGTAGGTAGCATCCAAAGTATTCAAATAGTTCGGTACACCATATTATTTGTATGGCGTACTGAACTATTTGAATACTTTGGATGCGACCTACTATACGACGCTGACTGTACTTAATTTAAATATATATAAATTGTATATTATTTCTACGGCCTCCTAGCTAGTCAGTAGTGACAGTGACCCTGCTCTGCTATGTGCTATGAAGTAGGAGGTCCTGGGTTCAAATCCTCATAGGAAATTTATTTGTTTTTTAATTGTGTGTGTATTATTAATGGTCTATATCTATTCCCATCTGTCCACACCTCTTGTATGGCGGCGGGGACAAATGGGCCACCACCATGGGACACCATATTAATACACTTTTAGGGGGATCCGAACCTAGGACTTCCAGCTTTGATATGATCATAAAATATAAGATATGTATGTATTTACATTTACACATTGTATTATTGCTCTCATACATATAGGGATATTTTTTTAAATGTCGGATGTCTCTTCTCTTTTGAGCATGAATAGAAGCAGGGGATAACTGACAGAACGGGATAGTCTTATGTATCTTTCAGTAGGAGTAGCAGCGAAAGCGCTATTATTGTTTGTCCTTGTCACAGTCTCACATCTTGTTTTATTCCCCACCGTAAATTGACCACCGTGATTGGTCGAATTCATTTGTTGCCCACCATAACAAATAAATTCGACCAATCATAGCGGCGCAATGCGACGCTATGATTGGTCGAATTTACATGTTTTGTCCCTCACGGAGGCACGCGTACACCACTTCTATAGGATGCTACCTTCTATGCTTTTGAGCAAGTTTTTGTCACCTGCCCTGCTATTCTAACTGCTCAAGAATTTACAATGTTTTGTTACCAAGTAGGTCGATTAGTGTAAGACTGTCCTAAAATATATGTATAGCTATATGAGGACAATTTTGTAATGCGTAAGGTTAAGTAAATTAATATACAAACAGCAACACTCCTAACTGTACATCGGTACAGTTAACACTTAACAGTGTGGCTGATGATACCATGTAGGTTTAATATATTTTAATTATTATCACGTTTCTAAGAACAATAGTACATTATTGTCGAGGTTCGGAAGTAGCTACTTGCAAGCTGAGGATTCGTTTTAAACGGACGACCTTGGGAGTCCGTTTAATTGAATCCGAAGCCAGCAAGTAGCCTTCCAGCCGAGTCATATATAGTGCTTTTCTCAAAAATGGTGCAAGAGATATTTTACAGAAGCAACGTTCTAATTTTCACAGAGAAAAGTAAAACCATTAAAAAGATTTGCTTGCCGCCTTTAAAAAAAATAGAAGTGTATTTTTCTGCTGAAAATACGCCAACGTATTTGAGACACCTAAATAGTCGCGGTACCAACATTATATTAATAATAAGTGCTGATCATCTGTTTGGCTGTTTAATGGACCTATGCCTTCATTTGATATGGCCATTTAAAGTTTTAAAAAGTTTGGAACTCGTTTAATAATGGAATTTGTATGCAACATTGCAGTCCCGAAATCGAGACTGCAATGTTTTTAACTTTTTAATTTTTAGAATGACCATAAACTACACACTTCGCGACCTATTTTTTAACCGGCAACGTCGACTTTGCCGTCCATTTTTGAGAAAAATTATATTATTTATTACTTAATAATGTTGATATGTTGTCTGTGATATGATCATAAAGTATGAGGATTTACTACAGTGACATCTATTGATAGTCTTTCTCAAACAATCGAGCTATTTAGTGTGTTACAACGGCAAGAAACTAACTGTCTAGTAATGCGATAGATGGCGCTTAGAATAGTTCATGCCATTATTTATTTATTTTTTTCTGCGTCGATTTACTATGTGTAAATGGATGTTTTAAAAGGTTTTTGTTGTAATATGCTAAATAAATTAGAACTATACATGTTAATTTAAAAATTGGCAAGATTTGAAATAACACAAATATATATTTAGGCCCAATGGTGCTCTGAGTGACATCTCTTGAATTTTTGTGGAACTAAGCGAGGCTTGTATGGGCCGATTACTCTATACTATACTTACTTTATGATAAAAGTGACAAAACTTTGTCCGTATCGTTATCTTCAGACTTTACTACACACACACAAACGTACCAGTTTAGTTTTTTTTTATAAATACCTAATTTAACTCCACTTCTAACTATTATCCCCTCGCCCACAGATACGAAGATATTTGCCCCTCGACCCACAACATGGACGTTCCCCACGTGAAGCGCGAGGACTACCAGCTGACCGACATCTCCGACGACGGATACCTGACCCTGATGGCCGACAACGGCGACCTCCGCGAGGACCTCAAGATCCCAGACGGCGATCTGGGCACCCAACTCCGCTCGGACTTTGACAGCGGCAAAGAGCTGCTGGTAAGATTACTTTTTGTACTCATTAACCCCTCAACACCTTCGCGCTATTTCATAAAAGAGCAAAAAACCGGCCAAGTGCGAGTCGGACTCGCGCACGGAGGGTTCCGCACCATCAACAAAAATAAAGCAAAACAAGCAAAAAAACGGTCACCCATCCAAGTACTGACCCCGCCCGACGTTGCTTAACTTCGGTCAAAAATCACGTTTGTTGTATGGGAGCCCCACTTAAATCTTTATTTTATTCTGTTTTTAGTATTTGTTGTTATAGCGGCAACAGAAATACATCATCTGTGAAAATTTCAACTGTCTAGCTATCACGGTTCGTGAGATACAGCCTGGTGACAGACGGACGGACGGACAGCGGAGTCTTAGTAATAGGGTCCCGTTTTTACCCTTTGGGTACGGAACCCTAAAAACAAAAACTTAGACGTTTTTGATGCCGTTCCTCTCTCTGTCCCACCTAAGAAACTTAGGGCTTGAGCATTTGAGTAAGTCAATCTCTATCTCGTTCACTGGAATCACGAGTTTAAGGATACATCTGGTTTCTGTAACCTCAGTTGTCTTGGCTTGAGGAATAGATTTTTGCGACTAGAGTTTTACCATTGTCACTACATAGTATAAAACAAAGTCGCTTCCCGCTGTCTGTCCCTATGTATGCTTAGATCTTTAAAACTACGCAACGGATTTTGATGCGGTTTTATAAATAGAGTGATTCAAGAGGAAGGTTTATGTATAATTTGTTACCCGTGCCAAGCCGGGTTGGGTCGCTAGTTTCATACAAAATCTAAAACAAAAACATGGGATGTTTTTGTTGCCATTCCCCACCTAATAAACTTAGGACTTGACAATTTGAGCAAGTCAATCTCTATCTCGTCCAGGACAAAGGAGACAAATTAAGGATTCATCTGCTTGGTTGTTAATATTTTAGACACTAATTTGATTAAATTAGCTTTCCCGGGATAGGTACCCTGGGGCCCGTTTTTCAAAAGCTTGTAACTTGTAATACAAGTGGAAGTCCCTTTCTAACAAAAGCTGTCAAAAAGTGACATTGCTTGTTTTACAAGTTACAAGCTTTTGAGAAACGGGCCACTGGTCTCCAATTTCAGTACTCTCTCAGTCATCTTCAGTCTGGAATAGATATTCATTTTTGTGATATAACAGTTCTGCACTTGTTTATAAGAAAAATAGTAAGATGCTTCTAATAAAGTTCGAGTATAGAGTCTCTGACATACTTCTATGGTGTGTTGGTGCTAAATTTACTCGAAAATCAACCTCCGCCTTTTACCTGGGCTAGTGTTTTTATCACTAGCTATATGGATCTTAGGCTAAGAGTACAGTTTCATTAAATTAATTCACTCCATTTATGTATTCATCTGAAATGTCCGACTTAATACTAAATCAGTCTCATTTGGCACTGATCCAACCCAACCTAGTCTAAGTTTGGACAGTAAATTTGTAACTTGATAAGTAAATATCACCTTGAATTCGTAATATTATGTGTGATGGCTCATTCAAAACTTATCATGACAACATATCATGATAAAAAAGTGTTAGGTCAGCAAAAACAAATCCGGTTTAGATTTAAAGTTACAAGTTGATCTTTTATCAGTTAATTGTTAAAAATAAAAGTTCTTCCTCATTTTTAAACTCATTAACTCAACAAAAATGTTTTAGATTTATTTTTTCTAACATTGTATTTTCTTTATTTCCAGTGTACCGTGCTGAAATCCTGCGGCGAGGAGTGTGTGATCGCAGTTAAGGCAAATACGGCTCTCGACAAATAAACAACCACTCACATCAATAGGGATATAACAAGCGTATAATTTTTTTTACAATCAAACAACTCTTACATAAATGTAAAACATAATATTATGTATAATTTAACGTAAAATATCGCGGCGCGGCGCGGGTCCGCCGCACCGCGGCGGAGTCCAGGCTGCTCGGTCAGAACAATAATATAAAAAATCGACTTCACTCGCGTTTTTATGGTTGTGAGACCATCTCCTGGATCCGTCGCGGTGCGTCCACACCAGGGATGTTGCGGATGCAGATTTTTTGACATCCGCGGATGCGGATGCGGATATTTAAAGGCTCACATCCGCGGATGCGGATGTCAAGATTAGGTACTTAGAAAACGTCAAATATTAAATTTTTAGTATTTTTTCATTAAAAAAAAACGAAACGTTTAGTATTTGAGCAAGAATATAGGTGCGTTATATTTAATAAACAGTAACTTGGCCGACTTTTCTGGATCTAGACGATTTCGTTATAGGTAATGACGAAATTACCTAGCACTTACGCCGCCACTAAGACGTTCCTGTACCGACTTGTTTGACATCCGCATCCGCATAAGCTCCGCATCGATTTTATGCGGATGCAGATGCGGATGTTGAAAATAATGCGGAAGTTCCGCGGTTGCGGATGCGGATGCGGATGTTCGCAACATCCCTGGTCCACACCACACACGTGTCCACACGCACGGCCGGCCGCGCGACCCAAGGCGATCGCGTGCACGGCGTTTGATAAGCAGCGGTCCACTTGTATTAAGGATTTGAATCTAGGGGTATTGTTGTAATGTGAATGCCGGAACCGGGCCCCTAGACCCTCTCCGGAGAATAGGCCACCGTTTAAGCACTTGACCGCGATTGGTTGCGGGGACGATCTTAGTATCGTTCGTGTACGTGGCCGCTTCTCGGGAGAGAGTAGGAAGGATGACTACGCATGCTGTCCGCACAGTGCACTACGACGTATGTTGCTACATACGAGGCCGGGGGTCGCCACTAGACATGGGCGAAATGTGTCAGTAGAGGGAAAAGATTGATATATATCTTTTTATCATTGGGATATGTATCACTCTTTTATATCTTTATATCCGTGTGTAACAGTCGTCCCGCTCGCAACATCGGCACTTGCTGACTTTGAGTCATGAGAGAGAGTAGTTAATTATAATGACGCGTCCGAATCCGTCCGAACGACCGCTGTCGCTCGTTCGTGTTGCTGCGGTCGATGCGCGACCGAGACTTCGCTTATCGCTTTCATAAACCGTCGCCGAGGGAGTGAGACGTACGGATATACTGATACATTCGGATTCGTAAAGACAAGAAGAGTGATTCATGAAACGAGAAAGATATATATCTTTTTTATCTATCACTCCGGAGTTACCCATGTCTAGTCGCCACACAGATCTCTGCCGCCGTGCGCCCGCGCCGCGCCGACCGGGACTTCTAGTTTGTTTGTTATGTTTGTTCACTTTTCGCTTCATCGTCTAATCTAAACGTTACGTGGCGCTCCGAGAGTTTGTGGATCGACATCGGTGTGATAAATTCCATGTGGTGGATATTAAATGTTTTATAGTGATTTATTATCTGACGAAAAGACGGACGCAAACTTGAAGTTATTACCATATTTTAATGCTAAATTAATTAATACATGAAAAAATCAAGAAAAATGATAAAAAAAATTGAAATAAAGGAAATTCTTGAACGAGGTGTGTGATTCTTTGAGGTGGTCGCGCCGGCGACGTTATATCCCTTCATGTGTAACACAACATCTGTTCAAATACCGCCGAGCTCGCTGCCGTGTGGCTGCCCGGCCGGTGACAACACCTCTTGTGCTAAATCGATGACGACTGACGAACTGTTGACTGTGTGCTGCCGCTCTGGGACCTTCACCGAGTCTACCGCTCGAATCTGACCCTTAAAGATACCGTCTGAAGGCTCTACAGGTAGGGTTGCCAGATCGAAAGGCGCTATTATCGGGAAAAAATATCAATTTTTCGGGATTTTGGGCCTTAAGTCGGGAAAAAAACCATTCAAATTAAATTAATTGTATTAAAAACAACGATATTTTACATTATTGGCACTACGTCAGCTGCCCAATCTCGCCACGAGCGCCCTGCGCGCGCGCTGACGGGCCTGACGCGGGTCACTGGCTCGCTCGACGACAGTTCGGAACTTGAAATTATTGTTTTGAACGTGAAGCTGTTTTCGGGACAATTTTCACTTTGTCGGGAATCGGGAACACTTGCTAAAAATCGGGAGAATCCCGCCGAATCCCGACCATCTGGCAACCCTATCTACAGGCGACATCACGGAGCACCACCTCCTCAGTCAAGACTGAAAATGCATTTTTGTAGAAGAAGTATTGATTTGTTTTAATATAAGGAAATAGAACAATGTTGATAGAATTGTGCTCATCGGCCTTCCCTTGCTCTCTTTGTTTGCATATTTGAACACATGAATTGTTACACATCGCTCGAGTGGGTCGCGTTTGCCTAACTTATTAACTAAATTTCTTATTGGCACGGCAGATGCCTTCGATGACTAGACCAAGCGTGTCCGTTATTTATTATAAAATAACATCAATAAAATTGTCATAGACGATATGATATACGAAATTAATGTAAGGTAAGGCCCTATAGGAGAGATATTTTTTTATGCATTCAACTAAATTCGTACATCGCAAGTTGTAGAGATAACTTTAGGCTGTTACATGACAGGTTTAACTGTTTATGTTCCGATTACTGTACATTACTTTCGAAATTGCATAATCGTTATTGTTGGTGAAGTTTTTATACTTAGCAGCTTTTAATCAGGTTTTTATTTTATAAAACCCTTTGGTATTTGTGAAGACATCGGGAGGTGTAAAATAAAACACTTAAAGTCCAGAACAACTTTTCTTTCTGTCGCGAGCGGCCCCTCCCCAATACTTGTGAAAGTTTACAATCCTATGGGGATTGTCTTTTATACTATCTAATATTTTAGAATTAATACGCATTAAATGTGAGGAATCTTTTTGTGCCGATTTAGGAAATAATTGTTGGTGCACATTAAGTTATCTTTAGGAATATAATTTCTCTTGCTCACACGGTCTTACAACTATTTCTACAATGGAACTATCCCTTTGTCAGAGTTCTAAGTACTAACGTTGCCAGTTAATTGTTACCTACAGTGTTTTGAAATTAATCTGTCGGAATGTATGTATTGCTTGTCACTGTACGTTTAAAAAACTAACTACTATATAGTTAGTAATATAACGCGTGTGCTAACAATTACTAACTACGCTGAAAGAGCGCAGCAGTTATGTTAATAATGTGTAACAGTGAAGACCTTGTGTTTAAGAGATGAGCACCAAATAAGCGACGACATTTAAATGTGCGAATTTTATTTAGAAATCTTAAATATTTTTTTATAAAGGGGCGTAGGTCGGGTTGAAAACGTGTGATGGTAAAAAGAAGTAAGTTCTGTATATACGTAAGATTGGAAACTACACAGCTGGATAAAATATCAATAATAAACCACTAAGGAACTAAACGTAATGACTGGTGGCATATGTCTATGTGCAAGCACTACCGAATTACATTGCAATGGCCAATAACTAATGTAAATGCAGTTATAAGTATTTAACAAGTCTGTCGAAATAAATCTGTACAAAACGACGATCGCGAGTTGTCATTCATTGTAGATATTGGTTTTGATCAGTAGAATTTTTGTTCTCCCCTTTTTGAGTTGATTTTATTTAGTAAGTAGTATCTGGGGGCACGGCAGTGCCCCCGCCAAGTCGAGCAAAACAGAGGCACGGCCGGTACCTTTTCTCGAAGCGATTCAGGCCATTTTCGACGTCCTGTAATTTTGTGCTGGCTGAAGCTAGAACCCTGAATTTTCAGTAATATATAGGGCTAAACATGCTTATTTGTTTGTTACGATTGTTTTAATTTGTTTCAAACGATGCATGTCGTCAATTCTATAACACATCAGTCTCCAACATAACTACAATTTTCAACGCAAGAGACAATAATATAGCACCATTTCATTAAGAATAGACCAAGAAGTACACCTATTTATTCACAGGACAAAGAAGATCATTTCCCAGCTATCCAAAATATCTAGATACCCTATGTTCCAGTCTTGTACAGTCAGCATCAAATAGTGACGCTGATTAGTGTTAAGTGCAAGTTTATGCATTTGCTACTTGCGTTTAACCCTTCGTATGTATTAGCACTGATCAGTGCGAACGAATTTAAACCTCTTGTATTAAACAATGGACTGATACTGATCAGTGCGCACAAATTTAGTGAGCGTCAGGATGACAGGACCATGATGGCTATTTATAACGAGTGTTACTCCAAGATTTAGTACCTATTTAGTACTATTTGGTACCTGACATCAAATATTTAGTACCTCAATAGAAATCGAGAAATATTGAAAATAAAGTGGCCAGCCATTCTGACGTCAGGTTGACAGGACCAAGTCCAGTTCCCCTATTTGTAGACGTTATATCGAATCCATCCTTTGACAAAGATTTAGTACCTATTTAGTACCTCTCATAATTATTCTTCTTATTTAATTTCGACTTAACTTAAAAAAGTTACAGCTAGAATAAACTTCGTATGTGCACAGTGGTGCAGCCAGTCAATGTGAACCGGGCCTAAAAGTTTGTTCAAAAGTTAATATTTTTGACTACAACATTTACTTTACGTTGTTTGGCCAATCCAAAATGAACCACGAGCGTAGTGAGTGGTTTGAAAGTGGAATCTTGAGCATTGCGAGGATTTCAAGGCATGAATGCCGGCGGCACCCTAGGTTAGGTTTTTTATATTGTGTTTATATGTATTTTTTATTGTTTTGTAAGTGTTTTGATATTTTACTTTTATATTCGTATTTCAAATAACCTAATCTACGAAATTAAATGAATAAAAAAAAATAGCATTACTTCAACTTTTTACAAAACATTTAATATCTCCGAAACTAGAAACCCTCATAAGGTACCTTTTCCCGTGGAACGTTACAAATTGACTTTAAGTGATGATTTCCAATTTTAAGTGAGTATTTCCCTCAAGTTGGTGTGGTCAAAAATGTAGTGTGTCACTCGGTAGAAACATTGTTTAAACTTCATGCCTTGAAATCCTCGCAATGCTCAAGATTCCACTTTCAAACCACTCACTACGCTCGTGGTTCATTTTGGATTGGCCAAACAACGTAAAGTAAATGTTGTAGTCAAAAATATTAACTTTTGAACAAACTTTTAGGCCCGGTTCACATTGACTGGCTGCACCACTGTGCACATACGAAGTTTATTCTAGCTGTAACTTTTTTAAGTTAAGTCGAAATTAAATAAGAAGAATAATTATGAGAGGTACTAAATAGGTACTAAATCTTTGTCAAAGGATGGATTCGATATAACGTCTACAAATAGGGGAACTGGACTTGGTCCTGTCAACCTGACGTCAGAATGGCTGGCCACTTTATTTTCAATATTTCTCGATTTCTATTGAGGTACTAAATATTTGATGTCAGGTACCAAATAGTACTAAATAGGTACTAAATCTTGGAGTAACACTCGTTATAAATAGCCATCATGGTCCTGTCATCCTGACGCTCACCAAATTTAAGTCCGTTGTTTAAGCACTGGCTTAGACATACCAGGGGTTAATGACAAATGTAAGGTATGTACCTACAGACTCCATACTCGCACGTAACACTAATCAATGTGTAAAACAGTAGGCGCTGATGGCCTGTTTTTGTGCAGGTGTAGTTACGAGATATAGGTAGAATAGAAAGGCTGCAAGAAGAATATACTGGAGCCTCAAGGCAACTTGTCAAATGCCAAGATTGCGGTTTTCGGCAAGCATTTGAATGCTACAGTTCATGAGATCTAGTCTGCGAAAGTAGGTAAGTACTACTAATTGCTAGATGAAAAAATGGGCAGTGGTAAGTAGACTGACCACGCTAAACTGCAAAAACTTAATTTTCGATACAAGTGCGAAAAAGAGGACATTCGAAACGAGTGGCGATAAATTAAAACACGACCGAAGGGAGTGTTTTAAATCGACACGAGTTGCGAATTACCTATTCGCACGTGTATCGAACAACGTTTTACAGTACATATGGCACTTTAAAGTTTTGACATACACACGAAAAGTGCTATTTTACGCACTAGTGCGGAAAAGTAGCCCCATATGTACTGTAAATAACTATATTAAGCTCCTTACTTGGCATCAAAACTTAGCGTGGTGTTGGTCCGAATCTTATTAATTTTCTATGAAGGTAAAAAAAACAACGGTAAGTATAAGTAAAAGGACAAGGGTCCGAAATCGAATGACACGTGATGAGACGCTCTGATAAGTGATATATAATAGAGTAATCCTCCATAATACAGTCAGCGGCAGAGATAGAAATTGCAGTGTTCTAACGATCACGGAGCATAGCCTTGGAAGGACATGGCGAAACAGAACTATAATGCTTCGGTGCTTCCTAGCCTAGTTGACTACGGAACGGAACCCTAAAAAAAGACAGTGAAACACCGGAACCAAAAAAACAACCGTCAATATTTGCATACGGTGCATGTAGCTGGAACAAGTAAAGGCAAGGGCTACATGAGCATAGTGTATGATGCGATGCGTGAAACTTACGCAAGAGCCTCTAGCCGATTTATAGTGCGACATAAAATAGTAAAAATAAAATGTAACCCTTTGAACGCCGTTGGCATGTATACAAGACAACGATAGAACGGTACACTGGCGCCGCTGTCTTGTATACAAGACACAAATTCAACCGCTCGGTAAATATGAAAAAATATCAATTGTAATTTTTTTACACTCTTTTTAATGTTTTAGGTCTTTGTTTAAAAAAATGCATTTAAAGCAGCCATTATATGTAAATCCATTCTTTTATAATAAGGCTATCAAAAAATTTGCTCCAGTTTTCAACGTTTTTCATGTTCCTCGTCGCCGTTGTCTTGTATACAAGACAGCTAGGGATGGGAATGTTAACTCGATATGAGAATATTCAAAATAAATATCAAATCGCAAATCTCGTTTTATTTAAGCATTTGAACACTTGTTAAATGCCAATTGGTGGTAACTAGTAACTAGATTACGTAAAACGAGAGAGAGACAGGCATAACTATAGCTGAAGTTCAGGGAGATTCTTCAGCTGTAGATAGTAGAGTCAGACAAGTAAATCTGTCCTTGTGGTCTAATTGCAGAACAAATGATTAATTTTGACATGATAGTGTAGTGGGGAGTGATACCCCTGCAGTGAGTCATTTTAAATTAAAGATGATTACAATTTTCACATGCATATTTTTAGTCACGCACACGTGTTCAAGTGTATAAAAATACCACACTGTTTTAAATCACACGTAGGAACAAAGGACGCGCCGCGCGCCGAGCGTTTATTATGTGACGGTTTATAACCCTTAAAATTTTCTTTGTTCACTCGAACCGAAAAACACAGGAACCAAACCGAAAAAGGACAGCTGATTATTTTTTGATAAGAAGTTAGGATGGAAAGTAAAAAAACTCCGAATTGTTCGTTGATAAGGAGTTAGGATATAAAGTAAAGCTACGTATGCTACTATTAAATTGTTTTTCAAACTATTACATTAATAAATGACTGAATAAATATTCTTGTTCTTCACTCATTGACAATTCAACCCACGTGTATTTTTCCCCAATGCAGTTCCGGTACATTTATATTATCGACACACTATGCGCGGCTCTAACGTTACGCTTATGAAGTTTACGTACCGACGAGCGCTTACGCCGTTGACCTAGAGACTATTATTACTTAATCCGTGCGGAAACAGTCCTTGTCGGTCTGCACTGCGGCCAGTCCATGCGCGCCGTTGGCATGTATAAAAGACTTCTCGTACAGCCTAGTGCAGTGATATTACGTCATGAATCGATATTGTTTAGTGGTTGTTTTTAACCCATTCATGGCCACGAACCGCCGAGCGTACACAATACGCCAGGCCACCATACAAATCGTTTTTAGCTAAAACGCATGACTCAGCTTATGGGTCTCGAGCCTGGCGCGAACGGTAAATAAATCGCCGCTTATGAAGCCGGCCAGTTGGACAGCATTATGCAACATTTTTACTAACCACCGATTTTCTGTGCCTATCAAAAAAGAAACTAATTATTGCAGTTTGTAGGAGTGAATATTTTTACTTTCTACAAGCGTTTAATGTCTGACCAAGCTAAGTTGGTAGCAAATTTTATAGCCCAGCCTGTGCAAGTGTTAATTTAAACGTCATAATTTCATATAAGTATGACATTTAAATTACACTTAGGTACTCAGCCTGTGCTATCAAAATCGCTGCCAACTTAGCTTAGTCTGATTCTATTTAACTTGCCGTGTTTTTTGTTGTTGTTTTTTGGGGCAAATCTTGGAAGTTAAATTAGAACCGTTTCCCGATTTAGATGAAATTCAACAAAGGTGAGTTCAGGGTTCCAGAATTCGTAGCCAGGTCATTCGGATGAAGCAGGTTCGGGGTCCAGTTCATAGCACAGTCGGTCAGGTTAGGCGGGTTCAAATTCCGGTAATCCATAGCCATGGTCACAAAATACGAAATCACTAAACAGCACAGGAGGAGTATAAAGTCGCCAACGAATAAATCGTGACTAAATAATATTTTCCATGTTACTCCAAAATACATCTCTAATAGGGGGGATGGGATGAATCACATCTTGAACTCTTGTGACAAATACCACATGAAAGATAATACCGCCGCCGCCGTTCGGATGCATTCCTTGTTTATTGTCCAAGTGTGTCCGATAAGCTTACACCTGGTCGGTCATTATCTTTGTTTTGGTAAACGCCATTATATTAGTAACAATAGAGAACTTAAAATGTATTATAGTACTTACTTTCTAATCTGCCGTAGAAATCACGATGTTTGAAAAAACTTGTAAATATTTGTCATAAACTATTTGTTATACAATACATATTAGTTAGTGGTGACTGTTTCAACCGCCTTGTTCTATATTGAAAAATTAACTTTAACATCATTGTTAGTAGGTAATTGCCTAAGATACAATACAACGATCACCAAATATTATGACATAAAAGTACAGTGGGAAAAAATCCTCGTTGCCTTACCCCTCATACAAAACAAAATATTATTATACTACGGCTTGGTTCCTACAAATTGTTGCTTACCATCATCCAAACAGTAATCAGTTGTAAAATGGTACAATATCAAACAGCTTCAACATGAAATAAGCTTTAAAACCAGCCAATAAAGTTTATTTTAGCCTGCTACGGAAACATTAGCAGTTTTTACAAGTAGCGCCAGGCCACGGTGACCCATACCTTGAGCCCTGTCAATAACTTCTGAAATATATATATTTTTTGTATTTTTTCAATATAGAATTTTCTGTTTGCTTGCATCGCATTATGTATATAGAATTTCAGTATATTTACTATATTGCACTGATAGTAAACCAAACTTGAATATTCGAGACCCTGTTTTCATTAAAAAAAACGTGTTTATAATTTTTATCCTAATATGCCTTATAGAAATGATTGTTAGCTTATATGTTACTTACGTTATTACATCAAATTACGTTTCGTTTAAGTTTAAATCAGAATTTATTCAGGACTCACATGTGAGTCACTGGCCCTGCGGAACTGTTTGAGCATGACCCATACGCTGAGTCGCTGGCCCTGAATGGGTTAATGATAAAGACCTTTATTTTTAACATTGTCGTGTGTAAAAAATATGTAAATTTTTGGCATTTTCGAAATAAATTAAAGTTGGGTAAGAACAAAGCCAAATTGAGAAGATTTTTACCATAAATTGTAAATATCGATATCACTATTTGCAATCCCTAAACTTTTTATTAGTTGTTTACTTAAAATTTACTCTGGCGTGTGAGTGAGCGTCTTTGCGGACTAGGTCCGGCGGCCAAAAGGTTAAAAAATGCATACAATTGTTACCATGTTTAAGCATTTTACGTCAAGAATGTGATATTACGTAGAAAGTGGCGCCCTCAATCATTTTCTACAATTTCTTGTTGGACTATACTTATGCGATATGAATAGGGATGGAATAGGGAGACATCGCCCTTTCTGTGTCGGTGATTCGCGCATAGTAGTCATTTATACTTGGTCAACCAGATCTTGACAGTAGAAAAAGGCGGCAAATTTAAAAAATGTAGGCGCGAAGGGATATCGTCCCATTGAAAATTTGAATTTCGCGCCTTTTTCTACTGACAAGATTTGGTTGACCACTTTAATTTATTTCGAAAATGCTAAAAATTTACATATTTTTTACACACGACAATGTTAAAAATAAAGGTCTTTATCATTAAAAACAACCACTAAACAATATCGATTCATGACGTAATATCACTGCACTAGGCTGTACGAGAAGTCTTTTATACATGCCAACGGCGCGCATGGACTGGCCGCAGTGCAGACCGACAAGGACTGTTTCCGCACGGATTAAGTAATAATAGTCTCTAGGTCAACGGCGTAAGCGCTCGTCGGTACGTAAACTTCATAAGCGTAACGTTAGAGCCGCGCATAGTGTGTCGATAATATAAATGTACCGGAACTGCATTGGGGAAAATTACACGTGGGTTGAATTGTCAATGAGTGAAGAACAAGAATATTTATTCAGTCATTTATTAATGTAATAGTTTGAAAAACAATTTAATAGTAGCATACGTAGCTTTACTTTATATCCTAACTCCTTATCAACGAACAATTCGGAGTTTTTTTACTTTCCATCCTAACTTCTTATCAAAAAATATTCAGCTTCCTTTTTCGGTTTGGTTCCTGTGTTTTTCGGTTCGAGTGAACAAAGAAAATTTTAAGGGTTATAAACCGTCACATAATAAACGCTCGGCGCGCGGCGCGTCCTTTGTTCCTACGTGTGATTTAAAACAGTGTGGTATTTTTATACACTTGAACACGTGTGCGTGAATAAAAATATGCATGTGAAAATTGTAATCATCTTTAATTTAAAATGACTCACTGCAGGGGTATCACTCCCCACTACACTATCATGTCAAAATTAATCATTTGTTCTGCAATTAGACCACAAGGACAGATTTACTTGTCTGACTCTACTATCTACAGCTGAAGAATCTCCCTGAACTTCAGCTATAGTTATGCCTGTCTCTCTCTCGTTTTACGTAATCTAGTTACTAGTTACCACCAATTGGCATTTAACAAGTGTTCAAATGCTTAAATAAAACGAGATTTGCGATTTGATATTTATTTTGAATATTCTCATATCGAGTTAACATTCCCATCCCTAGCTGTCTTGTATACAAGACAACGGCGACGAGGAACATGAAAAACGTTGAAAACTGGAGCAAATTTTTTGATAGCCTTATTATAAAAGAATGGATTTACATATAATGGCTGCTTTAAATGCATTTTTTTAAACAAAGACCTAAAACATTAAAAAGAGTGTAAAAAAATTACAATTGATATTTTTTCACATTTACCGAGCGGTTGAATTTGTGTCTTGTATACAAGACAGCGGCGCCAGTGTACCGTTCTATCGTTGTCTTGTATACATGCCAACGGCGTTCAAAGGGTTACATTTTATTTTTACTATTTTATGTCGCACTATAAATCGGCTAGAGGCTCTTGCGTAAGTTTCACGCATCGCATCATACACTATGCTCATGTAGCCCTTGCCTTTACTTGTTCCAGCTACATGCACCGTATGCAAATATTGACGGTTGTTTTTTTGGTTCCGGTGTTTCACTGTCTTTTTTTAGGGTTCCGTTCCGTAGTTAACTAGGCTAGGAAGCACCGAAGCATTATAGTTCTGTTTCGCCATGTCCTTCCAAGGCTATGCTCCGTGATCGTTAGAACACTGCAATTTCTATCTCTGCCGCTGACTGTATTATGTACATCGCCCTTTCTGTGTCGGTGATTCGCGCATAGTAGTCATTTATACTTGGTCAACCAGATCTTGACAGTAGAAAAAGGCGGCAAATTTGAAAAATGTAGGCGCGAAGGGATATCGTCCCATTGAAAATTTGAATTTCGCGCCTTTTTCTACTGACAAGATTTGGTTGACCATCTATATCTGTTATACTCACGATGCATATGTAAATGAGCACAACTTGCGTATGCTACACGTGCCGTGTGCAAGTGTAAAGCTGTCAACCTTTAAAACACATTTCTTTTTCTTGAGCGGAAATGACAGCTGTCATTGTCACTGTCAAGTCAATGACAGCCGTTGCTTGAAGCAAAGGAGTGAAAGGAGCGAACTTTATTTTTTAATTTTATTTTCGTATTTGTGTTTTAGTTCACATATTTAACTTATAATGGAGGTTGACGGAGACGCACCGAATTTAACAGACTATGTGTCTGCGGTAAGTACTGAAGTAATCTTTAGCCCTCGAAGTATTCTTATGATCATAATATGCAGTTTCTGTTGTGTTCTGTTACGAATAAATTTATTTTATCATGTCTTGTTTTCAGAATGGAGCTGGTGGGAGCATCGCAAAGAACACGGAAGTGATAGATATCTCAGATTATCCCGTCAAAAAAAAGAAAAGCAGACTTTCCAATGCTTACAACAAGGATCTTTGTAAAAACAATAAACCACTAACAGATTTCATAAACAAATGCCTATTTCTCGACCCAACTATAGGCATGGAGACAGTTATTAACAAAGTTTTACTTCCGTCTTATGTTAAAGCTGACAAGGAATATAAAGAGTCGAATAAATTTAGAAGAGTTATTACAAAAGCATTTCAAAGACTGATAGATGATCCTGATAGGAAATACACTCATATAAGTGATGTTGTTGATACTCTGAAGTTTCATGTTGAAACACCGCCTCAATTGAAAATCTCTCCAGTGAAGAAAAGAGTGAATTTTATCACACTGTCTACTAAAGTATCAGGTAAAGGTTTTATATTACCATTTGGGCCACATATGCTTTTTGCAGGGATGTAACAGATGTGGTTTTATCGGAACCGAAAACGGAAACAGATGTTTTCAATTTAGTTTAACGGAATCGGAAACGGAACCGAAAACGGAAGCGGAACCAGAGCTATAACCGCAAAAATCGAAGTCCGTCTATTGTGGGCATTTTTCTCTGTCACTTTAATTACGTCTTAATGAGAGTAAAAGAGAAAGATCCCCGCAATTTGCGAATTTCGGTTTAGCCCCCGTAGCGGTAGGCCCCCTGAATCGGAACCTGAGGCACTAGTCCACCAAGGGCGAGTAAGCGATAAGCTATCGACTATTTCGCTCAAGAAACAAACAAAAGATAGAGATTCCGTGTCGGTAAAAGAGAGAGGTACCTATATTAATATGTGATCGCTGGCTGTTCACACTGCCGGCGAGGACTCTCTTTACACTCTTTACTCGCAGCGATAAAAACTATCAGCGATAAAATCGCTCAGCGGTACTCGCTTGGCGGTCGGAGAGACCATGCAACTAGCGATCGTTCTACAGTACATGCAGCGTGGATTTCAGAGCAACAAAAGTTTTTTTAGTTCCAAGTTGCGTCTATCTAAATAAGGCGAAATCCTCGTTAACACGAAATGAAATAAAATGCCATTCCCTTACCTTCAAAGCCAAAATCCTCCATAACTCGAAATATTTAACCTCGCTAAGATCACAGAATAAATAATAGTACTAAGTACAGAAGACTCACTCTCTAACAAAACGCGTCTGTTACGATCAGCATAGATATGGCCGCTAGGTGGCCACAGCGCCACGCGCGGATTATGGCTTTCCCCAAAATTGGGGCCGGAAGGGATGTACTTTTAGCTACCTGTAGCAAAGCGACGAAATCGCGGAGTGAGACACGCCTGCTAAGATGAAGTAACCAGCGATTCCCTTCACGACTATTCACTACATTTTTTACCTCTATAACTCGGAAAATAAAATTTGAACTCTACAACAAGAACCTCTCTAAGTCGATGCCCTCTATAAGACGAAACCTCGTTAACGTTACCACGAAGTTTTTGGCGTTTCCCTTGAGATTCGTGCTATCGAGGTTCCACTGTACTTTTATTCTGTGATTAAGGTTACAATACTTACTTCTTGAAGGCTGATATTTGCTTGTAATTTCATACAAAATTTTAAGGACAGTAGACCTTATTAACCTTAAATACGGTGATTTAAAACGTCAAACTCTCATAGGGCGAGTAATCGCCCGTCACATTCGAACACTCGCTTTATAGCCGAGCGACATATCTATCAGAACTACACTCGCTTCTCGCTGCTCGCCAACTTCGTTTCTAGTTTCTAGCTCTAATCGCTTCTCGCTCATCGTTCTTGATGGGACCAGTGCCTGAGGATAGATAGGTGGACGAGATGTTAAGGGTAGGTCTATTAAAATCAAAATTCAAAATCGAACTTGATTTTGATTTCATTGTTCGTTTTTTACTCACTAACATTCACCACACACAGTCTAGTAGTCTGTAGTGCACTGTCCGTAGGTACACATTACACAACACATACGAATAGGTAGTTTTAATTTCAATAACACGAATAATACAAACAAATTAGTGCAGCATGTCGTGGCAAGCGGGGCGATGAGCGAAAGACTGGTATAAACCTGTTTGTTTTTGATGTACGCCGCTCATGTCCCGCCGCCGCGCTAAGCATTGACATCCGATATACTTCAGTTTCAAAAGTAACGGAACCGGAACAGAAACGGAACCAGAATACCAAACGGAAGTTCCGCCTTAACGGAAGCGGAAACGGAGCTCCGTAATGTTGGGTATTGAATATGGGGGTATATACAAATTAATAGAATTGTACTTGAGGGTGGGTCGAAGCTAGGCCGACCTGTCTAGAAATATACGTACTACTCCGCACACGCCGTCTTTTATTGATCAGTGGCTGACGAGGATATTATTTAAATCAAAATGTCGGTGGGGAAAATCAGGGAGTTCGACGTCCAAAGTGGTAGCTGGAGATCATACTGTGACAGGCTGGAGAGCTACTTTGTCGTCAACGACGTGAAAGATGAGCGGAAGTTACCGACATTGATTTCGGTAGTCGGTGAGACAGCTTACGAATTAATGGTGAATTTGTGTAGCCCTAAGAAGCCGGCCGAGCTGACCTTTAAACAAGTTGTGGAGGTAATGGAAAAACATCTGCAACCAACTCCTTCGGTGCTAGCAGAACGGTTCAGATTTCGTCAGTACCGACAGGTCAAAGGTCAAACAGTGGCGCAGTACGTGGCGGAGTTAAAAAAGATGGCACGGTTTTGTGATTTCAAAACGACGTTAGACGATAATATGCGTGATCAGTTTGTGTGCGGGTTGTCAAGTGATCTTATAAGGCAGCGATTGTTTGCGGAAGGTGAAATAAATTTTGCGAAATCAGTGTCATTAGCGTTATCTCTGGAAGCGGCCGAGCGGGATTCGGTAGCGGTCGAGGGGGGAGGCGGCGGGGCAGCCGCAAGTGGCTCGACAACAGAGACTGCAGCAGTACATAATGTTCGTTCGGCAGCGGCGGGATGCATGGCGTGCGGTGATTTCCGTCATGAACAGGCTCACTGCAAATGTAACAGTTACGTGTGTAGTCGGTGTAATGTAAAGGGGCATTTGCGTCGCATGTGTCCAACCATGGCCAACGGAATACGCGAACAGGCCTCTTCTTCGCCTAGAAGTAGTGCTAGGGGTGGCGGTACAAGGGCTTCAGCCGGTTATGGCCGAAGCGGAGCCACCCGTGGGCCGGGAACAGCGGCCACGCCCGGCGGCAGCGGAGCGCGCGGTGGTCGCGCTAGAAACAGCTGGGGAAACTCGCGGGTGCACTGGGTGATTGAAGATGGCCAGCTGGACCAGGAGGAGATACCGTTCGGGGTAAACGAAGGAAGCGAGGAGCCCATTTACCAAATGAGCCTCGACAAATACAAACCGGTAAGGATACAAGTTATGGTTAATAATAAGTTAATGACCTTTGAAATTGATACGGGTACAGCCTTAACATGTATAAGTAAACAGACGTATGACACCTTGTTTAAAGATGTACCGTTACAGCCATGTAATATGTCTTTAAAGTTTTATGATGGTACCGTAACGAAACCGTTATTAGGTTTTATTGTAGGCAATGTGCAGTACAAAAACATAGATAAAAATTTGAATTTATATGTCCATCAGAGAGGTACGACTAGTTTATTAGGGCGGCAATGGTTAGCCGAATTAGATATTGCAATACCTAAGCTGTCTTCATGCGAAAATGTTCTTACGAATGATGTAATATGTGATGATAAAATATCCGATGTAATTTCCAGGCATAAAGAGATATTCGATGGGACCTTGGGTGCGTTCACCGGCGGGCGGGCTCGGCTGCGCGTCCGGCCGGACGCGGCGCCCGTGTTCTGCCGCGCGCGCCCCCTGCCCTACGCCCTGAAGGGCCGCGTCGACGCTGAGCTCGACGCCATGCTGCGCGCCGACGTCATCGAGCCGGTGGAGCACTCGGACTGGGCCACGCCATTGGTAATCGTAAATAAACCGGACGGATCGTTACGGTTGTGCGCGGATTACAAATCCACATTGAATCGCGTTTTGTTAGTAGATAAATTTCCGATTCCTAAAATTGAAGACCTGTTTTCCCAGCTTAGCGGTAGTAGGTATTTTACTAAGTTAGATTTATCACAAGCCTACAATCAAATTATATTGGAAGACGACGGTTCTAGAGAGTTAACGGTAATTAATACGCACCGGGGATTGTTTAGGTATAAGCGTTTAGTATACGGTCTCGCATCTAGCCCGGGTATATTCCAAAGAATCATGAGCAATCTTTTGAAAGATATCCCTAACGTGACTTTTTTTTTAGATGACATTTTGATAACGGGGGATACTTTAGATTCACATTTATGTAGCCTTCGGCGGGTATTACAAAGATTAAGTAAAAATGGATTAAAGATAAAAAAACAAAAGTGTTCCTTTCTGGTACCAGAGGTTAAATACCTGGGATTTGTGATTGACAAAAATGGGGTTAGGGTAGACGAAGACAAAGTTACACCAATTCTAACAATGTCCCGACCTAGGAATGTTTCCGAACTTAAGTCGTTTATCGGTATGATAATTTTTTATGGAAAGTTCATACAAAACCTGAGCGAAATTTTAGCTCCGTTATATGAATTATTAAAGAAACAAAGGAAGTGGACGTGGTCGGTCGATCAGGATAGGGCATTTAACACGATAAAAAAATTGTTGAGCGAGGCGCCGGTTTTAGGACATTACGACGCGGAACGGGAACTGGTTGTCACCTGTGACGCGGGACCCTACGGCGTGGGCGCCGTGCTGGCCATGCGCGGGCGCGCGCGCGGGGCGCCCGACACTGTCATCGCCTACGCCTCACGAGCGCTCACACCGGCCGAGCGCAACTACAGTCAAATACACAAAGAGGCACTTGCTATTATATTTTCAGTAAAAAAGTTTCACCAGTTCCTTTACGGTAGGCGGTTCACGTTGAAAACCGACCACAAGCCTCTCGTGAGCATATTTGGACCAGGTTATGGTATACCTAGTATGACTGCGAGCCGTTTGCAGCGTTGGGCCTTAATTTTATCGGCATACGACTTTGATATAGAATATGTAAAATCGGATGATAACACCGCGGACGCCCTTTCGCGACTCATAGCGGCACACAAGTTGACGGGTTCCGTAGATGAGGACGGTCCGGAACAAACTTATTTACATTTTGCGACTGACGCGATGCTTTTGGATTATAATGCGATAAGTAAAGAAACTCGTAACGACGTATTGCTAGGTAGAATTCTTAGTTATATCCGGGACGGTTGGCCCCAAGATACAGACATAAAAGAATTAAAACCTTTTTTTAATCGTAAATCAGAATTATATACTGAGCTTGATTGCGTCATGTGGGGTCATAGGGTGGTGGTGCCGACGGCATGTCGCGAGCGAGTTTTGCGAGAGATGCACGATTCGCACATGGGGATCGTGAAGACTAAAGCGCTGGCGCGTAGCTATGTGTGGTGGCCCGGCCTGGACGAGGCCGTGGAGGATATGTGCCGCGCCTGCCCCGTGTGCGCCGCGGTAGCGGCGGCGCCCCCGCGCCACGCACCCTGCCCCTGGCCATACCCCAGTCGTCCTTGGGCTAGGATTCATTTAGATTTCTTAGGTCCAATAGCTGGAACAAAGTACTTGGTACTTATAGATGCGTATTCTAAATGGATAGAAATAGCAGAAATGTCGTGTTCAACGGCTAAAATATTAATTCAAAAACTACGAGACTACTTTGCTAGGTTCGGCTTGCCTAAACAGATAGTGAGTGATAATGGACCTCCGTTTTCGAGTGAGGAGTTTAGAGTTTTTTGTTCAAATAATAAAATCGAACAATTGTTTTCAGCACCATACCACCCGGCCTCTAATGGTGCAGCTGAAAACGCGGTCAAGTTGTGTAAGCGTGTAATTAAAAAAGCGATAATGCAGAATATGAATACAGAGACGGCCTTAAATAGATTCCTATTAATGTATCGTAACACCCCCCATAATACCACGGGCGAGAGTCCGGCTAAGGTTCTGTTAGGGCGTGCGGTGCGCACCCGGTTAGATTGTCTTAAACCCGATCGAGAACAGAGGGTTACCGATCTTCAACGCCGCCAGCGGGACGCGGCGGGAGGAACGCAGCGAGCACTCAACGTAGGCGACTTGGTATGGTATAGACGGTACAATGTAGGGAACTCACAGGGCAAGTGGGAAGCTGGACAGGTATTGGAACGGATAGGGGAAACCGATTACACAATAGCTAGTTCTTTAGGAGTTACACATCGGCATATAAATCAACTAAGAAAACGCGATTCAAATGGGGAAGTCCGGGAGCCTAGACCGCGTAATATGGCATTGAGTTATCCACCGGCTCGGACGCCCTTGTTGGTCCCAAGCGAGGAGGCGTCGAGTTCAGGGTCGGCGGAGAGTGTCAGTCGCGAGGTAAACAATCCACCAGAGGGCGCGCGGGCAGAGCCGGAGTCAAACCCGGAGCTGGCGCAGCGTCCCGACCCGGACGCCGCCGCTGAACGCACGCGGGCCGAGCGTTTGAGACCCATGGTGAATCCTCCTAGACGTTTCGGTTTCGAGGACATCTTTTAGTGATGTTTCATATTTTTGTATCTAGAGACTTTCTAATGTTTGCTCATTATACCTAATATACATGTATTTCTAATTAGCATTAATAATAGATAAATAAGTTGCTGCCTAGCACCTGTGTACCTACTGTTATACCTAGCTTTGTCTTACATGCAAACATGTATACGTTCCTTGTCGTTATTAAAATAAGTTTTAATTTCGCCTAAGCATGTAAGAATTATGTTTCATTATACTTGTAGGAAACGGTTGTGCCTTACTGTAAAAAGTTCAATTTATAAATATTCCTTGAACACGATTGTACGTCTTTGGTATGCATGCTATGTTTATAAGATGTATAATAGTATTAGTCTTTGTTTTCAATTAAAACATGTAGGTACCTATTCCAACTGTAAACTTGCTTTAGCCTTAAGGAAAACTTAATAACTTAACCGTATTGTTTGGCACCTGCAACCAAAGTAAACTAACAGTCAATACTATATCTATACATAGATGTACTTATTAACTTAGTTGGCATAAGTTAGAAAATAAGGGTGGAGGTGTTGGGTATTGAATATGGGGGTATATACAAATTAATAGAATTGTACTTGAGGGTGGGTCGAAGCTAGGCCGACCTGTCTAGAAATATACGTACTACTCCGCACACGCCGTCTTTTATTTATCACGTAACATCCCTGCTTTTTAGCAGTGTCATGTCTATGGTGTAAACCAGAGATAATTTAGCTTACTTTTAAAATTAAATACTTACCATTACTAATCCACAGTAACTTTATACATTGTTTTTGCGTCAAATCTGGTAGATCTGATTTTTACAGACTTGTTTATGATGTTGTCCTATTGAATAATCCAAGTTTCTGACCTTGAGCGCCAAACACAACTTTGTTAAATCTTTGGATTAAATTAGACCATTTAATTTTATACAAATTGATATTAACTAACTATTACGGCTCAGCGACCCAAAGAGGATCTTGGCCTCCGATACAAGAGCACACCACTTTTCCCGATCCTGCGCCATTACCTGCCAATTATCGGCTTGAAGCTGACGCAGATCCGCTAATTATACCAAAAACTGATATTGCTAATTATTATTAAAATAAACAAATCTAAGTACCTATTATTACCCTTTTAGTATATTTTGAACTTTTTAAAGTAAATCCCTCTTATTCTAAAGTTAAATTTACTTCCAGTAAAACCCAATGACCACAATAGGAAAAGACCAATGATTCAAAGTAGCAGTAGAATTTGTCCACCAAAGAAATCTAAATCTGAAGTTATTGCACTGGACTGTGATGATGATGATGAAGTCATTCCAATAGATGATGAAGCTTATGAAGATACTAGTAATCAGGTTAAAGAGAATCAGAAGAGTAAATCACAAACAGAGGAAGAAAATCTAGTTAATGGTGATACTGATACAATTGAAATTCAAGATAGTCAAGAAGTAAAAATAACTGATGAGAAGGAAAGTGATCATTCAGTAAATAAATTAAATGGTGATATATCTACTACTGAAAACATAGAAGAGACAGATAAAGAGATTGAAAATGAAAAAGAAAATGTAGGATCGAATGAAAACTTATTAGTACCGCATAAAGAAAAGATTGTTAGGTTAGAGAAACCTAAATTAAAGAAGGAGCCAGCAAAGAGACCTGAAGAAATGACGGAAGTTGAGAAAGCCAGAAGGATAAGGATAATAGAGGCCAAGATAGAAACATACAATAAAACTATTGCTCAACTTGATTTAGAAGAGGTCACAGATGATTCTTTGAATTCGCCTTATCATAAATGTGATCGGTGAGTGATTCTATTTCTAAAATCCTTAGTAATTAACCTTTTCAACGCCATGTGAACCTTGTCAGAATGCACGAAGGTTGATATTTGGATGTTGCCTCGCGCGTCAGTTTACGTTGTTGGTGGTCAAAGGGTTAAAGAGTAATATTAGCAAACATTTCTTTACTGATGATGATGTGTTCCTGTCCCTCATCAGGGACATGGGGTTTGCAGGAAAGTTCTTCACTTGTCACAATCTTGAGTGGCAAGTTGAGGAGGGTCAACTATAATGAATTATTATAATTTTAATTACTAATTATAAACATTCTGAATAATTGAGGATATTTGCGTAAACTTAAAATTATACCTATAGTCTGGTAGTGGAATAAAATAAACCTACATTGAGAATCTGATAGGTAATTTGGTAGTTTGGGAATCAACTTTTTCTTGTCACTCGTTGCCATGGTTACGTTCTCCTGGGTCACTCTTTAAAACCTGATTTTTAGACATTTAAATTTATTTTCATGTAGGTAAGTATATAGTAATTTTATTCGATATTTCCGAGCACCGCTGTCACCATGAAGTAAACACACAGCTGGATATAGACTGATTTATTATTTTTAAAAACCTACCCACACCAATACATATTTGTGAATATACTACACCAAACACGCTTTTTTGTGATACTTATAAACCCTTTCCATTGAGGGTTGTCTACCAAGCGTGTCTGAAGAAGGTGGTGTACAATGTCTTCTAACAAACTATGCTACTATTTTCTCTTGGCTGACCGGACAGAATAACAACAAGAAATAGTTGATCCAAATAATGTAAGCAGTATTTTGATAACATGCCAGAAACAAAGACTTTTTCACACTAATATTCATACAACACTTTTTTTTAATTTACAGCTTACGAGCATCAATCGTGAAACTGTACAAAGAACTATGTACTTTAGTCGGCGAGGCACCACCTAAAAGACGGAAAATACAGCTTCAGATCAAAGAGGGTGTGCCCCAAGGGCCGATCAAGAGGCTGGAGAAATTCCTCAACAAACGGGCGGATGCGGAAGGCGAGACTCCGTTCCCGGACTTTAGTGATGTGATAAGATGTGTGGAGAAAGCCAATGAAGTTGACGGTCTTGGGTGGAGTAAAGCGAAGATTATGAAAGAAGGTTTGTATTATATTAACCTCATAAGAACCACCATAAAAAGTTTTCCAAATTTTAATTTGAACTTTGTTCTATAAGTAATTGGAATGAATTGCGTGTTTTAAAACGCAATGAAACAAAAGAAATGCTGCTTTATTTGTTTCATGAAAGGTTCAAATTAGATTGCAACGAATATGTACATTTTAATGTCTAAATAGTCTAAAACTCACGAGGTTAAACCAGATTCTATCTGTGATTTTATCTGCGTAGTATGATATGTCAAAAAAACTATGCTATCTCGTCCGCAAGAAACCATCATCAGTCCTAAATTTCATCTAAATCGGTCAGCAGTTTCAGTATGAAGAGGTAACAGACAGAGACAGACATAGTTACTTTATTTTTATTAGCCTATTAGTGTGTCCCACTGCTGGGCAAAGGCCTCCCCCCCTTTCCCGCCACTTGACTCTGTCCAATAATTACTTTCACATTTATAATATTAACAAAATTGTCAACAGTGAATCTAAATTTGATGGGGTGTACGCACATTTGGTTTGGTATGGGGACAGATAAATCTAAACAATTGGACAAGGGATGTCAAGATACATGACTATAACTAATTTACAGCCACAGTAACAAAAGTAACTATAAGCATAGAGAAAAAATACATAGAGTGCTCACTTCATACATCAGTTTTAGTACCAAAAAGACTATTAGCATCTAGCATCGAGTAGCGGAACTACCAGTACTGCTACTTGACAATAGATGTAGCACCGACCGGAAAGTCTTATGCTGTTGAGATAAGACTTTCCGGTAGGAGCTACATCTATTGTCAAGTAGCAGTACTGATAGTTCGGCTACTCGATGCTAGATGTAGGCACTGAAATTAATAGTCTGAACTGATGTATGGAGTGAGCACTCTTGTCTTACTATATTTCTCTATGCTATAAGCTAAGTGAGTGTGGTTAACAAAATCATTTGAAATCCTCACGTGCTTAGCATCTGGGGGCTACCGCGAAAACCGAAATTCGCAAATTGCGGGGATCTTTCTCTTTTACTCCAATGAAGGCGTAAAAAGAGTGGGGAAAGATGCCCGCAATTTGCGAACTTCGATTTTCGCGGTTATAGCCCTGTTGCTAATATACTACCACGCTCATAACCTAAATTGTCATTTCATCCACGTATCAAATACATCAAAGCAAATTTCCTTGGTTTCTCAGCTCAATCAATATTCACGTACTGCGGTCGCGCGCTCCAGAAGAAGCGTCAGCAACGCGAATGGAAACACCTTCGCGCCATGGCGAGGCCGGAAGAGTTCGAGGCCGATCCAGCCGAGACGGACATGGAGTTGCAGGCGAGGCTCGAGGCCAACCGCCGCCTCGCCAGCCAGCGAGAGGCCGAAGTCTTCAACAAGTAAGTGTTCTGTTATGTGGCACTCTAAGGCCCGCCGGCCTAGCCAAGGTGACAATCGCTATCGCTTCGACAACGAAACGCTTTGTTTCGATATTAGTGCGACAGTGACAGTTGCATTTCGATCGCTACGGAGCGTAAGCGATTGGCACGTTGGCTACGCGGCCAGGTGCCTGCATCTAGTGATAAAGATAGTAATGGGAGTTGATGTTGTAATTTCGTTACTCTATAAATTGCAGGAGTTTTCCGTGACTAGCTTTCGATCTATCAGTTGTCCCTGGGACCATAAGGGAGGAGACAACTGAGAAAAAAATATGTTTGATTTGAAGACACCAAGACGTTTACAAACGACAATAGTTCCTTTGTTTATAATAATAACCCGAAACGAAATGTAGTCGAGAGAATTTGAGTAGAGCTGAGGCAGTTAACGCACTAGCGCTACATCCGTCTATGCATGTTTGTACTGGTTTCTGGCTTGCACACCGTCGCCGCATTCGGACACAGTGCTATAATGAAAACGGACGAGTCAAAGCCCGCGAAAGACGTCAAATGACGCAGGCTACAGCCCAATATCAACCTTCCTGCATTCCGACAAGGTTCACTATGACGCGCCGCACACGATAGGCGTGGCGTTCAAAGAGTTAAAGTTAAACACATTCAGTGCCGAAAACCCCACTATCGGGTATTTTATTTATGATTTCGTTCCCAGGCCGGACGACCCGATAGTATGGATCGTGGTAGCGTGGTACTACAGCTTTATATGACGAAATTTTTGTGGCCTGACGCGGATGTCTTGTTTGGCTGGGTGGCAATGAATGTGTTAAGATTTCGATATCATTCACAATATTGTTTCAGATTCACTCAATTAGAGGACGTTCCCGAACCAGCGGCTTCAACAAGCTTCGCCATAGAAGAACCTTCCGAACACGATAGCTCAAGCGACGAAGAAACTGAACCAACTCCTGTACTAAAGGAAAGTAACAATGTTAACGTTACTAGTAATGTTAACGTTAACAATAATGTTAACGTTACTAGTAATGTTAACGAGACTAGTAATGTTAACGTTACTAGTAATGTTAACGATAGTGAAGTTGTAGTGAAACAGGAACCAGAGGAGGTGCCGATTAAAATCCAGTATCAGGGTGATATTAGTTTGGTTATAAATATATCGGACTCTGAGAGTGAGGATGAGTATGGTGTTTTGACGTTTTAATGCGTCATTCGGGTTTAACCCGTTGAAACCATCATAATAGGGTATTTGACTACTAGTCAAAACCGTTTCTTTTTTCGAACTGTTGAAACGATTAACCGTCTATGGAATTTATATGAAACACTGGCATGTGACGTCACAATCAAATTACCTACTCTTTATAGTTTTAAAATAGATATTGTGTCTAAAAATAACTGCTGTCTACGTTTCTCTATTAATCTTCTGGTACTTTATTTCATGCATGGTGTAAAATAATTTATTAATACAGTCAAATACCCTATTAAGTATGCTGTGAAACAGATTTCTTTCCATTTCTGTGCCTATATTTGAAACGTTCAAATCAGATTTGATACTGAAAGTATTAAATTAAAGGTGTCAGAGGGCCTACCGTCAACATCGAGCTCTTGCATGCATGTTTCCTATTAGTATATTTTTTTACTCACTACGCACATGTTTCGGGAAGCTTTCTAATTTTTACAAAAAAATAAACACATCTGCTGAATGCTGCGACCCGCGTTACTATACATTTGCACTAAAGTCAGTCAGTATTTTTTTAATGGTACACAAATCACGTCGACTCTATGGTTTGTTATTTATTTGCCAAAATCGAGAAGGGTCTCTGCCCCAGCAAAACAAATATGCGCTTATTAAGGCCAGTCTCCATATTGCGCGGCAAACTATCGAACATTGGCTCGCGAGGCAGCCGCGCGCAATGGATACCGGGTTGGCTCGCGAGCCAACGCGATCTGATCGAGTTGGCTCGCGAGCCAACCCGGTATCCATTGCGCGCGGCTGCCTCGCGAGCCAATGTTCGATAGTTTGCCGCGCAATATGGAGACAGGCCTTTACATCTGTACGGTCGCCGGGCACTTGCGAAAGGGCCAAACCACTCTTTGTAGTACAAAGAGTGGTAGGGGGTAGCAATTATAGTGGTAGGGGGCTTTGGACCTTGGGCAGGAGAGAAGGTCGCAATAATTTTAGGGTAGCATCGAGAAGATTGATCGAGAATAAATTCAATAAGCGCGCGATACTCGTAATTTATACGTAACAAACATAATAATGCCCAACAGTGGTGCTTTCCTGACTGTATTGTTTTAACCTTTTCGACGCCGCGTCAAACACAAAAGCTGTCACGCTGACGCCACGTCACCGAAGTGTCAAAACTGAAATTGAACTTTATGCATATGCACGTAGGTCTATGTTGCTCTGTGATATGTGACCGATTAATCGGTAAAATGAACCTACGGTGCGGATATATCGGTCATTGGCGTCCAAAAGGTTAATCTATCTTACCTACTGCGTAGCCAATGTCTGTTATAATTATTTTTATATAAATATTATATTGTTTAAATTAAAGGCTGAGCCATGTTTGGTTGACGGTAAACTGGGGTTACTTTGAATGGAAACATATTGATCATAATTTTTACCTATTTAAACTAATATAAGGAATTGGTTTCTGAACGCTTTCATCATGCAATGCAAATGCAACACGTCGGAAGGGTACGGTGGGCGCAGTGGCGTAACTAGGGGGGGGCTGGGGGGGGCACGTGCCCCGGGCGCCGTCCAAGGGGGGGCGCCAAAATGGGCAAAAGACCTCCCATAGAAAATGGACCAGCCGAAATGTAGGAAACAGTCAAATTTACACTGATGTGATCAGTATTTGCACTGATAACATGAAATAGCGATGGGGAAGTGACCCCATAAAATAATAGTAGAAATAAGAAAAGAGGATTTTTGTAAAGAGTTACTAATTTGGAAGCTTTCCACCTCAGTTCCTTTGACCAGCGACTCTGACAAATTATGACTACTAAGTATCACATTCTTGACCTTTTAAAAAAACGTAGGGTCTAGCATTTTCTAAAATAACCAAAAGTCCTTGAAATCGCTTGTATTTTTATTTATTTAGGTAAGGGCAACATCTAAGCTTGACATGCTTGAACGTAAAAATTTGTTTTATTTTCCCAACTCAGCCAAGTGAGGATGCTGATTTTTTTTTAGCAACTGCGCCGTTTGTGAAGGATTATGTTACAAAAAGAATATTCAAAAAAGTTCAATAGTTTTTTTAAATAAATAATGGTTGCGATGACGGCCGAAAGGATTGCTTCACCCCGGAATTTCTCAACAAAAGTTAAAAGTAATAAAATTAAAAATCATAATTCGAAAACTACGAAAAGTCGGCTAACATACATATTCTGATAGCCCACAGCGTGAGGAATCTAAAAAAAATTTTTGGACGGCAAGGTTTGGACCAACCTGTATAACACATGCCGTGCTAACATCGCTCGTTCTGTGATACTAGAATGCCGTGAAAAACCTGTGTCAGGTATTGAGAGCATTCTATCCAGAGTTTCGGTGTGAGATCGGGAGAATTTAGTCCAATTCAATCCCACCAAGGCTCAATTTTGCGCGTTTACCGCTAAGAAAACCTCATCTTTCATGTCAGGGAGTATTGGGAGCCTCGGTGTTGACATGTCCATCAGTGACGTCCAATAATTTCGTAGCCACCTTGCTGCGCTCGTATCCAAAAAACTCGGTGTGCTCAATAAAGGGAGGCGATACTTTACTCTGGGGCAGACAGATCCATAGGCGGTGGGGCAAGGTGAGGCAGTTGTCCCACCCTGGTCTCTGACCATAAGATAAGAATCTCTATTTCAACCGTACCCTGTTACAACGTCCCCAGCCTCCCCTACTTCTGCCCCACCCCTTAAAAAATGCTGCGTACGACCATGAACAGATCCCATATAATGAGTACTGCTGTCACCTTTGGGCAGGAGCACCTAGATGCCACCTTGGTCCCTTCAAATCAGTCCAAAGGCTCGCTATAAATAGTCTACGATCCCAAACTTACAAGCGATATTGAATCTTCAAGTCTAAGGAGATCTCCAAAAAAGAAGCGTATAAGTTTTAAAATGGTCGGCAACGCGCATGTAACGCCCCTGGAATGTAGACGTCCATAGGATGCGGTGACCGCTTACCATCAGGTGAGTCGTAAGCTTGTTAGCCACCGATGGACTAAAAAACCACTTATTTGTCTAAATCAAAAGTAAACTTTAATAAGTAAAAAGTAACCCTTTCGTTAGTTCATTTCGTTTGGGGGGGGGGGGGGGCGCAAATTTGGTGCCTGCCCCGGGCGCCATATCCTCTAGCTACGCCACTGGGTGGGCGAGTCACAACACACGCAGTGCTAAAGTGTCATTCTATGGAACTTGCTAACTATGTAAACAATAGTCACTAATAAATTCATATTTTTTGACAGTTTCAATATGGCGGTTTGTGTAAATAGTTAGCAAGTTCCATAGAACGTTCACTTTAGTTGTGTGCATGCACAGTTGGGCATGTGATTCGGCTTCGGCAGAGGGGAAACAGTGCGAATGCACACTCCCTTCCTGGTCTAGCTCGAAATTTATTATTTTTAAATACTAAGGTTGCCCACCATATACAATTCTTAAGCATGCATTTTGAAATAGACTCCGTTTCTCAAATATCGATGATCAGTGTTTCCCGGCGATTCAAAGTAACCCCAATGAACGTCCTAAAGTTATTCAAATTATGTCGTTAGAATATTTTATTGTGATTAATACTTATCTTTAATTAAGTTTCGTATTAACTACAAATTATGATATTTTTGGATGTTCTATAAGTCTACTATTTAACTCAGGCGGTTGGTAAAAAAGTTGTGGGATGTTTTTCTAGTCTAGTAGAAAAAAGATATGTAGCAGTTATTTGAGATTAAAACTAGTTTATTGACCGAAGCGTTAGCGAAGGTCTCCGTTTTAACTCGGGCATTTTGCTTTCGTATGACCGGATGTTCTTTCCTACAGGTCATTGCCAACCGACTCAGTTAAACGGTAGTAAAAAATATAACGTCTGTAAATACAAAGTAGACAATAAATGTTTTGTTTTGTACTGTCGTTTCTTTTTCAAGGACATCTGTCCAGGTTTTTCTAACCCTTTAATCGGTCATGGCATTAAGAGATTAATAAGTAGGTACATACAATTCCCACCGAGAGGGCAGAGTCGGAGCGCATTTCACATTTGGGGCATTCTCTATGAAAAGGGACCTTATTGTCGATGGCGCTTACGCCGCTCAGCGTCGCGCGGCGTTGTATTTAAATCGGAGCATCGCTAATAGTGGCGTATGCGCCATCGATAATAAGGTCCCTTTTCATAGATAACGTCACATTTGTACGGGCTTCTCGCGGACGCGGACGAACTCCTTCGCTTCTGCCATGTATATGGAATCCAGCCGATCGGTGGGAATCGTACATTACCGGCGTCATAACTCACTACTCGTAAGGGCTCATTTAGACGGTGCGGAACTCGCATGCGAGTTTCATTACATTGCATCATTTGATCAGTCGGCTGAATTGTGGTAACCTCAGTGTTCCGCAATGTATTATGTAACTAAAAACGTATACGAGTTCGCGCGCCGTCTAAATGAGCCCTAATGTGTTGGTTGGCCGTTCGATAGTAGTCACGCTCCCAGATTCTTACGCCATTTAGGGTTCTAGCTAAATTGGACATTCCATAGCGTAAGTATGGAACAACCAATTTAGCCATGACCGTAAATGGCGTAACAATCCCGTGTGGTGACTGTACATTGTGCAACGAGGGGGGAAAGTGAAATATTGGAAACGAGGGTGTTAATTCACGACATCCCATCATGATGCCCTAATATAGGGGCTTTGAAACAAATTCAACCACTCTATTTTCAAGTAAATATTTGTTTTATTTCGAGAGGCCAATATGATAATTAGTGTATTAAATCGCAACATAAAAGAAATGGTTATTTGTTACAATAATAAATTTATTTCAATAATAATAATATTGAATCTCTTATAGTTACAAAGAATAAAATACTATTAGAATGTCAGTCTGGACTTGAACAAATACTTACAAATCTTACAATCATTCAATGATTTTTAAATGCATTATTTCAATTATTAAATGCGAAATGAACATTGTTTTATATAATTTACATCCAAACCAACATCCTGCTTTAAATAAAAAAAACTAAGCTATAAAAATGCTAAGTAAATCGAGATGGATGACATATTGGGTGAAGTTTAACTAATTTACATCAAATTATTATATACATGTAAAACATAAACTCGACAGTCATTGTGTTCTTAATTTAGATTTTTACAGTATATTTAAATAACTATTTTTATATATTACGAATTACATCTTGAAATATGGACTAATATTTTTCAAAGCACCATTGTGGTTGCATTGAACTAACACCGCTGCTAGTTTTCTTTATTTATAAATATATTATAGCATTGAAGTAATATGTTATTAATAGAACATTCTGATGACAATATTAGAAACAAGGTCTCCTCAGTTTAGCGTTCCGAAAATACCACGTTTTAATATGATTCATGAAATTTTAGGGTTATTCCCAACTAATGGGAATAACCCAAATTGTATAACTTGTAATACTAGCTAAAAGCTGTATTAGCTATTAACCCTTCGTATGTTTAAGCACTGATCTGTTCGAACGAATTTAAACCTATTGTATTAAACAATGGATTTAAATTCGTGCGCACTGATCAGTGCTTAGACATACGAAGGGTTAAAGACTTTCGCTTTTCTTATTCTAATTAATGTATTACTTCAATGCATCGTAAATTACGATAATAGCTAACAAGTTTCGAGCAGTAACCTTGTGCAGTCTAGGATTAGTAAGAAGAGAAATGTTGAGTTTAGATTGTTTGTAACTGCTACGGGAGACTTTTGAGCTTGTCCTAACGTCGTTGTTAATATCTACTATTAATTCACCCAGTATCCACCTCACCTGGAACAATAGTTACTTGTTATTGAAATAGTAAAACCGCCCACAATCTTTCTGCTTTGCCTTAGGGTAGGGCGTCCGTAAGCGAACGCTAAGGGCTCATTTAGACGGCGCGCGAACTCGTATACGATTTTAGTTACATTGCGGACCATTGTGGTTACATCAATTCAGCCGACCGATCAAATGACGCAATGTAATGCTAATGAAACTCGCATGCGAGTTCTAGTACCGTCTAAATGACGCTAGCGGACGCCCTTAAGGTTGATTGGTAGAGAATGCCATAAGGCACGTATTCAGAGCAGATAGAATTTAGTACCTGTATCACCAGTCAGCGTAAAAATAGGGCTTCTATTAGCCCGCCCGCAATTTTCACTAAGTATATTCATTAGTTAGAGGGACAGGTAATCATTTCTCTCGCGGGCGAAATACTGTCTCGCCACTCCTGTGCTAGGCCTACAGACCAGGGGCCCGTTTCTCCAAAGCTTGTAACTTGTAATACAAGCGGATGTCACTTTATGACAGCTGTTAGAAAGGGGCTTTCGGCACATAATAAATAATAGTACGATACCTTGTGCAGTCGTATTTGCGTCATTTGACACATGACACTGACAACAGCAATAGAACGTAAAATATCTTGCACATCGAAATCACAAAGGAAGATAATTGCACTGCGAACGTTTACGTTTTACGTCTTTTTTTTAAATTTAGGGTTGGCCGGACACCACCGTTATGAATCGTTATGAATCGGTAGTCGTCTAAGTAAATCGATATAAATTTTTCATTTTAGGTCGCGACAATTCAATTCAATTCAATGTTTTATTCATAAAATAATCATTATCAACTTTTTAATCATTATTAAATCTAGGTAAATGTTGTTATAAATCATTCATATTACAATAGTTATTCGATATTTATAACAAATGATTATTAAATTTATTATATCGTCTTATTATTACTTATTAACCATATAATTCTAGCTTTATTTAAATCTCAAATAAAAATTCATTAAACATCACAATTCGATACCTCAGTCTAGGTGCCATCCAATCGTAATCGCTTGCTGTGACAATCGATTTGGGTTAGTTACATCTCTATATACGTCAGTCATAATGTGTCAAAAGACGCAAATAAAAATAATTCCAGTATAGGTACAGAAGACTCACTCTAACAAAACGCGTCTGTTACGATCAGGACAGATATGCGCCACGCGCGGCTTATGGCTAGCCACATGGTATAATAATATACAACCTAATGTACTCCGCCTGGTACTTTCTTCCGACCACGTGACTGACAAACCTACGTCATCATGCGACAGCGCTATATAATCTTAGAATAAATTCCAGAGACCGTGAGTTCAAGTCTCACCCAAGACAGTAATTTTTCCACTTTTAAATTTATTCTAAGCTTAATAGCATCGTTCGCAGACGTTTCTGCTTGTTAAAAATTAAAATTAGCGCTATATAATAATATGCAATAGCGCTATATAAAGTGGCAATGTTATTGTGACGTAGGCTTGTGTCACTCTGGGAAGCGAAGGCCATGTTTTATTAGACTATATTAGCTAGCCATCAAAATTGGTGTGGAACGGATGTACTTTTAGCTACCTGTAGCAAAGCGACGAAATCGCGGAGTGAGCCACGCCTGCTTTCGGTTGGATTACAAGTTACAAGCTTTTGAGAGACGGGCCCCAGACTATAATATACAGGGTGCTTTCTGTAACAGGAGCAATAAATTAAACTGTAGGATGTACTCCTCAAACTGACCAACATTTGTTCAGCAACTTTTAAAAACAACTCATGTTTTGATTTTTTATTACACTTTTAAGTTTATTCTAAGACGCAATGTATTGCAAATTTTGTTATGTTTAAAGCGTGACAAGCAACGTCAAACACACTGATGTCAGCGTACATTGAAGGCAATATTTATTTTGTATGAAAAAGAGGAAGTCTAAAGGATTCATAATTTCGCTGTCGCTGAATAAATGTTGCTCAGTTTGAGGAGTACAGCCTTTAGTTTAATTTATTGCTCCTGTTACAGGAAGCACCCTGTAGATAGACGTTTGTTTGGTGCGATCTGTATGGTTTTGGAACTTACTCGGCGGGCAGTCAGTCGGCGCGGCCCTGGTGCCGGCGCTGCAGCGCGACGGCCAGGTCGTGGCGCAGCGCCTGCGTGCGCCGCTCCACCTCCGCGGGCACCACGGACCGGAGCCCGTTCACTATGTCCTTGGTGTTGTCAGTACTCACTCGGCGGGCAGTCAGTCGGCGCGGCCCTGGTGCCGGCGCTGCAGCGCGACGGCCAGGTCGTGGCGCAGCGCCTGCGTGCGCCGCTCCACCTCCGCGGGCACCACGGACCGGAGCCCGTTCACTATGTCCTTGGTGTTGTCAGTACTCACTCGGCGGGCAGTCAGTCGGCGCGGCCCTGGTGCCGGCGCTGCAGCGCGACGGCCAGGTCGTGGCGCAGCGCCTGCGTGCGCCGCTCCACCTCCGCGGGCACCACGGACCGGAGCCCGTTCACTATGTCCTTGGTGTTGTCAGTACTCACTCGGCGGGCAGTCAGTCGGCGCGGCCCTGGTGCCGGCGCTGCAGCGCGACGGCCAGGTCGTGGCGCAGCGCCTGCGTGCGCCGCTCCACCTCCGCGGGCACCACGGACCGGAGCCCGTTCACTATGTCCTTGGTGTTGTCAGTACTCACTCGGCGGGCAGTCAGTCGGCGCGGCCCTGGTGCCGGCGCTGCAGCGCGACGGCCAGGTCGTGGCGCAGCGCCTGCGTGCGCCGCTCCACCTCCGCGGGCACCACGGACCGGAGCCCGTTCACTATGTCCTTGGTGTTGTCAGTACTCACTCGGCGGGCAGTCAGTCGGCGCGGCCCTGGTGCCGGCGCTGCAGCGCGACGGCCAGGTCGTGGCGCAGCGCCTGCGTGCGCCGCTCCACCTCCGCGGGCACCACGGACCGGAGCCCGTTCACTATGTCCTTGGTGTTGTCAGTACTCACTCGGCGGGCAGTCAGTCGGCGCGGCCCTGGTGCCGGCGCTGCAGCGCGACGGCCAGGTCGTGGCGCAGCGCCTGCGTGCGCCGCTCCACCTCCGCGGGCACCACGGACCGGAGCCCGTTCACTATGTCCTTGGTGTTGTCAGTACTCACTCGGCGGGCAGTCAGTCGGCGCGGCCCTGGTGCCGGCGCTGCAGCGCGACGGCCAGGTCGTGGCGCAGCGCCTGCGTGCGCCGCTCCACCTCCGCGGGCACCACGGACCGGAGCCCGTTCACTATGTCCTTGGTTTTACCTGGAAACACGATAATTGTGTTGGCAACTATCAAAGGTTTGCATAGGCGCCATCATAGCTTTCCCCTCTTTCTATTAAAAAAATACAAAAATTTGACACAATTCTAGGGACCGACAGGGCAAGCTATGATGGCGCCATCTGCTAAATACATCGACCGGCCAACCCCATTGTGTGATACAAGAAGTGTCTACCGCAAATCACATTCGACGTGTTGCCTCTGTCGCAATTGTAAATTCGTACGTAAGTATGACAGGGAGGCAACACGTCGAACGTGGTTTGCGGTAAAGTCTATTTTTTTATTCGGTAGACTAAAATGACATTTCATAGTATGAACATCATGTGTTATTTCATACTATGAAATGCCATTTTAGTCTATCGATTAAAAAATAGACTAGGCCCTCTGAACGTGTGTTGATATCGTAAAACAAGATCGAATTCGAGCTTTTCCGCCGGAATATCGCACGTTTTACAACTTTTATACCTACAAGGAAATTAAACGAATTGTCCACATGTACAGTCAGCTGCAAAGATAAAAGGCCCCCCCCTGCATAGACGTTTGTATGCAGGGGGGTACCTATTCTCTGCAGCTGACCGTACCTACTCATACAATAGGCCTAGAAGATATGACAGTAATATAAAAGTGAGTAAATCTTACCGAAATAAATGTCATTGAGGGTATTTCTGATTTTGTTCTCCATGTCCTCGACCATGCGGCCGATGTTGGCTATGTGCGGGGTCACGTCGCTTACCGCCGAATCTTGCTCCGCCTAAAATAAATATAAACTTTTACGAATCTATATCGCCAATTCGCATCCTGGACCCAAACAAAATGTACGAAAATAGCAGTATTTTCTACAGTTAATCATAACCATGAACAACAGGAAAATAAGGGAAATGCGTGTGTAACAAAAATTGTATTGGGACCTAACTTCTAAGTTTGTATATTTATTGCTCAATAGCCGAGTTCAGAGAGAGCCAGCCGCCTCGCAAAAAAAAGTTGTTGCGCGAATCATCACAATCAGTGTAGATTTGCCTGGGCCAGGCGTGGCTCACGATTTTGTCGCGTCGCTACATACATAAGTACATGCGGTCCACACCAATTTTAGTTTCTAGCCATAGTAGTTGCCGCGCACCGCTACGGAACGGATGCCTCCTCACGCTTGCGCCACCTAGCGGTCATATCTGTCGTAATAGACGCGTTTTGTTAGAGAGTGAATCTTCTGTACCTAGTACTATTATTTATTTTGTGTCTAGGCCAAATACGCGCGGCCGCAAAGCCTTGGCCTTAATAACGCATAAACAACTAACCGGGTTGGTTGAAATTTGTAACACATATAGTGTAAAACCTGAAGTTAGATATGAAAACCCTATATCCCAAAATGTATTTTCCTTATATATAAGGGAAATACAGAAAATTCGAAATGAAATAATACGCCAAAAGATGAAACAAGAACAAATGAAGTTTAATAATAATAAATATCGATCGATCGCAGCGCCGGGCCGTGCTCGTTGACATCACCATCCCCCATGATGAGAATCTCGTGAAAGCCGAGAAGGACAAGTCAAGTAAGTACCTAGACTTGGCTCACGAGATAACCGCCATGTGGGATGTTGATTCGACGATCATTGTCCCGATAGTTGTTTCAGCGAACGGTCTAATAGCGAAGAGTCTCGACCAACATCTTGAGAGACTCTCGCTAGGTGGTTGGATCAAGGGCCAGATGCAGAAGGCGGTGATCTTGGACACGGCGCGGATAGTCCGTCGGTTCCTCTCTCTGCAGCCCTGACCACCGGCAGCTTGGGCCTTGCCCCGCTGCTGGCGGCACCCTAGGTTAGGTTTTTTTATAATATGTTTATAAGTATTTTGTATTGTTTTTGTAAGTGTTTTTGTATTTTATTTTTATATCCATATTATAAATTAACCTAACTTAAGATGATAAATAAATAAAGAGAATAATAAATATCCCAAAATGTATCTCCTAAAATTCGAATTCGAAGTCTACAGAAGAGATAGAGTGACCAAATAATGCAAGCCCACCTGTCTAGTAAGACTTCCACCGAGGTTCATTGTCCCGCTGCCTTCCTTGTTGGTCTGTAGCCAAAGCATGGCAGTGGACGTTAGCTTGTAATGCGCATTGCGACCGGAGCTCTTCTCAACCACCTCCACAACGTGTATGGAGTCCCAGCAACCTTTGATTTTCTGTGAGCCGTCTCCGGCTTTCTTTATCAATATTACTCCTGAAATTAAAAGGATATGTCAATGGGATCCACACGGAAAGAGCTGTCTCTCAGGGTTGTATTGCTATTTGATTGAATATATGACTAGTAATATTTCAATATATGACTGGTAACATAAGGTAGCTTTTAAAATAGGAAAAGCTCTATGAAACATATTAAACTATGTCACACTATATTAATGAAGTGATAAGGATAGTTTTGCCTTCAAACTGAGTCAGTGGTTAATACAGTTACTGTATGAGGAAAACATAGTTTGTTTTTGAATTGCTAGAATTCAGTTACTCAAAAATCCTCAATATGCTCAATTTATTATTAATTATAAATATTTACTATTATTTCTGCCCTGCTTATCGCAAACGCAGTACTTTGTATAAGGGTTTTCATGCAAGTATTGCACCCGCGATAAGCAGGGCAGATTTGCCAACCAACAAAATATATAAAGTATAATTTTTTTGTTGGTTAAATATTAGATTTTAAAAACTAGTGCAATGAAGATGTGTTTTATTACACTTTAAACTCTCGCGTTTTGTACACATATTTAATTACACAAACGGGTCTAACGCGATATAATTTCATTGTTTTTACCTTTAATTCCGACGTTTCAGCTGAGTTGCACCAGCTGTGGTCACGGAAAAACTGACGTCTCAACAAATGTCAACGGAGATATTAATAAAAAAGCACCAAACTACCCGAAATTAGTTAATAAAAATGTTCGGGGTAGACAAAGAAATTGCAGCTACCCATCAAAGTTTAATGTTTATTGTCCACGGCACGACACACAACACACACACATTAAACTTTGACGGGTAGCTGCAATTTCTCTGTCTACCCCGAACATTTTTATTAACTAATTTCGGGTAGTTTGGTGCTGTTTTATTAATATCTCCATTGAGATTTGTTGAGACGTCAGTCTTTCCGTGACCACAGCTGGTGCAACTCAGCTGAAACGTCGGAATTAAAGGTAAAAACAATGAAATTATATCACGTTAGACCCGTTTGTGTAATTAAATATGTGTTTTGACAATAAAGAATTTGTAATGCTTCAGTGAATCAACAATTTCTTTTCTTCTGTCTTATCAGCCAGGGCAAAGTAGCACAAGTTGTTAGAAAAATTGTAGTGCCGCGGCAGCGGCCGGCGAAGCGCCAGAACCGACTTTTTTATAATAATAACATTTTACAAGTCCCAGCTCCCTTTAAAACATCAATCTTTGGTCACGTCTAACTCGGCCATTTTTAATTTTAGAGAAAAGTTTATTAAGAAAAAAGTGATTATTTCATCAAAATCTTGTAAATTATTCTAAGTGTTTTGAAACCCCTATGTTTTTTCATTTTCTCAAAAAAAAATCTTAGTCCCAGAAACGGCCCCCCTTTGGTACAGTCTGACCGAATGTACAGGCAGCTGCTACGTGCACATCAATGTCCACTTGTGTTTAGTAGTCTACAAAGTGTTCATCAAGTTTGTTTTTAAAAGAGTGTATCAAGGGTGCACTGATCACTGGGCGATGTATGGTGACAAATAAATGTTAATTCAGCACCCTTGTACATGTTTCTGTAATTTAATTTAAATTTGGCTTTGAATATAAACTGCTCAAATGTCAAATGTTGAGTAGGTATTTTTTTTAATGAATGCTCCACTATTATAAAAGCTCACTAGTCATAACAATGCTTTGTTTTTAGCAGGTACATTCTCATCAATACAAGCTTCCATTTTTTTATCAGCAAAGTTACAATACAAACCTGCAAAACCATGGTCCATGTCCCACAAATATACTGAGCTCACACCACCTTCAAAATACATTTCTCGGTACTGGTCGAACGCGTGATTGGCGTCGATTTCTAGCTTTCTTAGTCTTTCTGATGGCATAGAGCCATCCTCTAGAGGAGGGTCGTACGTATTCGACCACGGCGACCTGTACGAGTCACCGTCCCTGTTGTAATCGCAGAGCAAATAGTCCTTTCCGTTGCTACGGTCTTTAGCAATCTTCAATGGCTGATCCACGGAAGACAGAAGGTCCTCACATAAACTTGGCACGAGATCTATTAAATCTGTTAAATTCTTCTCAATCTGCTGAGGCGGCAGCCTCCGCATCAAGTCCAAAGCACAATCCATTTGCTGCTCCGTCTGAAACAACCGAAACGATAAACGATCTGGCGAGCCTTCGCTAAATCCAGGCATTAGTCATCACAACAAAACTATTAAATTTGACCTATTTACAAAAGTAATTAAGCAAAACATGTCTCACCATCGTAAACTTATTTTTTACAGAAATCAACAACTAAAATAAAATAACAAAAAATACCAATGCACTTTGGAAATGTTCAATTACAAAAATTACCAAACCAAACCCAAAAGACTCCAATCCAATTGATTGACAGTAAACTACGTAATGTTTTTTTTTGGTACCGTAACCGCAACTAGTTCAAGCTAATTTTAACGAATCAGCGAACGACTAAATTGACAGCAGTACTTTTGAATGGTTGATTTCATTTATAATATATGAAGTGCTAGAAATGAGAATAGGCTTATGATTCGTTTAGAAATAAGGACTCGTGATTAGAAATATTAAAATATGACATTCTTCTCTCTAAATTTCTAATAAAAATAACACTTGAACGTTATTTGTATGTATGTTATGCATGGAAAAAGAGATAAACATTAGTTTTTGGATCAATAAATCTAACGAAAGCCTCAATTTCAAAAGTAATAGATTGTAAATCATCATACGATAATAAGCTGGCAATACTTTGTGCCAACAGGCCGGTATATCTCTTCCTGTCGCACTCTATTATAGTAGCCCTGGTGAAAAAGAGACAATTGCGGGACTGAATTACAGTTTTTATGTTTCTATTGTTGCCTACCTGCAACTTCCCATGGAATGTCAGGAAGTAGCGGTGTGTCAGTTGCAAATGTCAAACTTTTGTTGATGTTTTATAACTGGAATTAATTGATAAAGTTCTGTGAGCTTCTTCCTTTTAGTAAATCTTCAATGAGACTGTAATCCCACACATCATTTCACTTCAGTGCCTTATTCGTGTTCATATAACGCATCTTTAAAGGTTATATCGCGTAAGTATCAAAGTGATTCATGTTATGGGAATGTTTGTCAGGTTATTATGGTAAAGTAGCTATTATAATTGTCGAAACAGGAAGCGAAGCGTGAATGGGCACTTATTGTATAACCACCAACAAACAAATAATGCAATTTTATTATGTTAATACCTGTAGAAGGTAGGTAATGAAGCCTTACAGTAGGCCTTATTAGAAAGTGCATAATACTTGCATTTTATAAAATATACGTTATCGTAAGTATGTCTTAAAGAAATAACTTAATCATCTATCCCTGCACCCAGGTTAAGCATCACCTTATAAGTATATTACGGGCTAAATTTTGAAGTGTTTATTCTGATACACTTACGTGTGAGGTTAATTATGTTTTTACAGCCTCTAAGTGTGATAAAACTTGTATAGCTGACATAATTATAGTATGTAATGTCAGTACCTACTTAGCTATTACACCAGTACTATTAGCACCAGTAGACCAGGATACATAGAGGAAATGTAACACACTGTTTAGGTCTAGCACTGCAGGACATTCAAGGTCTTCCTTATAATCCTAGGCATCTAAGAGGAATGGGCCAAGTAGGCTTGCATTAGACTTTACATTTAAATTGCCAAATCTTTCAGATAATGGGCACTTTCCTGGGGATAATACAATAGTTAATAATTTGGGTAAATTTTACTAAGGCTTTTACTATAAGGTCAATTGGAGTAAGTGTGGCATACGGGTTAGTGTCGCTGACCTTCAAATTGGGGCCAGTTTACACATTGACAGTGTTTATTACGTTTGTACATTAGCTATTAGCTACTTGTGTCTAGTGGAAAATGTATGAACTCTCAATAAACAATAATTAATGTGTAAACAGGCCAAGTGAACCCTGGCCACACTTACCCGTATGCCACACATCCATATTGACCTTATAGCATTTAAGAAGTAAAAACTAAAAAGTTTGAACATGCCAGCATGACAATTATTCTAAAATTATTTCACGACTCTAACTCATACCTAATAAGATTTTTGACTTAAACCTCTAATTGCAAATGACAAATAATAAACAAAGGCAACTTTTTACATAAAAACTTCATTAATTTCCAGATAACCCGGTGGTTGTGTAATGATGCCGACCCAAATGGTGAACCAGGACAACCACGATAATGATGTGAAGGTGAAGACAGTGTATAACGGCGATGTGATGATCACGTACATCAACCATAGCATCACGCTGGACGATTTTACGCAGGAGATGGTTGCTATCTGCCGCTTTACACCTGATCAGGTACACAATCAATTTCAGTCCTTATAGAAGGTTAAAGATAAAATAGTAGATAATACTATATGTTTATGATGATGTAACATTGCTTGCATAATATGGCTAAAATGGATGTAACTTCAATAGTCTGCCCGCTGATAGGCGGGGGGGGGGGGGGGTTATAAAATAAATCAATCACAATTATAACCATAATAATTAAATTATGTATATTTCAAGATCAACTAAACATCATTATAAAATAATATTGACACAGAATGACTTCTGGCCCCCCTTGGCGGACGCCAATGTCAGGACTCATGATTAACTTTTTGATGATTAGTGTTTGACTTAGGTAGGGTAGGTCACAAGGTGGCAAAGTGGCATTCAAACACGCACAATGCCTGTAGCTTAGACCTGAAGGTAACCTTATCAACCACTAAGCGTATAATTCTATAAACAATCTGAGTCAAAGTGACAGACGTTTGTAACACAAGACAGCAAGGTCAGTAGATTCATATTTTACATAATACTTATTTCCATTTATGTAAGTACATATCCATAAAAACTATAAATTCTGCAGGTGTTCAATGATTAATGCTCATTAGCCATCTGTAGTAACTATTAACACTCTGACACTTAGGGTTGTCAACTGCATGAAATTATTTTTTACATAAGTAACAAAGGGAACAGTCGAAAAAATATGGACATAATGCGTATCATCGGTTGGTCTACACTTGTAAGTTTTACTTACATACATTAGACGAATTTATTTGGTAGGATAAGACAGTGATACTTATCTCTCTTTTTTTTTTAAATATAGTTGTAGACTATTTCTTATTAAACTTTCCTTTTATCAACATATGGAATTGACGATGACGCTAAAATCTTGCTTTGTCTGATTGAACATACTGTAGTAGGTATTGAACACAAAACAAGTAGAATGGCGATGCGAGCAGGGTACGTGTCGCCGCGGGGTTTTGAGCAAACGCTCGCATGCTACTCGCCCGCGCTGACCGAAAATGAAGTAAACATGCCTTTTTGCGCCACAATAACGTTCAGATTAAGAAGCCAGACGTCAAATCTGTTTAAAGGAGGCGTATCCATTCACCACGCACACAAGGCGCTAGTTAGTTTTTACTACCGTTGCGCGAGTGTTAGTAAATGTGGAGAGGAACGAGCGGCGACACCGGTTCCGATACTAACTGTGAGCGATAGCCATTCTAACCTCTTTAATATGTTCTGTGGTATTGAAACATCTACGATAAGCATGAAAATCCAAAAATGGCAATGATTCATAATTATAATTTATAACCTACTCTGTGTATACATGGGATATTACTATACCATATCTCTCGGTTCACAGTTTGCCACTTCACAATATTTTTGTTTCCTCTCCACACATCGTGCATTGCTAATATCTGAAACAATCTGTATGCATTATGCATATAATCGGTCCAGTAATGACGGAGGTATGGAGAAACATACAACCGAATTCATAACCTCCTCCTTTTAGCTTTTGAGATTTGGAAATCGGTTAAAAAGTTGCCATCCCTGCACACTGTCATGTGCGAGTGTGCGTAAAGCCTTGTCTCGTTGTGTTATCATTGTTTACATGCGTTAGCGCATGTGTGTTTAACTGATACTTTTGTGTTCACAATGCTGTTCCACTTTAAAAGTTATAACCTGAATGAAATAAACATACGTGAGAACAGCTAAACTGGGATAAACTGGGCTGTAACCGCGAAAATTGAAATTCGCAGATTGTGGGGATCTTTCTCTTTTACTCCAATGATGGCGTAATAAGAGTGACAGTGAAAGATGCCCGCAATTTGCGAATTTCGGTTTTCTTATGTGATAGAACATTTTTTGCTACGGGCCACCGTTTTTTAAGAGTTATTTACGAAAAACTATAAAAAGCATATAAAAAGGGATCTTAAAACCCTCCCCTACCCGTTAGCTTCACCCCCACCCCCCGGTATTTTTAGTATCTTGTTTAATACACCATTACCTACATCCATGCTAAAATTGGCTTACACATGTATTATTTCCGCTGTAATTCCTTCGTTTGGTGGCCTATATATGAAAAAATATTTTCTAGATTCACCTACTATTTACTATTTAATCTCATATCTCGTTGAATAAACGAAAATTTATGGGCCTGATGTGTTTCATGCATGAGATTACTTTTGAGGTCACGTTATTAGGGTTCCGTACCTCAAAAGGAAAAAAACGGAACCCTTATAGGATTACTCGTGCGTCTGTCTGTCCGACCATTCGCCCCCCTTTATCCGTATGTGTATCTGTAAATGTATGTGTTCTTGGTTTCAAAGTCGGTACCTAAGTTCCAGACAAACTGTAATTGTTGCACCTTACAACAGTACAATAATAAAACCCGTTATTTATCCAGCTTATTGTTCATTTTTAATGTACGACGCGCCCTGGAGGGCACTATGGCGGCGAGTAAATCATAGTGATGGAGCGTCTGAACTGAATCACGGCACACACATCTTTGCCAGTATTGATGGGCTCGTTATACAGGCTAATATTGTTTTGTTTGATAATAATATGCACTTTGAAAGGTGAATATATAGGTATAGGTCATACTGAACAACTATGCGAAACATTAATTAGGTCTTCATACAAAAAAATACGATGTTTTCTCTGAAATAGTTGATTATTCGCGGTTTCGGGGTTGGTCCAATGCTAAAAGTTGATCAGTATGAAAGTTGTATAAAACTTCAATCCTCAGAGTTAGACGTACAACTTATTGTATAGTTGTTAATCCATTAAAGTACCTAAAGCATTTTTGAGAATATAGATTTACAGTTTAAAATATGTCTCACGAAAGTTTAATATCGAATATAGATTTGAATTAAAATCGAAGCGAAGCGGAGCTTGCCAATGAATGCTGACTTACCTTTTTAAAAATCCAGGCTATAAAGTTTTAATGAAGTTAAATTACTGACTGCAGCATATATATTTACCGTGACCTCTGCGTATTGGGAACGCGATTTCATGTTGTTGAAAATATTTTAAAACTGCGCCGAAAATTCCCACATTAATTATTGAGGGGATTACGAATCTGTAAATTCTGAAGTATCATGAAAAGGCTTTAAGTCTTTATAAAGCTGGGGAGCTTTAGTGTGCCAGTTGTTTTAAAACCATAGATTTATGTTTTTTATTGATTTTTTAAATTTTTTTTACTATTATATTTAACACTAGCGACCCGCCCCGGCTTCACACGGGTTAACAAATTATACATAAACCTTCCTCTTGAATCACTCTATCTATTAAAAAAACCGCATCAAAATCCGTTGCGTAGTTTTAAAGATGTAAGCATACATACAGACAGCGGGAAATGACTTTGTTTTATACTATGTAGTGACTTTCAATTTGTTCATCAGGTGTTCACCATGAAATGGGTGGATGAAGAAGGCGACCCCTGCACCATCTCCACCCAACTCGAGCTGGACGAGGCGCTGCGGCTGTACGAGCTAAACCGGGACTCGGAGCTGACTGTACACGGTGAGTCGACCTTATCACATACACGTTAAGGTCTATAATGGTTCACCAAGTGGTCGGACGAGTTAGTCGGCCCGAATTTATAAGAAAGCTCTGGACTGTCTTGTTACCCAACAGTCCTGATGTATTAAGTAGTACTGTACGAGCTGAATCGGGACTGAGAGCTGACTGTACACGGTGAGTCGACCTTATCACATACACGTTAAGGTCTATAATGGTTCACCAAGTGGTCGGACGAGTTAGTCGGCCCGAATTTATAAGAAAGCTCTGGACTGTCTTGTTACCCAACAGTCCTGATGTATTAAGTAGTACTGTACGAGCTGAATCGGGACTGAGAGCTGACTGTACACGGTGAGTCGACCTTATCACATACACGTTAAGGTCTATAATGGTTCACCAAGTGGTTGGACGAGTTAGTCGGCCAGAATTTATAAGAAAACTCTGGACTGTCCTATTATCTAACTGTCCAACTGTGTATATAAAGTCGCGTCAACAACATTTGGAACACGTCGCCCGATGAGCAACTTCTGCTGCTGACTATACATGAATTAATATATAATGAGACTGAGTCGACCTTATCACATACACGTTAAGGTCTATAACGGTTCACCAAGTGTTCGGACGAGTTACTCGACATAAGAAAACTCTGGACTGTCCTATTACCTACCCAACTGTCCATGTATTAAGTAGTACCCAATAACAAAGCCGCAAATTTGACAGGCTGGCAGCTGAAGTTGATATACCTGAGTACAATTAGCAATAGAAGTTGCTAAGCGAGCGAGGTGTTCAATATTACCTTGACACGCTGTTATTTTCTTATGGTACGTTTACACGCTTGGCAAATCTCGACAAGCTTCCACAAACACAAGCGTGTGAACGGGGTTGTTTGGCTTGGCTTGCGTGAGCTTGCAAGAGCTTGTCGCGATCTGGGCTAGTGTCGGTTTTTGGAGACAGATCAAAGGGAGCTTGCTGCAAGCGCTTGCGACATTTTTACACGTTGGCGCGTGTTTAGTGTTTACTTAGAGCAATTGGCGACACATCTTCAACGTCGACGTCTGCCATGCTTGCTTGTCCGGAACACAGTAACGCACTCGCAAGCATGTAAATGGCATCCAAGCGTTTGTAAAGGCTTGAAGCTTGTACACGCTTGCCAAGCCTCGGCAAGCGTGTAAACGTACCATTAACAATAAAGTCGCGTCAAGATCTTTGGAACACCTCGCCCGCTTAGCAACTTCTGTTGCTTACTGTACATGAATTGAATGCTACTGCGCTTTAAGATTGTGTACTACTTTACACACCAGTTAGGATAGTTAAGAAGGTAATAGGATAGTCTAGAGTTTTCTTATGAGTTCGGGTAGGTAAGGTGTATATTTCAGACCTGAATTCCTTTCAAAAAAACTAGACGACATTTCTAGAAGGACGTATAACTTACAGTTACGTAAAGCCACATTTGTGACATTAAAATTCTTACTTCAGCTCACGGCGGCTCACGTATACCGCGAATGAATAATTTATACCCAAATAGATCACTACGGCACTCGGTTCCTTCCATTCCTTTTTGTCCTAAAAACTGCGGTGTTATTTTGATTGCCTACCGAGCAGGGGCTACTATACTTCCAAATTATTTCTATCGTCAAGACCGTATGAGGAATGTCCATATCCAATGCCGCACCAGTGGTATATATAACTCAGTCGGTTCGCCACTACTCTGAGCCGTAATTGTGTAAGTGAGAAAGGAACTTGTGCACTAGGGAGGTACAATATGATTCGTGACGTCACAGTGGGAACTATGTACATAAGATCTATTAATTAGCTACTTTGTACCACGTACCAAGGTGCAAGACGTGAGATACGTTGTTAATAAACTAGAAAGAAGTTGGGTTGGGTTGGGCACATGGGCAGAGTGATGGTCAAATTTAACGGAGTGATTGTCGCTTTCTGATGAAAAGTTAGTTTTAGTTTTAAGTTTATCACGAATAAAATACGTTTTTCTGATTCTGATTCTGAAAAGAAAGCTCGATCGATCTCGATGTCATTCATTGCATTTGGAAGATAACGGGTAAAAAAATCTCAAATTTTACATAGCAACTGAGGATTCAAAATACCTAAAGCCAATTTCTCGCGAATTCATGGCTCCAATATGACGTATATTTGCCTCGTGAACAGTGGCTGAGGGTTGAAAAAGCGCCTTGTATATTTTTATTTATTTAGAAATTTAAATCAGGCAACAAGGCCCATATTACAAATACCTTACAGACTAAAATAATATATATATGCATTTTATAAACTTAAAAACTAAAGACAATTTCGGAGACAAAACGGCGTGGCTCCGTTGAATCGTCTGGTCTTTGTCGGATTCGGCATTTTGCCTCAGAACCTCCGAAACACGACACCCTTCGGCCAGAAGTATAGTGTTCCTGTCTTTTACTAAACACTATTTCGGAGACAAAACGGCGTGGCTCCGTTGAATCGTCTGGTCTTGTGTCGGATTCGGCATTTTGCCTCAGAACCTCCGAAACACGACACTCTTCGGCCAGAAGTATAGTGTTCCTGTCTTTTACTGGTCTGCCTGAGACTTCGACTCGCTCAACGCTTACATATTTGCAATTCAAGCCTTGACTTTGGCTCCATTGCCAAAATAATGCGACGAGCTTAATTCTAAACCTTTATTATTTGCTTCGGTCCGACGCTAATGTTTAAAGCACCGCGAAATAGACAATTCAAAACTTAAGGGGCTTTGAATTGAAGTGTATTTTATATTTAATAAGGCTATGTTTAAAATGTCATTCAATAGAACTTGCTAACTATGTAAACAAAAGTTACTAGTTAACTGACATTCAGTGTCAATTTTAGTATGGCGGTTTGTTTACATAGTTAGCAAGTTCTATTGAATGACAGTTTAAATAGTAGATGACTCTTGCGCTTTGCATAGCTCAAGAGTAAATTGTATGGGGTATTACCTATGAAAAGGGACCTTATTGTCGATGGCGCTTACGCCGCACGGCATTGTATTTATATCGGAGCATCGTTAATAATGGCGTAACCGCCATCGACAATAAGGTCCCTTTTTATAGATAACGTCACATATAACTTCTCGTCTTTGGAGAAAACTAAGCATAACTAGTATTAATTATTGGCCGCGACCAATGTCTAGGTTTACAATTACTACAACTACATACTTACTTTCCAAGGTTCCTTAAAAAATTTAGAAGTGTTTTGGGGCTAGACCACTAGCGGTAAGACGTGCGACTTGAAACTTTAGGTCTCGGGTTCGATCCCCGGCGCGAAACTTAATTACGAAATTTTACATTCTTTACCAACCGCTTTTCGATAAAGAACAACATCGTGAGAATGAGAAAACTGGAGTGATTAGTGACTAGTGAGTAATAATAATGTACGTTATGTACATATTGGGTCGCATAATAATTGATTGTCCTAATGTAATGTTACGCATAAAACTCTTTTCACATAATTGTTATTGTGCTGAAACTATTAACATTTCTGAAAAATTATAAAAGAAACCTAACCTAACTTACCCTGTTCTATACAAGTTACACAACATGCAAAATATTTTCGTAAATACTTTCTGTTTCAGCTATCAAATTATGCGAAAAGAGTTTTATGCGTAACATTACATTATGACAATCAATTATTATGCGACGAGATACGACCCCGAAAAAACACATGGCAGCCTTTTTGAAGTGAAAACTTCTTTAGCGGCGCTGTGCACTTTTTGTGATGGGGAAAAAATGTTAAACTCGCGAGAGCGTAAGACGTAAGACGGACACGTGACCTGATCGAAAAACTGTTCATTATTGATTTAAATGCCATCTAGTGAGTTTCCCTCTAACTAGTACTTATATAACTCGACTACTAACAGTGATGTGCTTAGGGGTTTCAAGTAATGCGACAAAATAACGCTAGATGGCGTTAACCTCAATTATACATAGTGCTGCAGACATTTTGCACTAGTCATTGAGTTTTCACTTCTGCCGGCACTCCCTGAGTGCATCCCGTTGTTTTTTTATTATTGTTGTAGTAATTTGTGGGACAAAAGCTGCACCGGCCCCTTATCGAGCTCGTGCTCCACTTATCGGCAGCATTTCCTTCTGCTGCCCGGCACTACCTACATTTTGGAGAGACGAGTTATTAATAGAGACCGGGGTCCCGTTGTGTCCCATAAACTTTAAGTCATACATTATGACTTAAAACTTTGTATGTCATATTATCATTAGTCATAAATCTGAAACCGTTAACATTTCAGGATTTCCGTTAGGTTATCCTATAGATAGGTTAGGTTAGGTTTGTTTTATGGCAATCCTGAAAAGTGACGCGTTTCTGAACCAAATGAATTATGACTAACGAAAATACGGGCAAACAATACATTATAGCTTAAAATTATTTGGGAAACAATAGAGACCCATAGTAAAGACCGTCACTCTTGAGTAGAGCTGCGTACTTTGGTGTAAGGTGCATAGGTACCACTTTAGGTGCAAAGACATGAATATAGTTACAGTTGATCAATCTTTTTAGGGTTCCGTAGCCAAATGGCAAAAAACGGAACCCTTATAGATTCGTCATGTCTGTCTGTCTGTCTGTCTGTCCGTCTGTCCGTCTGTCTGTCCGTCCGTATGTCACAGCCACTTTTCTCCGAAACTATAAGAACTATACTATTGAAACTTGGTAAATAGATGTATTCTGTGAACCGCATTAAGATTTTCACACAAAAATAGAAAAAAAACAATAAATTATTGGGGTTCCCCATACTTCGAACTGAAACTCAAAAATTTTTTTTTCATCAAACCCATACGTGTGGGGTATCTATGGATAGGTCTTCAAAAATGATATTGAGGTTTCTAATATCATTTTTTTCTAAACTGAATAGTTTGCGCGAGAGACACTTCCAAAGTGGTAAAATGTGTGTTCCCCCCCCTGTAACTTCTAAAATAAGAGAATGATAAAACTAAAAAAAATATATGATGTACATTACCATGTAAACTTCCACCGAAAATTGGTTTGAACGAGATCTAGTAAGTAGTTTTTTTTTATACGTCATAAATCGCCTAAATACGGAACCCTTCATGGGCGAGTCCGACTCGCACTTGGCCGCTTTTTTGCTTCGCCCTACAGGTGTGTTACCTATCAGATATTAGGATGGGATTTAACAAACTTTTTTAGGACGCCAAAATGGGGCGTTGTGACATAAAAAGTGGTGTGATGCACTGAATTCCTTACTTTACAAGCATGTATTCTAATCAGATTTAAAGACAAGCGGACAGGCTCTTTTTTACCCCGATTTTTTTTATTAAACCGAATCATTACAAATACATATACGGACTAGCTAGAAGACAAAATACATACTATAACAATGTTTTGAGCATTTTTTTGTTAATAAATCTTGCTATTTGACTAGGAGTTCCTAAAAAATTGGCATCTATCATAAAGTAAGTATAGTATAGAGTAATCGGCCCATACAAGCCTCGCTTAGTTCCACAAAAATTCAAGAGATGTCACTCAGAGCACCATTGGGCCTAAATATATATTTGTGTTATTTCAAATCTTGCCAATTTTTAAATTAACATGTATAGTTCTAATTTATT